>NC_056726.1:1036997184-1037304684 GCF_019279795.1 Protopterus annectens | reverse complement strand
TGTGAATGACCTGAGACGTACCTCCCTGGACTACATGAAAAGAGACATAGAGGAGTTCCCTGAGCATGTAGCCCAGGCCGGTATGACCCTGACCTTGAGTAGCATCTTACCCTCACCAAGAATGATGCCACAATATGAAGACAAGATGATCAATTTCAACAATTGGCTTAAGTATTGGTGTCATTCAAAGGGGATCCAATGCCTGTCAGCCTGGGATGACATGCTCGACAAGCCACAATGCTTTGCTAGGGACGGCTTGCACCTGTCACCACTGGGCTTTCGGATATTGGCAAAGGCTCTTGCTACCCCCATAGTGCCTTTTTTAGGCAACGCTCAAAAGACAAACCCACCTCCATAGGTATCAAAAGGGATAAGAAACTAAGAGTAATGCTACTCAACGCCAGAAGTCTAAACCTCAAGATGCACACACTCAAAACTCTCCTTAGCATGGAGAACATCGATAGCTGTGCAGTAACAGAAACCTGGTTCAAGGCTCCCGAGAGCACCCCAGCAGTACCAGTTATACCTCATACCATGCTTTTTGGCCCCAAAACTTGGACCGAACCACAAAAGGAGGGGGAGTATCAATATTCGTTAAAGATACCCACATCTCCAGGTTGGTGGCACAGCACGAAGCATCAGAGACTATCCATGTGCAACTAACAGTGGGTAAAACTGCCTACAAGTTTATAGCCTGCTACAGACCACCCTCCCAAACCCAGGAACCCCACTCGGTCTTCCTGAGAACACTGGAAAATATGAAGGTCTCTCCAAACACCATTATATTGGGCGACTTCAACTACCGAAACATAGACTGGGAGCATTACTCTAGCTCCAACAACCTAGCCCAAAGGTTCCTAGAATTTATAAACTCAAATGCTATGGAACAACTTGTTACCACTCCCATAAGAGGGGAAGACATACTGGACCTGATCATCACCAACATGGGGACTCTATGCTCCAGATCAGAAGTGTATCCCTCACTGGTAAGATCAGACCATAAACTAATCTCACTGGATATTCACATCCCGACCCCACCCTCTGCCCAGAAAACCACAGTGAAAAACTTCACACTCCTCAAAACTGAGGTGGAATCCTTCAAAGCCCTGGGGCCTGTGGAAAATACGGCCCAGACTGCAGAATCCTTTATAACCGCATTCTATGAACACCTTCAGGAATGCATGGATCATGCAATCCCAAATAAAACCAAGACCCAATCCTCCAAAGGCAGACATTTTGTCTGGTGGATCCCAGCCATAAACAAACTATACAATAGAAGGAGGAAGCTACTACATGATAGAGCAAAATCCCAAAAAGGGAAGGCATCTCTGATTAGTATTGCCAAAAAACTACGGGCACTCATAAAATCGTCTAAGGCCAGCTTAGAGAGAAAAATTGCACAGGGCACTAAGGATAATCACAAGGCTTTCTTTAGTTATGTTAGGATCCTTGGTGGCAATTCCCAGATATGCTTAGAATTAGTCCAAAATGACAAAAAATACACCAAACCCACAGACATTTCCAACATCCTAGCTGACAGGTTCAGCGCAAACACCCCCCCCCCTACCAAAAGGGCAAATATCTATCCCAGCAGAGTGCTGCCCCCCTGACATCTCAGCTGCCCAGGTAAGAGCCACCCTCTCCAAAGCAAAAAACACAGCATCAATGGGACCAGACAGTGTCCCGGGCTGCGTCCTACATAACTCCAAGAAGAGCTAAACCCAAACATAAAACTACTGTTCAATCACAGCCTTACTACAGGATATGTAACCAAAGAGTGGCGTACAGCAACAGTGGACCCTCTCCACAAAGGTGGTGCCTCAACGGATCCTGGAAACTATCGCCCCATAAGCCTGACTAGCTTGGTCTGCAAAGCTATGGAAAGGATCATCATGGACCTCATAAATATATTGGGGACCTACAGACACTGGATCCTACCCAGTTCGGCTTTAAGGGCAGATCCTGCCTCTTAAACCTGGTTGATTTCTTTGAAACTGTCACCAAGGCCATTGACTAGGGGAAGGTGGTCCACACAGCCTACCTGGACCTCGCAAAAGCCTTCGATACAATACCCCACTCGGGCATTATAGATAAGCTCACCAGCTTAAATATAAACCCCTATGTCACTAGATGGGTTGCAAACTGGCTCAAGGACAGAACCCACATGGTTAGAATTGCTGGAGCCATGTCAGACTCCAAACCAGTTACAAGTGGCATCCCACAAGGCTCAGTCCTGGGACCTCTCTTGTTCTGTATATATTTCTCTGAGGTACAGGCCAACACGGAAGGACTGTGGCTGACCAAGTTCGCAGATGGCTGCAAACTGGGCGCCATAATCGACTCTCCAGCCGATACAAGCATCCTCCAAAAGGGCCTCATAGAAACAGACAACTGGTGCCAATGCCATGGCCTCAAGCTAAACTCCAAAAAGTGTAGTCATCCCCTTTGGCAAAAACAAAGTGCCCACAAATTACCACATAGGTGGTAATCCATTAAGTACAGAAGAAGTAATTAGGGACCTGGGGACCCAAGTTGATAGCAATCTCTCATTTGACAACCACGTGGCCGAAGTGGTTAGAAAAACATTTTATATAGCCCACCTAATCATGAAGGGATTCACATCTAGATCAGGCGAGGTCATCGTGCCTCTTTACTCATCCCTCATCAGGCCCATAATTGAGTACAATGCCCCTTTTGGGATGTACCTTACCAGACACCTGCAGCAACTGGAAAGACCCCAAAATTACCTCACCAAGAGGATCAAAGGGCTCAAACAGATGCCATATGCTGCCCAGTTAAAGAAAGTCCAGCTCTACTCAGTGGCATACCGCCTGCTCAGAGGCGATCTGTGCCTGACGTATAAAGCCATGTCCAACCCAGAATTAATGGACATGCTGCACCTCAGAAAATCCAAATCCCATCGAGCTACACGCTCGAGAGACTTGAACCTCAGCACTGAAATAAATAGGACATGCGGGATGGACAGATTCATAATCCAGAGGCTCCCTTCACTCTGGAATAAAATCCCAGTCCAGGTTAGGCAGAGTCCCTCATTGACTCTCTTCAAGAGGAATCTTGATGAGTGGATGGGAGATCATAGGTTTACGGGTATTACTTCTGTGTCACTGTTAGACAGAGGCACAGTATACTAACCTCGAAAAAGGGCATAGCAAAATTCATTTAAAATGGGTGGCGAAAGCCAGACATATTCTGGCTAGGCTTATAAATACCCTAGGGCAGATAGCCTAGTATGAACCTATAGATATAGATATAGATGTATAGAAGCAGGATAAAGGTTGGTAAGATAAAAATTAGAATAAAATAAATGAAGAAATAACAAACCAATGGGCTAAAATCCTGGAACTTTATTAGATGTATCCAAAAAAGTGGTAAGCGCTTTCACGGTGACCACACCACTTCATCAGACAACATTAACTAAGAAATAAGTCTTTTATACAAAGTGTGACCAATAAAAGGCCCTTAATTATGATGTCATCAAAAAGTTACTTAGACATAAATAATGTTTTATTTTTCATATGTACTTTTATAAGTGCAATATGTTTGTATACATTTAATAGCTGTTTTTATTCATGATATATGAATGTGTTTTCTGCAGTATGTGTTCTTTTCACAAAGTTGTAACTTTTTGGGCCTTTTATTGGTCGCACTTTGTATAAAAGACATGTATTTCTTAGTTAATGTTGTCTGATGAAGCGGTGTGGTCACAATGAAAGCGCTTACCACTCTTTTGGATGTATCTATTAAAGTTCCTGGATTTTAGCCTGTTGATTTGTATTTTCTTCATTTATTTAATTTACAGTTACCCATCCAGTCATCCAGATTGAGGTTGAAGAGGGCCACTGAGGTGCTCTGTTTGACATGAAGTGAGAGTCTGTTCCAAAGGTGTGGTAACCTCTGGGAGACAACTCTGTCCCTCCAGCAGGTTCTATTAATGTCACATTCCAGGTTAAGGTCTTTAGAGTGAGTAACCTGTGTACCATTTGATTTGTAGATATGCAGCATTTCCAATAAAGCAGGGTCAGAGATTGCCTTGAGAGTGCCTCTGAGTAGTTTGTGTGAAACCGAGTAAAGTGACAGTGATTTCAGAAGATCCACATATGACAGATGCTGAAGACCTTGAATTTTCCTTGTGAGGAAACTTTGTGGTTTCTCCAATTGTTACAGGTGCCTGGAAAGGAACATACCAAAAAGGGGCATTGTACTCAAGTTATTGGCCTGATGGAGGAGGATTACAGGGAGGTTAGAACTTCTTTTTTTTTCTGGAGGCAATGCCCTTACTTACAAGATGAGTGATTTTAGAATGTCCTTCATACCCCTTTGAAGACCTGGTGATAAAGTTAAGATTGCTGTCATCCTGTGTGCCCAGGTCCCTCACCAGTGAGCACGTACTTAGGGTGTTGCTGTTGATGTGGTAGTTAGCAAGAAAACTGCTCTTACTGAAAGGGATGATAATACATTGTTTTGCTTTGAGTTTAAGGCCGTGACTTTGGCACCAATCATTTAAGACTCTCTTGTAGGATGTTGACATCATTTGAAGGTTCTGTGACTTCTCCCAATTTGTAGTCATCAGCAAACTTTGTCAGCCACAGACCTTTAGTTTTTGCTTGTACTTCGGAGAAATAGATTCTGAAAAGCAGAGGTCCTTAGACTGATCCCTGTGCAACACCACTAGTTGCAGGTCTGCTTTTGGAGAAGGATTCCCCTATTTTGACTGTTGTGTGTTCTTTCAGTTAGCCATTTAGTGACCCATCTAACAATATAAAGGTTGATATCTAGCTGGGTGAGTTTGTCAATGATGCCTGAGTGGGGGATAGTTTAAAACACCTTGGTTAAGTCTACATAGGGTGCATGCACAGATTTTCCCTCATCCAGGGCCTTGGTTACTGTCTCAGTCAACCAGGTTTAACAGGCATGATCTCTCCCTGACAAATCCAAACTGAGTAGGGTCAAGTGATTGAATATTACCTTTAGCTTTGTTGATAAGGTCCATGATGGTTTGCTGAATGGCCTTGCAGATGAGGCTAGTCAGGCTAATAAGTCTTTAGTGCCTGGGTCAGTGGAGGCACCAACTTTGTGCAAGGGAATAATGGTGGTCATTTCTATTTAGCTGGGATAAAGTTGGTACTTAAACTGAGTACCCAGTGGTGTTGCCAATTCTTATTTGAGCCCATGTAGGACGCAGCCTGAGATGTTATTGGGTCTCATGGATGCTGTGTTTTTGACCTTGGAGAGGGTGTTTATGACTTGGTCTTTAGAGATACAAGGTAGAGGACTGGTGTTGGGGATGTCATGGGGTACCTGTGGTGGGGACAGGGGGAGTGAAGTCTTCACATAGCCACCCTGTTGGCAGACAGGTTATGTCCACAGGCTCAGTATATGTGGTATGAACTACCAATTTGGTACAAATCTGGGCCTTTCCTTTTAGTTACAGATGTAATTAATGCCTCAGTTGAAGAAGCTAATTTTGGTCCATGGCTTGCTTTGGAGGACTTCACGAGATGTCTTTATTTGCTTGTTTAAGCTGAGGAAGGAGTGTTTCCAATTTGGCGCTCACTCCCTCTTACTCTTAGATAGGAATGTCTTCCTCTTATTGTAAAGCCTGTTAATGGCAGTTGTCTACCAGGCAAGTTTGCTCTTTCTTGAGGAACTTGTTTTGGTCCTTTCAGGTAAGGCTTGAAGTTTGTTTGTTGCTTTCTGAGGGGTAGGGCAGTGAGATGAAGCTATTGTAATCTGTAATGTTATAATCGATGTCAACCAGCTGATTGAGGACATTTGAGTTAATAAAGCCAAGGAACCTTTGAGCAAGTGAGTGTGAACATAAGTAATTTACCCAGTCAAAAGTCACCCAAAACCATGGTGTTCAGATCTATCTTGATAGACTCAAGTAGATCCAAATAGGACTGGGTGTCCTGATTCATGGAGGGGGTCCTGTAGCTGGCAATAACTTGGATAGGTGTCCTACAAACATTTAATTGCACCTGACGTATCTCCAGGGAATCATACCGTTTAACCAATCTGGAGGTGTATTTATCTTTAATGAATATTGGTACACCACCTCCTTTAGTTTAACGACTTCAGTTTGTGGTTGAATGTGTGGAATGAGGTATAACCTGGTATGGCTGGGGTGCTCTACACAGCTTTGAATCAGGTCTCCGACTTTGCACAAATGTCTGCTTCTTCCAAGGTGAGGGCTGCTTCCAGTGAGTGCAATTTCATGTTAAGACTCCTAGCGTTTAGCAGTATAACTTTGAGGTTGTTTTTAGATGGAGTTTTAAATTGTTCTTTGACCCCCTTTTTTCCCGTTTTCTGCATGGGGTTGGGGTGTGGTGTCAACTGTTATCATTTCTGTTGATTCAACGCCACACTCCTTCCTTCTTACAGTCATTCCTGTCTTTTGCAGGTCTTCTCTGACACAATCCATCCATCTCTTTGCTGGACGACCTCATTTCCTCTTGCCTTCTTTAGTCTGTTCGAAATCTTCTTCACCAGATTTTCTTCTGCTTCTCTGCACAAGTGCCCAAACCACCGTTACCTGTTCTCTTTGACCTTTTCTGCAGTTGGAGCTACTTTAGCTTCTGCTGTGATGTCCTGATTTTTTGTCTGTCCCACAGTGTGCATCTTGCCATCCATCTCAGACACTTCATCTCCATCACCCAGTGCTTCCTTAACTGGTCTTCCTTTACTGTCCAGGTTTCTGTAACGTACACTAGTTGCACCACTGTTTTACTTTTCAGCTTCTTTGGCATTCTTTTGTCATGTCACCCCCTGACATTGTGCCAGTTGGCTGCAGCCCCTCTAATTCTAGCTTTTATCTCCTTGTTCAGACTTCCCTTCTCTTGACTGTCCTCCTCAGATACTTGAAGCTGTTAACCTGTTCTTCTGTCTCAATTCACAGCTGATTTTCTCCCATTTGTTGCCATTACCACTGTCTTATCTGTACTCAGTTTCTTCTCATGTGCCATCAGTTCTGCATTCAATTCCTATATCCTTTGCTGAAGTTTTTGTTCAGAGCCTGCCTGTAATACTGCATACATTGTCTGCATACAGCAGCTTTGTTCTGTCCTGTCTGACAAGTTTGCTAATATAGTCCATCAGAATTATGAGCTGAACTCTGCACACGCAGTCCCAGAGGGAACCCCTTTGTATTGAATAATTTGTTCTTTTACATTGCCAGCACTAATTCTGTCAGTGTTTCCAGCACTTTGATTCACTTCTGGACAGGCCATATCTGCTTTCTCGGGACCTTGTTACTTTCTTTCTTCAAGTCTAGGGATACTGTTTTCTCATGTCTAACTTCTCAACTATCTGTCTCACTGCAAACATCAAGTCATTTGTGCTACATTCAGATCTGAATCTGAACTGCTAATCTCCCATCTTGTTGCTACTTTGTATACTCTAGTATAGATCACCTTGTCTATAACTTTCATGGTGTGTAATAGGAGTTTGATACCTCTGTGTTGGCATGGTTGTGGATGCCCCTTTTGTTGTACACTGGCCCTAGTATGCTTATTCTTCAATCATATGAGCTACACCTTTCTCTAGTAACTGCTGTAAGCACCCTCAGGAGCCATTTTCCCCTATTTCAGCCAATATCTTTATTATATCTGTGATCTCCTCTGAGCCTGCTGCTTTCCCTGACTTCACTTTTCTTAATGTTGTTCTTACTATTTCTGTCGTGAGCTCCTCCTCTTCTTTCATTGTAGGCTGTGTCTAGGGCAGTACATCTTTTGTGTGGTTTTATTTCTTCAAAAGCTGCTGGAAGTACTTTTTTTTTTAATCTGTGTGTGATTTCCTGTGTGTACTGGTGAGCAGGTTGTTGCTGGCATCTCTTAAAGGGTGTCCGACTATCCTTTTTATCGTTCCGTCTTTGCCTTGCAACCTGATGGCGTTTCTTTGTGTCATGTTCTTCGGTATTGCAACAGCTGTCTTAGTCTCTGTTAGCTAACCAGTTTTCCTTCTTATCCTTGTCCATCTTTTCTGTCTGCCAATTTTTCCTGCACTCCTCCTTTTCATGACTTCCTGGACTTCTGCATTCCATTACTAGCTTTTGTTATGCACCTTATTTCCATAACTCACTTGAGGTATTAGAGCCTTGAGTAATGTCTTGAATTCCTGTGCTTTCTCTGTCAGCTTCTGGGTCTTCAGCCTATTCTCTGTTGACCTTGGAGCCTTCTCTGACCGCTGCTTTTGCAGCTGATTGTGGCAATTGGTGATTCATGCTGTGAGCCAGCTGTTCACTGAGGATGACTTTGCAGTCACTGATTCTACCCTAGTGTCCTTTCTGTATTAGGAGGAAGTCTGCCTGAGTTGTATGTTGGCTACTCTTGTATGTCATCTTTTGGCAGCCTCTGCTGACTTGTGTTGGCCACTAGCAAGCCAGACCGAAGTCTAGAATGGCCTCTCCTCCTTTTACTTCTGTTCCACCCATGTGGATTAAGGCATTCTCCTATCCTGTTCTGTCTGCCATAATATTTGTATTTCAAGTCACCCATTATGAATACTAGTTCCTGTTTTCCTGCTTTATTTAGTAGGTCCTAAAATTGCTGTCTGAATGCACACCCCCCCCCCCCCACACACACACACACACACAGACTGTGTTGCTGGCATAGGCTGTTAGAAATACTGCCCTACTCTTACACTGGAGTCTGATTTGTGTGTCTGTCACTAATTCTGATGGCACCCCTCACTGTCTTCTGAAGCTTCACTATCACCACAATTCACACACTATTTCTAGTCCTCCTTCTAAGTAGTAGACTCTATATTCCAAGCCACGTAGCTTTGCTTCACTGCGCTTCCTTTATCTTGAATATATAGGATGTCCAGCCTCTTGTCCTGTCATCCTTTTCCAAACTGCATCATGTCAGTGAACCTACACTGACTGTAGTAATCCTTAGTTCATGTTTGGCAGATTGATTAGTTTTACATCCAGCTTTTAGTCACCAGAGCTATTCCCGGTAACCTAAGCTGATCAACTGGCCACTCGGTAGCTTATTAACACAGGGCTCCCCAGCCCACTATACTGATAAATACTCATGCCCATTTTTGGCAAGATTAGTCTACACAACCAAATCACCTAGATCCAGTTTTTACATAGTGGCTCGTCCAGATACTGCACACAGTCTATGATCCATGCTCTCCTGTCTTGAGGATACTGTGAAAAGCAGTTGGTCTCTACAACTCTTACCCCTTTAAGCATCATCTAAAGTTTGTTTTTCTGCTCATAACTCCAGTCCTGGCAGAGTTTGAGGTAGAAACACTTGGCAGGTTTTGGGAGGTGGGAGGAACTTCACTGAGACACCGGTAGAGCATGCAGACTTCATTCTGGCAGGGTGCTCAAGGACTGAACCTTGAACCTTGTGAATGGGAAGCAAATACTTTAATCATTGTGGTTAAACTGTTCTCCCTTCTGTTTGCTGTGACCTCACCCGAGGAAGATTCTTTAAATGCATACTTAAATTATGTACTTGTCTGTGAATACAGTAGGCAGCATGCATAAATAATGTAGACCACTGAAAGCTGTTTATGCAAGAGAGAAAAGGTAATGGTCTTTTTAGAACCAAATGTTATGCTCATGAAGAACAAAGTATTAATTGAATTTATACAGACCCTCAGATTTGCACACTGTTACCCATCAGAGTGAATTTCTATACAAGGCATTTGTGTGATGCATTCTGCCCACAATTCTCTCTGTCTCTCTCTGTCTCTCTCCATTGATTGCATTCCGATATCCAAATAAAGAAAAGTCTGTTACGCTCTTCTGTAGTGTGAGACCTGATTTTTACAAACGTTAAGCACCTCCTGTTTCTGCTGATAGTCGGGTATCATTCTAGGCAGATAAACCTGCAATTACTTGCCAGCAAGTGACGGGAAAGAGTTAACTTTTTTTTTTTATTATTTCTGTCTGTGCCAGTAACATGACCCTGTTTTTTTTTTTTTTTTTTTTAACATAACAGAATGTCTTACACTCATTCGCCAGCACTCATTAACCCCAGCTGTAATTCTATATCCTTTTAAGAATGTCAGAAAATTATACTCTGTGCCTATAACATAGTCTATAACTTAGTGCAAACATACAGTTTAAATTACAGTTAAAATTTTCAGTTTAACATATAACCATTTAAGCTAACGCTGCATACTTACCAAAGCCTAAGGAAACGCTTGGAGTCGGTGTTAGCCCACTTCGCTCACCCTCGCTGCATTCGGGCTTGCTCTGGTCCCCTTCCTGCCCCCTATTCTCACCCGCCCCCACTACTTCTACTTTTATTCTAACATTTAATCACCTGACCTGTAGTCCAACCCCTAATTCCCTAACTAGCCCTAACCACTCATTCTACCTCCCCCCACCTCCAATCCAATTACATCCCACACTGATCCCACTCCCAACTACACACCTCCACCCTCACACACAACCAACGAGGAATCCTAGTTGTACTACTCAAAGTAGTATCATGTTACCTAAACTCACATCCCTATGACTAGCTCTACTATCGCTAACCTTCCTAACTTCCTTACAAACAGACCTGCTGCTGCACAACTACTACTATCACACTAGCCCACCCTCTGAAACCGACTCACACTTCTACATCTACCCTACAATCATAAATCTTACAACTACATATTACTCACTAACAAAAATGACACCATCTCACCACACTAAAAAAACCTCTCATAGACCAAGCTCACAAACAGTTAGTAAAAAACACATACTGACACTCCTACAAACTCTGCTAACCTCTGGTGACATTCACCCAAATCCAGGTCCCCTGTCAGCCAGACAAACATCTGACCTGCTAATCCTAAATCTCAACATAAGAAGTATTACCAACAAGCTAACAGACCTACATGCACTGATAGCCCACTACAACCTTGATATACTCACCATTGCAGAGACCTGGCTGAAACCCAGTATCCAAGATGAAGCCCCCTCCCCCCAGGGTATACTACACTTAGATCTGATTGCCATTCTCTTTAAAAGCACCCTTACCCTCCAGCTCCTGCACACTACACCCACTTTTTAGTCCTATTTTCTTTCCTATCCATAAACACCAAGAAGATCCATATAATATGCTGCTACATACCTCCAGGCAACAACTCACTCATAATAGAAGACATCCTACACTGGACAAAGGACAATCTACCTCCGGAAACAATGCTACTAGGAGACCTTAACACTGACTGGGCAGCCTGTAATTCCAGCAGCCCCTCAACACATATCAATCTATATGGGTTCTCTCAACTAATTGAAGAACCAACTAGAATAGATGAGAAAACAGAGAGAATCCATACTGGACTGGACACTAACCAACTATCCCAAACAAAACTATACAGTAGGCTGTCTCTCAGGTGATGTAAGTGATCATCTCCCCACCTTCCAACTCCACAAGCACTCCAATAACCCCAAACCAGTAGTCTACAAATTTGTACGAGATGACCGTAACCTTATCCCACAATACCTAAATACTGTCCTAAGCCACTGCAACTGGGAACCACTACGGACACTTCGATTAGACCAGGCAGTAGACTACTTCAGTACTACCTTCTCTAACATCCTTAACAGTCTATCTCCCAGCAGAAAGATCAGAGTTAAAGCCAACTATGCACCCTGGCTAAATAGGAACACCAGAGCCTTACTAAAAGCTAGTGTTAAAGCCTGGAAAATCTGGAAAACTGACAAAACTCGTAGCTCCAGGTAATGCTATCAACAGCTTAGAAACAAGGCCAAGACTGAATCCAAAGTAAACAAACAAAACTATTTTCTTAGCACCCAAAGGAAATATTCAAATAATCCACAAAAATTCTGGCATGCCATTAACTCCCTACTAAAGCCAGGCAAAACCACAACTCCAGCACCCAGATCTACTAACAATACCCTAGACATAGCTTCTCAATTTAATAACCATTTTACTAAATCCATCTTATCCCTGTCCAGTCAAATAACCAAAAACAGTCTACCCCAATCGCAACCTAACCTATCCCATACCACCCCCTCTTTTAGCCCATCACCATTACCCACCTCAACTATCAAAAAACTCCTCCTAAAACTAAAGCCAACCACACTAGCAGCTGATAACATACCTGCTGCATACCTAAAAATGGCTAGTGACTCCCTATCATATCCTGTCTCCATCCTTATCAACCGCTCCATACTAGAATCCTACATACCCAAACTCTGGAAAGTATCTCACATCATTCCTCTCCATAAAGGAGGTAATTCTTACGAATTCTCCTACTACCGACCTATTGCCATCCTTTGCCCCTTATCCAAATTCTTGAGAAATGCATCCACTTCAAGTGATGACATTTCTTAACACACACAATCTACTAGCTAACACACAACATGGTTTCCGTCCACATCACAGCACTACCACAGCCCTTCTATCCTTCACTAATTATATAAACCTTCACAGGAATGATGACAAATATGTATCAGCCATTTTCCTAGACCTTTCAAAAGCATTTGATATGGTCTCCCACTCCATTCTACTAGACTCACTAACATCATTATCCTTCACCTCCTCTACTATAGTCTGGTTCAGAAGCTACTTGTCTGACAGGTAACAATCAGTCCAGTGGAAAGGAACTCTGTCTACACAACTTCCAACCACCATAGGAGTCACACAGGTCTCTATACTGGGCCCGCTATTGTTCTCTATTTTCACAAATAACCTCAATAGCTCTACACAACATGCCACACTCCTACAATATGCGGATGATTCAACCCTGATCTGCTCTGCCTCATCTCCCACCACCCTACATACATTCACTCAAGATACCTTTAACTCAGTAGAAAAATGGATATCGGGTATCCAACTAATTCTAAATCCCAAAAAGACAAAACTGCTACTATTTACCCCAATAGATAAAAAAAAAAAAAAAAAAAAAAAAAAAAAAAACCTGTCCTTTACCATAACATCTAAGGACTTCACCACCATCTCCCCTTCTAACCACACCAAACTTCTAGGCATTGAAATAGATAATAATCTCCACTTTGTTCACATCTCATCCCATAAAACTAGGCTCCCTATACAGGCAGAAGAAGTCCTTTCTCTCTCAAAAAGCAAGAGTCACTCTTGCACAAAGCCATCTCCTCTCAACTCTATTATATGCAGCACCAATCTTTACCCAAATCAGACAATGTGACCTAGACAAACTAGAATCATGCTACAATAAAATAGCCAAGTTTGCTACTAACTCAACCTATAGAACCCGTCACTGTGCTGCACTAAAAGAACTAATATCCTGAAAAAACCCTTCATTATCCAACCTACTTACTGTCTATACTGCAAACCGGTACCTAAGATCCAGTGAAAAATCTGTCATCTCCATCACCAAGGCTAACAATAATGCAGGGAAAGCGCTCTACTCCCACACCGTTGCCAGAAATTGGAACTCTCTTCCCCTATCCGTGTCCACTGCCCTCTCCACATCCATATTCAAAAACTCCCTCAAATTGCACCTTCTTAGTACCTGGTTGTGCCCTTGTATCACATAACCCTACCCATACTACTACTAACTCCCCAAACTCCTCTCTGATCACATGCTGGATCTCTGATCCCCTGTAGGCTTGGTCATCTGAAAGGGTACTTTTAACTATAGAATCTTACTTGATAAAATTTTCTTCTCTTACCAATGTATAACTGACACTGTCTTTTTACCCATGTTCTATATCTTCTTTTACCTGGAGTGATTTATTAATTTCTTGTTATATTACTATGCTCAGCATATATGATAAAACCTGTTTTATGTATTCTGCTGGATGTACTGTATTTGTATAACTTGATGCTGGAGCTTTTCTCCCCAGGCCTCTGCTGAAAATGGACCTGGTCCAGTCGGAATTTCCCAGTTAAATGTAAAATAAAATAAATAAATGCTTGTGGCTTTGAAAGATGGCAACACTTGGCAGTTTTTCTGTAACTAGAAGTACACGGACCAGATAAGGCTCCATGCCCTACAAGGAATTATGATCAGGTCTCTGATCATAACCCTTTTATTATTATGTACTTTCAATGTGGATGCCAAAGCTTGACCTCTCTGTGAATTTGTTGGCATCCATGTCTGGAACACACAATAAGCCAGTTAGGTTCAGTGACCTGCTCATAATTTAGTTGCAACAGAAATATGACTTCACTGTTTGCCTGTTTTGGTTTGGCAATCAAATATCCACACTGGCTGAAGTAATATTGTTTTTCACTCTATTGCAAGATGCAGTCAGATTTTCAGAATGCTCACAGTCAAGTCAGTGTTTTTTTTTAAGCAGAATATTGAATATGTTCGAAACAAAATGTTTAATTTTTCTTTCATCTCTTCAAGAACATTACAATAACAGATGAAGATAACTTCCTAAACAAGAGTTGGCAAAAACAAGACATGAATTCTGCTTCAGAAATACTGATTGCAGCCCTCTTTCTGTTTGCGTCTATTCATGTGTCCATTTCAGGTAAGGTGTGTGTGTGTGTGTGTGTGTGTGTGTGTGTGTGTGTGTGTGTGTGTGTGTGTGTGTGTGTGTGTGTGTGTGTGTGTGTGTGTGTGTGTGTGTGTGTGTGTGTGTGTGTGTGTGTTATTTTTTGCATGTGTTTGAGTCTGCGGAGCTATGATTCTCCGTGTGTGTCTGTGGTAACCTGTTACTTGATAGTGCTGTTTGTTGTACATTTAATAGCAGTATAGCATGTATAGGGTGCACTTAATTATGTGGAGACAGATCTTCAGATGATACGAAATCTTATGACTATTTGTTTTACTTGTTATTGTTATTTCATCGATCAGTTTCCCCATTGGTGTTCATCCTATTACCTGCAGGTATCTGGGGAGAAAAGCTCCTCATAACCATTTCATATTCAGTGCAAGAGGCAAATCTTGCTAAACTGCTGCCATCGCTGCAAACAAAGGAAGTACAACTAGAAATCCAGGGGGGAAACATCAAGGCTGGGATACTAAGATGAGAGCTGTGCACAGGAGTTCGCTTTGTGTGGCACATAGCTGTGCAGACAGTGCATTGTCTTAATTCTCATGCCCTCCACGTAGCCGATAATTGGTACTTTGCTATATGATATTTAACTGTGAACCAAACCCATGTTTTTCATGGGTTTAGTTTACCAATCACGTAGACAAAAAATAAGGATGTTGTTAACATGTATAGGTGTAAAAGCCAGCCTCGGCAGCCTACACAAATATTCAGTTTAAAGACTGAGAAACTGGCATAATTGTAGCATCTTCGTATTTGCTCACACAGTCAGAAATGGTGTCCCTTGGTTAAGTACAGATTTAGTGTACAAGCACTTAATCCTTTCTCCTAGATACCAAAGGGAATACTTAATGGACTGTGACAGAGGGGTCTATCTTTCATTGCTCTGTTTAAATGCAAATGTGTGATATGATTAAAATAACCTCCATAAAACATTTACTTGGACAGTTTTGTATTGAAAATTCATAGCCTGTGCATTTACAGTTCACTAACGTAAGGCTTAGTGTTTTGATGAAGAGCTAATAAATTAAGTGCAGAATGGAGGGCTATAAGATTTTAAGTGCAGATGCCCACACTAATAGCCCCTGTGGCAAACTCCCTGGTGTAGTAGCTCTTGGAATAGTTTTACATGGTTTTGGCTCTACTACAACATCACAGTCGCATAAGCTGTTTACGCTTGTGTGTATTCTCTTTTCCCAATTGTTGTGTGGCCCTGGAGTTATGTATAAGAAAGAGGCCATGTGGATGTAAAGTACTCCCACTTCTCACACACACACACACACACACACACACACACACACACACACACACACACACACACACACACACACACACACTTGAACATAAGCTTCCCCCCTGCAAAAAAAAAAAAAAAAAAAGAATGTTTGTTTGATTTTCCACAAAGCTTCAGCAGGTGTATATTTTCGTTATATTTTATTCTGAACACAGATTGTGTACTGAAAGGGGAATGGAATACATGGGATAGCAAAACATATACAAAATTATACCTTTTTATATATTTATTTTAAAGATCATTTATAGCAGGTGAGATAATGTAAATTGTAGTGCACATGGTGATAGAGTAATGTAAAATATGCATGGTTTCTGCAGGGGACTGGGTGTCTCAAGGAAGATTAAATATTTTAATTAAAATAATTATAATGAAGATGCTTTACTTGTTGTGGGAGAATTGAATTTTCCATATGTTACTTAGGATACTTGCATGTCTTCAAATTGGTTAGAGTAAGAGTAGCTGTAGATTATTACAGAAAATGTCTACAGGCAGATAGTAAACGTACCATTTAGAGTATGTAAATGGACATGTAATTACATGGAAATGAAGTGCAGTATCATTATAGCATAATGAGATGCAAATATAGTAAGACTTTGCCAAAAGCACGTCATCCCTCATAGTCATTAGGTGCAAAGTGGTGCCTGAATATAAAGGTAAAGTTTTGAAGAATTCAGTGAGTATAACAGCATTTAAAAGGAATGCTGAAACTTAGAGTTGCATCTGGCAAAAATACCTGAAGCGGCAATGGAGACACTTGTGTCACTAATGTCCATCTTGGAATGTGGCATGGCAGCAGGTGCATTTGTGTCATTAGTGTCCACTTTGGAATGTGACATGGCAGCAGGTTTCATGATTCAAAATGGTACGAACACAGCATAACATTTCCTCCCTGATAGGTCAGTTGTCCACAATTGCCTTGGCATGGATAAAGATATATAAGGTACAACTTGACCTGTAAGGCCCACAGGCAGGATGTGTAGGAATGTGTAGCCTTCCTGTAGTAGTACATAGAAATCTAAGTATATCTACTGAGACCTTTCAGAGACAGATGGGGAAACGTGGAGTATTTCAGAGAACTTGACCATAGAATATTTGATACAGTATTCTTCAAAAAAATTTGACACCTGTATGAACACATTTATTTCTTGAACACAGCAACTAACTCAGCATGTGTGACTTCCTGCTAACCTCCCTGAAGTGTAGGGAGATGTAGACTGCAGACAAGTGGTAATAAAGGCCACATCTGGTGTCCATGGACAACAGTACACTTACTAGAAAGGGTTATTGTTCTATCAACTTCCAGGTATTGTACAGTGCACAGGGGCTCATGACCAATGTACCTTTGTAGCACCATCTCAGAATACTATTTTTTTACTTTCATAGCACTGCTACTAATGAATGCCATTTCCTTGGACAAATACCAGGATGTTCAAGGCTGGCAGTTGTGTTGTGGCAGTATGATGTTTTGTTGGAAAAGGCACATGGTTGTGTCATATCCTTTAAAAACAAGGTACAGGCAAGGATCAAGAATTTTAACCCATTTTAGATACCTTCATTACTTAAAGCAGTGAGGTGTGCATCCAGTCTAATTGTATGTACCAGCTGTACATTATTCCATCCATCAACCAGTCTGTATGAGAACAACTTGCCAGTTGTGTTAAGGCACTCTAAAATCTTATTTGCTTTACTGCATATTTTTGCAACCCCCCCCCCAAAAAAAACAACAAAAAAAATTAGATCTTGAAAACGTGTGCACTGTAAAATGTTTCCTCTCTTATCTTCTACAGGACAGTAAATCTAATATAATGTGTACTGTCTAGATATTACATTCTTTTAAAATAACATATCAGAACATAAATATGTTGGATGTGCTAAATGGGGTAGAACACTGATCTCACTGGACATCTTAATCTCAGCCTAAGCTGATATTTGGTAAGAGGTGTTCAGAGTTTTGTATATGTGTTTTGTGCTATGGATGCCACATTAGTGGTCCATATTCCAATTTTGACATAAGACATATTTTTTTATCAGGTGTTCCTTCCTACCCTCAGAATTTGTAAGTGTATATCTTGTAGTCCGATTGGCCAAGAGACAAACCACTTCAATATGTTCTTCAAAGGAGAGCTTCTTCTCCACAAGTACTCCCAAATCCCCAAAAGATTTTCCCCTTTGTTCTATATTTTTCGTAATATAAGCTTTGTAATATTTATTTGGCCAAAAGGACTTGTATTTAGTTTGTTTTTATGCTTATCTTCATTTTAATTTACCATGGCCATTCACTGAAGTAGTCTAATCCTTTCAGCTGGATTCCTGTATCCGACTCTGAGTGAACCGTTTTTCCCAATTTACTGTCATCTGCTTAAATATTTGGTATTGCTGATTTTTTTTTCCTTCTCCATTAACTTCACCCGCACAATACTCCTGTGAAATCCCTTCGAGCATATTCCCTTGACTATCAATAGGGAGCAAGTCGTCATGGAACTTTAATACAAAAAACACTGCTTCACTGGACCCCAACAGTATCCATGGTGTCCTCCTAAATATCTTAAAACATGACCTAGCAGGACCACTTTAGGCACTTTTCAACTACAGCCTCAAAACAGATTACATGGCAGGAGAATGAAGAGCCGCAGCAGTTATTCATCTTCATAAGTGGACCATCAACTGAACTAAGGATCTACAGACCCATCAGTCTGCAAAGTCTAATATGCAAAGCCATGGAATGAATTATCATGGAAATGATCAACAAGGACATTGGCAAACTGACACTGGACCCATCCAATTTAGGCTATAAGGGAAGATCTTGCCTGCTCAACCTGGTAAAATTCTTCGAGTTGGTCATTGAGGCTTTGGATTAGGAGAAAACACTGCATACCACCTACCTTTAACCTGGCCAGAAGTTTGATACGATACTCCACTGAGGTATTGTTGACAAATTCTCAGAACTATTTATAAATCTTTACTTAACTCATTGGATTCCTGGCTGCCTCACAGGACCCAAGAATTCAGGATTATTGAGACCACCTCCAACAGGAGACCAGTCATTAGCGGAGTATCCCAAGGCACTGTTGGACCAGCTCCTGTCTTGCATCTACTCCTTGGAAGTAGGTGTTAATGTCAAAGGCCTCTAGCTCACCAAGTTCACAGATGACTGTAATTTGGGAGCTATCGTAGATCCCTCCCCCCGGCATCAGCATCCTACAAGAAGGTCCAACAGAAACAAAAGTCTGGTGGCAAAATCATGAATTAAAACTCAATATAAAGAAATGCGTTATAGTGTCCTTTGGGAAATTACCTACCCAAGCTAATTTGGCAATAAACCACCCCTAAGACTTGACCTGATGGTTAGAAATCTGGGAGTATATGTAGACTGTAATGTGCTCCTTCAACCATTGTGTAGCCGAGATAGCAAGAAAATCATTTTGTGTTACTCAGCTCATAGGGGTATGGCATCCCATGTCCAAGCAAGTCCTAGTACCACTCTACTCTGTCCTTGTCAGACTCCTCATTGAGTACAGTGCCCCCTTTGGCATGTTCCTAACCAGGCACTTGCACCCTCAAAAGATTCCTCACCAGGAGCATCCAGGGTATGAGTACCCTGCCCTACACAAATTGCCTTAAGGCCTTATTTCTGTACTTGGTCCACAGGTTACTGTGAGGTGATCTATGTCTGGCATACATCTTCAGATCCAGCTCTGATGGATCTCTTGTACATCCACAAAAACAGCACCATAAACACCCCAATCTGGCCCCCATGTCTCTGGACAGAGGTCAGCATAAGTAAATCAATCCCTAGCTAACAATACCCCCCATATAGACCCTAAGCTACTTCTTTGCTAACCCACCCCACCATATAGGTATCCAAGGAACTTGGGAACAAAAGTATTTTGTATGGCACAGCTAGGATTGTAAAGACTCTGGTGGTTATTAGCATATTCTGCGACTGCTGAATCCTACACAAAGGTACTTTATAAGCACCTACATGAGTGCATGGATCGTGCCATCCCTAACAGAACCAAGATGCTATCCTCCCAAAAAGGAAGCCAATCTGATGGTCTCCTGCCATAAACAAACTCTACAACAGAAGAAAGAAACTGTTGCAAAAAAGTAAAATCCCATGACTGGAAGAACTCCCTGGTCAACCTCAGTAAGAAGCTGAGATTCCTCATAAAATCCTCCAAAGCTAGTTATGAAAACAAAATTACCACTGATTCTAAAGACAACCACAAAGCATTCTACAGCTATGTCAAGAATCTCAGTGGCAACACTCCAGATCTGCTCTGAGTTATAGCACAATGGTACTAAATATATAGAGCCAAATGATATTGCCAACATCCTGGTAGATAGGTTCAGTGCTAACTTTACTCCCCCAACTCGCCCCCTAAAGGGACCATCTCTATACCGGAGGAATGCGAAGATGTTCATTGCGTTTCACTGTTGCAGTCATTACTCTTGGGTTATTCTGCTGGCAGGCTACCTGCAGTCGGCCTGAATTCCAAAGTCTAGGTCTGGCGTCGGTTGCTGTCGCCTCTTCCCTGACGTCAGTGCGCCTGGGGTATAAAAGATGCAGCTGACGCCATTTTCTTCGGTCTTTCTTGCCGTGCGGTGCCCGAAGCAAAAGCAATTCACAAGTGCTGGTCGGCCGACTCCTGAGATTTTCAAAGACGAATTTCAGATCCAAAGTCTTCATTAAAGCTAAGTACCTCGTTGGGGAAACTTTTTTTCTTGCTCCAGACCGATGTCAGAAAAAGTTAACAATTGTATTTCTTGTGGGAAGCAAATACCGCATAAGGATTTTTATTCTTACTGTATTCCTTGCCTAGGCCCTGATCACAATGTTGCTAGCTGTCTGTTTTATGCTAGATTTAACCAACGCACTATTAAGCATCGGTTCGATTTTGCTTTTCATTACTTTGACCGAAAATTCAATTATATAATGCCGTCAGAACAGCCGATGCCTGGAGTTTCTAAAAACCGCAATTAAAAAGATAAGGACAGGCATCTGAGATCCAAAACCGACAACAAGGCTTTTGCTAAGCCAGTCGCCGGTTCGCTGGTTCTCAGTGAGGCGCTTTCGCAGCCCCTGACACCCGCTACCTCAGAGCCACAGGCCGCTGACTACTCCCACGTGGAGCCAGCTAGGCCTCTGGATACTCAAGGTATTGGACACTCAGAAACCATTCCCTCCGATGGGTCCAGAGCCGCTGAGCAGGCATCGGCTTCTGAGGGTTGTTTTCAGAACTACACAGTTATATGTAAAGCCTACTTCAGCTTCCAAAGCAAAGACTAAAGCAGCTCTAAAGACAAAGAAACAAGTACAGCATTCTCCTGGACAGACTTCCATGCCTAAAAAACAGATGCTCAAAATGGCCGAAGACCTAATTACTTTGATCAGGGGTTACCATCCCCCTCCTGACAAGAGGCCTAGGTAAGAGACAGACTATGAATCTTCTGATCAGGTTTTTATTTCCTCTGACTCCTCTTCTGCACAGGAATAATGACTTTGTGGGACACAGCATTGACTTATCAAGTACACCTGCAAGCATAATTCCTGCCAGGAAAGAAAAATACTCTGGCAGACGAACTAAGCAGAAACCTCACGGATCCCCATGAGTGGAAACTGGATCCACAAGTCTTCAGCATGATAACAAAGAAATGGGGACGCCCAGACATAGATCTATTTGCCTCCCCTCACAACTGTCAACTACAGAGATTCTGCACAAGGACCTATCACAAGCAGGCATGGAAAGTGGAAGCTCTATCATTCTGCTGGAAAAGCCTAACCGTATATGCCTTTCCTCCTCTGCCTCTCCTCCCCAAGGTACTCCGAAAGGTCAGACAAGAAAAGCCAAAAATGATTCTTATTGCCCCAGACTGGCCCCACCAGCACTGGTACCCAATCCTAAAAAGCTTGTCTCAAGGCCCAGCCTGGACATTGCCTCTTATTCCTCACTGACCCAGCGAAACAATCGGATCTTGCACAGCCAACTCAATTCCCTAAATTTGGCAGCATGGCGGATAATGTAGCCATTCAGAACACACCTCTCTCTAAAGCAGTGATGGATGTTATTTTGGAGGCCAGGAGGCCCAGTACCAGAAAATCTTACGCAGAAAAATGGAAAAGATTCTGTATTTGGAACCAGGCACAAGGAATTGACACGTTTGTACCAAATATTCCTCAGATTTTACAATACCTAACTGAGATGCCTTTTAAAATCCATGTCTCTGCCATTTCAGCTCATTACAATACAGAACCACCTATTTTTTCTCATCCATTGCTAAGGCAGTACCTCAGGGGGCCAAAAACATAAGACCACCAAGGAGAGCCCCACTACCTGCATGGGACCTCAATTATGTCTTGGAAAAAACTCACACTGCCACCTTTTGAACCAGCCAATACAGCTGATATAAAGTTCTTATCTTGGAAAACAGCTCTGCTCCTAGCAATAACCTCTGCAAGACGAGTCTCAGAGTTACAGGCACTCATGGCTGTGGAATCTTTCATCATTTTCCATCCAGACAGGGTTTCTCTAAGGACGAACCCAACATTTATGCCTAAGGTAGTGTCCAGTGTGGCCTTTAACCAAACCATTCATTTGCCTACTTTTTATCCCAACCCACAGATTAAGGGTGAGAGACTCCTGCATTCTTTGGACATACACATACAGCTACGTTTCTACTTGGACAGAACTAAAGCTTTCAGAAAGACTGAGCAACTCTTAGTGGCATGTGCTGCAGGATCTCAAGGAAAGCCTATCTCAAAGCAGACTATTTCAAAATGGATAGGAAACTGCATTCATTTCTGCTACTCTCAACATGGCAAATCAGTGCCTAAGGGCATTAGGCCACATTCAACCAGGGCAGAAGCCACTTCAGCAGCCTTTCTCAGAGGAGTACCAACCAAAGACATTTTAGAGGCTGCAACTTGGGGTTCAGTGCACAATTTTAGAGGCTGCAACTTGGGGTTCAGTGCACACTTTTACCAAGCACTACCATTTACCCCTCTACTCTAAATCCAGAGCAGGGTTTGCCACTGCAGTTCTGCAGGGCCTTATAGCCTCTCCTAATCCTATTTAGGCCCAGCCACCCAACCTCAGCTTTGGGATTCAACCCAAGAGTAATGACTGCAACAGTGAAACACTATGAACATAGTACAGTTGTGTACCTACCATAAATGTAGATGTTCGAGTGTATTCACTGTTTCAGTCTAGGTTACCCACCCACCATCCCCCTTTTCTTTGCTGGGACTTATTTATACCTCTCTATCCTATACAGCCTATGTGGTGTATTTGCTTGTAGATGAAGGAAATGTTTATTTTACTGCATGCATAATTTTTAGCCTACCATCTTGGGGGCACCTGACATCTGGGGCAAGAAATACTGAAGAAAATGGCATCTGCTGCATCTTTTATACCCCTGGCGCACTGACGTCAGGGAAGAGGCAACAGCAACCGACGCTGGACCTAGACTTTAGAATTCAGGCCGACTGCGGGTAGCCTGCCAGCAGGATAACCCAAGAGTAATGACTGCAACAGTGAATACACTCAAAACATCTATATTTATAGTAGGTACACAACTGTACTTTCCTGAAATCACGGTTGCACAGGTAAAAATCTCTCTCCAAAGCCAAGAACACAACATCTATGGGTCCTGACAACATCCCAGACTGCGTTTAATGAACTAGAGAATGAACTGGCAGCCCACCTAAGCACCATGTTCAATCATATCCTCACCTCAGGCTTTGTGCCTACTGAATGGCGGACGGCGACTGTTATCCCACACCACAAAGGGGGAGCCACCATGGACCCCGGGAACTACAGCCCCATTAGCCTAAAGAGCCTGGTCTGCAAGGCCATGGAACGTGTCATCATGGAACTTATAAACAAAGACCTTGGTAACCTCCAAACTCTGGACCCCACCCAGTTCGGTTTTGTAAAAGGCAGATCAGGACTCCTAAACCTGATTGACTTCTTTGAAGCAGTCACCAAAGCCGTAGATGAGGGTAACGTGGTTCACACAGCCTATCTAGATCTCGCCAAGGCTTTCGACACCATCCCCCACTCTGGAATTGCAGATAAACTCACTAAACTAGGTATAAATCCCTATGTCACAAGATGGGTTGCCAACTGGCTCACGGACAGAACCCACACTGTGAAAGTAGCAGACTCCAAATCCAATTTCAGACCAGTGACAAGTGGAGGAACACAGGGTTCAGTCCTGGGTCCTCTCCTGTTTGGTATCTACTTCTCTGAAGTAGATACCAAACACAGAAGGTCTTTGGTTAACGAAGTTTGCAGATGACTGCAAACTAGGAGCCATAATCGAACTGCTAACAATGTGGACATCCTACAAAAGGGCCTCACTGAGACAGATGCCTGGTGTCAAAGCCATGGCCTGAAGCTCAATGCCAAAAAGTGTATTGTCATCCCCTCTGGTAAAAACTCTGTACCCATAAACTACCACATAGGTGGTAGTCTACATAACACCAAAAGTATGATGAGACCTTGGGACACAGGTGGACAGTAGTCTCTCCTTTGATAATCACATCGCCACAGTGGTCATGAAATCCTTGTACGTGGCACACCTCATCACAAAAGGTTTCTCATCCAGAAAAAAAGAGGTCATTGTTCCTCTCATCACTCATTAGACCCATTATAGAGTACAATGCCCCTTTTGGTATGTACTTTACAGGACATCTACAGCAACTGGAAAGGCCACAGAAATACCTCACAAAGAGGATTACTGGCCTCAGATGCCCTACGCAGACCATTTCAAAAAACTCAAGCTTTATTCTGTTGTATATCGCCTACTCAGGCGACCTCTGCCTAACATACAAAGCTATGTCAAACCCAGAGCTGTTGGACATGCTCCACTTAAAGAAATCCCAATCACTCTGAGCTACACACTGTAGGGACCTGAACATTGTCACCACAATAAACAGAACATGCTGGAGGGATAGATTTTTGTCCCAGAGACTTCCCATACTCTGGAATAGACTACTTATCTATGTCAAACAGAGCTCCTCATTAGCACTCTTCAAGAGAAATCTTGATGATTAGATGGGAAATAGGAAATTCACCTCGGGGATCACTTCTGTGGCTCTGCTTGACAGGGGCACAGGAAAATAATTTTCTTGGGTGTCGAAAGCCAGGGTACTGCTTTGACTAGGCTTATATAGGCCCAATAGATGAGGTCCAAAAAAATTATCCCTTTCATACAATTTTATTGATGGCACTTAGAACTTGTTCCATTCTCATATTGTATACACCATGCCCTATTTTTTTAGCCAGTCCTTGTCCATCTAATCAATATTTTGGACAATTTCACACGAGTTAACATGTTGACTAATTGTCTATCAGTTCTGCTGAATGAGCTGGAAATGTCTGTATAAGTTACGTCCATGTGTATTCCATGGTTCTGTACATGCCGAGATGTTTTGTTAGCAACTTAGATTGCGGGCCATAGTTGATCTAACGCTCAGGTGCACATGTCCACATAGAGTATTTTCCCTTCATAAATAATTTGGTTTGTAACCTTTCCGGAAACATTGCTTCTGCTTGCTAACCCGTACAAGATGATAGACTAACGAGTTGATATTTTTTCACAATACAACATTCTGCGTAGTTCTTAGACTGATATAGTGATTACAGTCTTCCATTTCTCTGACACAGCCCTTTTTCTAAACCTTTATTTAAGTAGTAATTTAAGAGGTATCATTAGGGATGATTTTAAGGTCTTCATATAGACTATTATGAGCGTGTCACTGATAAATCACCCACTTATGTGCTGGAGAAATGTATGCCAAAAAATTCACCCCGAGAGGCATCCATGTCGAGAACACATTACAGGGTTATGATCGGTGAGATCATCATAATTCTTTGTAGTGCATGGAGCTATATTTTGCTTCATGTACTATTGGTTACAATGAAAAAATTGCCAAGTGTTTTGTCAGCTTTGCAGTTCATAAAATACTTGGCGGACGCTGTCAGAAAGGCAGTGTAATACACTTGGTTATGTTTACACTCACCTTTTTTCCTTTCTAATGTCTTGATTTTCATAGAATGTCCAGATTATTACTGCATATTTTTGGTCCTTTCCATATCTTTATTTTTTTTTTCTTTTCTTTGAGTAACCCCCTGACTATTGAAATCACTTAATAATGACTTGAGTTTCAGAGTTTGTATTCCTCAGATTATGCAGTCAAATCCTGTTCTGTTTTTTTTTTTTAAACAGGAAATTAGGGACACATTAAGGGTATGGACAGCAGGCAAAAACTTATGTTTTGTTCTGCTGCTGTCATTTGCTAGTCAGTACAGGCGGATTTTACTGCTGAGAGCTAGACCCAATGCGCTACATCATAATTACTAATTGTCTCTCTGCCACTAGCTTTGCACATGTTAGATATTCATCAAGTTGTCTAGACCATAATAGTTGAATTTGTTTATTACTATTATTACAAGTCAGTCTTATCACGATCTGTTATTTTTTGTTTTGGCCCAAGACACTCCTAAAGTAGGATTCAGAATAACCAAGTTTTCTCAGCCTGGGTGTAGCAATTCTTGTTTATCCACATGGAGATTTTGTATATATGATCTACTTGTCCTTATATTGGCTATATACCTGTACATGGAGCTGTATTTACAGTTCTTCAGTAAGTTATTTTCAATCTTTTGAAATCCATTTTTTTCAGCAGCTTTAACTCCTTTAAAGTTAATCTTATAATTTACCATAACACTATTCTGATTTGCTCTATGGATTGGATTGTGAGAGATCCTCTCTGTGTTCTAATTGGACTGCTAGGTTTGGTCAGTTGCAAATACAGTGACTAAGATTCCAGTGTAGAGACATGGTCCGGTTGTACATCAAAGTACCTCATTGGCAACACATTACCATGTCTCTAAATCAAGGATGGTGCTTTTACACCTGATCATAATAGTGTTCTCCCTACCAGCCTGTACATCACAGTAGCATAGGCACACACACACACACACACACACACACACACACACACACACACACACACACACACACACACACACACACACACACACACACACACACCCCACACACACACACACACACACACACACACACACACACACACACACACACACACACACACACACACACACACACACACACACACACACACACACACCTTACACACATTTGCAGCAGAAACACTAGACCACATGAAAACTCCAGCATGTTTGCACTAAGGTGAACACCAAAACCCAGACAGTCTGAACTGCCGAAACCCATTGCCTTAAAGAAAAAAAACATGCAGAAAAGCATCAGTATTTTTGCCAGGTGACCAGCCTTTTCCTACTCTTTCGATGTGGGGGACAACCCTCCCAACCCTTTTCATATATGCCTGCTACATACTATTACCAATTTAAAGGTGGGAGATATCTCCCAAAAAAAGGGTCTCACTGCTGGCAAGCACAATCTGTGTCCTTTTTCTCTGCATCTTGTGCCTTGGGTAATATGCACTTCAGGAATCACAATGCATCCACCTGTAGAGAGTGCATCCACCTATAGAAAACTCATCCAGTACACATACAGTGTCACCACCCCTAGCAGCCTCCAATAGTGTGACTACCCAAATAAATGCACCGATGCACACATGGCACACTGTACTTATCTGTATCATAACTACTCGTTACGATGAATGGTTGAACACTCTGAAGGTGATTTTCACTTTCTCCACCTAGGAAAAAAATTAAGCTACAGAGAGGTGTTCTGTCAGGAACCACACTAATTCCTGATAAAGTGAGTGGTTAAGTAGCATTAGCCATTCCTGGTAAAGTGAGTGGTTAAGTAGCATTAGCCTTTTCTCTAGCCTGGCACTTTTAACGTATGGTTTCTGAAGGGAGACAGTTATTTGTGGTACAACCCCCACTGTGGGAAATCATAGTGGTAGAGCAACCCATAAATCAGAAAGGTTTGCTAATGTGTGCAAAAGTACCAAGATCAGGCTTCCACATTATACTAAAGGTACCAAGAGATCAGGCTTCCACATTATAGTAAAGGTACCAAGAGACCAGGCTTCCACATTATAGTAAAGGTACCAAGAGACCAGGCTTCCACATTATAGTAAAGGTACCAAGAGACCAGGCTTCCACATTATAGTAAAGGTATCAAGAGATCAGGCTTCCACATTTATAGTAAAGGTGCCAAAAGATCAAGCTTCCACATTATAATAAAGGTACCAAGAGACCAGGCTTCCGCATTATAGTAAAGGTACCAAGAGACCAGGCTTCCGCATTATAGAAAGCCGTGTTGAGTCACAGGGCATCTTGAACTTTGTGATATTTTTCTTAATTTCAAACTCTTACTGTCCTATATAAAGACTTTCTGTAACAGACCCATCCTATTTTATTTTGTTTTTGAAATGTAGATATTCACTTACTAGTCACATATATTGAATAATTCTGTTTTTTTAATATAAGTTTACATAGTCATGCATTTGACTTCTTTAGTTAGTGAAAACTGACATGTAAAAGACGTAGACAGACCTTTAATTATGTTATGATCACTATCAAGTAAAGGCAGAAAGAGTTGATAAGACTATAATAACTACATGAATTGGGCATGATGGTTAAGGTCTTCACTTTATAGACAGGGTACAGGGTTTGAATCTGACCTTGGGTTATTGGCTAGGCTTAATATAGTCCTTTAGAACAGTTAGCCTAGTATTCACCTATGAATCTGTAACTCCTTGTTGGCTGTTGTTAATTTGTGATAAACCAACATTACTTAATAGGTTATAAATCAACTTTGAACATTTATCATTATCAACTTGGTTGGATTAAAGAGAGAGGGTAACTTCACATCTGTTAGTATAAGATTGTCATTCTGTTCTTGAACTAAGTAATCCAAAAAGGATTCGGACATTTTAATGTTAACTTGATGGTAGTGGGGTATGTGTGTAAAAATTAAGAATTCCATCTTGGGAGTTCAAAATGGCCGCTGTTCTGTGAGCACTGCTATCACCTAGGTCTCTGATATACCATGGGTTAAAACAAACACAGAAGGCAACGCAGAATTAATAATACAGAAATAACTGTAGATATTTACTGCTAATATCATCCAGCAAACAAAAGAGGAAGAAAAAGTGACAGATTCAGCTCAGAAACAGCAGGATTAACTAAGATTTTCTGAATAACAACTTAAGCCATGTGCTACTAAGGCCCTGCATCTGACTGCAAGATTGGTAAAACACTATGTAGCAAGATGTCAAAACAGGAAAATAATATGGAAACAACAACTAAGACCAAATTATCAGTACTAGCCTCACCTGAGAGACACAAGTTCAAAAAGACAACTAAACAAACTGACAACTCTAAAACTACAAATAAATCCAAGACAGACCAGCCAGTTAATCTGGAAGACATAAAATCTGCCTTATTACCTATCCAGCAAGCAATAAAGGACTTATTACAATTTCAAACCTTTGGTGACTCATTCAGCCAAATGATATCCAGATTGGAAAAATCTGAGTCCAAAATAATAGAAAATGAAATAAAAATAGACTCTCTTTCTCAAAGAACTGATGCCCATGACAAAGAATAAAACAAGCAAAAACAACAGACCTGGAAGCAAGATCTCGAAGGAACAATATCATCGGAGGAATACCTGAAACTGTACTTCATAACAATCTAATACCAACAATCAAGCAAATAATAAATTCCCTGCTAGAGGAACATGAAGAAATGCAGCAAATAACAATGGAGAGCCCACAGAGCCCTGAGGGAAATGCAAACATCACTGAAACCAAGACCTGTCTATATTAAAATATTAAACTGCCAAGATGTAAATAAAATCATACTGGCAGCAAAGAAAAAAGGCACACTCACCTGGAATAATAAAATCTTCTTTGCTCAAGACCTCCCAATACAAATAAGACAAGCAAGACAACTACTATCTCCATACTGCAGGTTCCTAATAGAAAAAAAAATCAAATTCCAGATGAAATATCCAAATTAGTTAATCTTCTACATCAAAGAGGTAACCCCAAAGAGGCAAAAGAGACATTCCTGGCTGTTTTCAAGCAAATTCCACCTTCAGAAGTGAAATAAATCCACAAAAAAAGATAAGGACCCTTGGGTGAAAAAATGACCCCATTCACGAGCACTCTAGCTGGGATCCAACTCTGAAAGCTTCCCCTTGCTGTCTAGACCCTTAAATCCACGATGTGAGCCATGAGGAACACTGGAAAAGGAAGTACAGCCTGGGTAGGAACCAAAAATCAACTGCCGTTTCCGATGCGCAAATATAGGAAGGAGCCTCCTTCTGGGACATTGGTCTGCAAAATCAGTCTCCCTACGATTTTGAGGGCTCCATTAAGAACAGTCAGACAAAATGGATTTCAGCAAGCTCCAAAAGATTTTACTGCCTGAAAAATGAAAATTGATCTGCACCAGCTAAAAGAAGAAAGCTGCACCATAGATGTCAACCAACCTGCAAGCAAAACCTTGAAGAAATAAGGTACTGTTAAACTGAACCATTCACTAAAACGGTACACCCAGTCCTGTGTAGGTGAATGAAAATCCAGCCTTAAATAATAGGAAAGAAATAAACTGTCAAACAGGGTAGCTCATAGATTAATATTGGGGAAAAAAAGGAAAAAAAAAATGTTAAATGTCTTATGTAAATACTAGACGTGTTAAAAGATCCTGGAGAGAAGTAATCTCAGGAAAATAGTAAAATAACGTAACAATCTTTGGGTAATGTAAATATAGCCTTAATATGTTAACTATAGCAGAAGGACTGTTTGGCTAAGCTGGTTTTTTTTTTTTTTTTTTTTCTGTCTCTCTCTATACTTCCTACCTCTGATAAATAGGTGCCGAAATCTGAATAAATAAAGGGGAGGAAAAAGAAGTCAAATGAAAAAAAAATGTAAAAATGACAAGATTGATTGTTTAACAATATTACTGTGGTACATATATTGCAATAATATATTGAGGAATGTATATTATGCTGTTTTAAAAATACTATTAGAAAGAATTGGTCACAAGACAAAAACAATACATGCTGCACCTTAAATGCAATACCATAATTGTATAAATAATATGTTGGAAGAGGCTAGGGATGTTAAGTAGCAGTGTTTGTTGAGGGGAACTAGTTTCAGCTTTGTCCACATTGTTTATAGTAACACGGGGGGTACTATGGGTTAAATCTATATCTAAAAAGAAAACACATTCCAAGATTAGACGTAAAGGTAAACCATATAGCGAACCTTCATCCTCCCCCCCTGATTATTCCTGGTCCAGGGATGTAGTGGTTAGGCACAGAGTATAGGGACGGGGATAAATAGATGCTTTCCTAAACCATTACACAGTAACACATACAAAGATAACAAAACAAAACTAATATACATGGCATATCTAAGGAATACACCTAATAAATAAATGTGGGAAATAGAATCATGGAATGTTAAAGGGCTCCAAAACAAGAAGAAAAGAAAATTATTCTTGCACCTTACATTAAAAACCACAACCAACCTCATACTAATACAAGAAACACACTTGACTGCAGAGCAATGGGCAGAAATTAGTATAAAGAAATGGATAAGTCAAATTATAGCTTCAGAGGGGAAAACGAACAGTGCTGGGGCTGCCATAATAATTAAAAAACAATTTAAGGAAAAAATACTTAAGGAGGGAAGATGGTGTTAAGTAACATTTAGTAGTCCTACAATACCAAAACCTATAATGGTACTTAATGTTTACACACCCTGTAATAACCAACAACACTTTTTATGTCATTATACCCAACCTTAAACCAATTTAAAGATCACTATCTAGTGATTGGAGGTGACTGGAACACACATCAAAATCCAGAAAAGGATAAATCTAATCTGACCAAATCACATAATAAACAAGCCACATTAGCCCTTAATGAACTCAAACAAGATTTCAAACTATATGACCCTTTTAAATATGGGAACAGTGCAGATAAAACAGGGAAATTCACATTCTATTCGCAATGCCACAAAATGTGGTCAAGGATAGACTTCTTAATCTCTGACATATTCATTAACGTGGACCCAACAATAACTATACATACCAGGTTCTTTACAGATCACTCCGAAATCACATTGAACATTAACTGGGACAAAAAGATATATTTAGAGAATAGGGGTCATAATTGGTCATTAAACCCTAATTTACTTTCCAAAATGGATGTAATAAAAGAAACAAACAATACTAAAAATAGCACTTACAAATATCACTAACTCCCAAGTACCAACTGACATAGAATGGGCTGCAACCAAAGCACAAATTAGACTATTGTTTATCAAAAAAGTGGCATACTATAAAAAAATACAACTGGAAGAGGAGCATATACTGAAAGGGAAAATAGAGCATCTTGGAAAAAGAACTAATAAATAACCGTAAGAACCAAACAGAAGCAGAACTTATAAAACTGCAAAGGGATCTATATATGTTAGAAACCAGGAACCTATCTTTTTATGAAGCCAGAATGTTAGCCACTTACGCAGAAGAAGCTCAAATACCATCTAGAGCTCTGGCTAGAATTATCTCCCAACACAAAAATGCCTCCAATATATCGGAAATAAACTACAGAGACTAAAACTACACAAACAATGAAGACATTATTAAAACATTTGAACAAATATACTCTCAAATATATGGAGCACAAATACTACAAACCTCAAAGGAAGATGGAACTCTCTTCCTTCAAAAACTGAAATTCCCTAAACTCAATTTAGACCAACAAAATAAAACTAACTGAACCGATATCCATCAGTGAAATTATTACAACAATCAAACACTTAAAAGCGCATAAGGCTCCAGGTCCGGATGGACTCGCATCAGAATTTTACAAAGCATTTTCTCCCTTGATAGCCAAACTACTATACTATACACTGAATTACATAATAAACTATACAATAAATAATCACTTTAATGCCTCTAAAACCGTCTTTATATTAAAAGAACACAGACCCCAAAAACCCCTACAGCTACAGACCCATCTCCCTCTTAAATATAGATACTAAAATATTTACCTCTATACTTGCAAACGGAATGAAAAATCTGATGAGAAAAAAATCTGATGAGAAAATCATCTCCCCAGAACAATCCGGTTTTACACCACATAGACTAGTGACAATACATTAACATTAGATGCACTAATATCCTATGCTAACCGATACAATATCAACATCTACACAATGGTAGTGGATGCCCACAAGGCATTTGGTAGGGTTAATCTAGAATTCTTACTCCAAACACTACCCTACTTTAATATACCCAATAACTTCATTCAGATCATCCAAACTCTCTATAGCAACCCATACACATCTCTATATATAAATAAAACTTGGTCAAATAGGATCCTAATAAAAAATGGAACAAGACAAGGATGCCCATGATCACCCTTCCTGTTTAACCTATGCCTAGAACCACTCTTTCTATACATTAAACAAAACACAAACCAAAATCCTCCATCAACACACAACTTCAAAATATACCTCACTGCATTTGCGGATGATCTAAATATATACTGCACTACACCAAATTCAGATATAAACAAAATAATAGCTGCAATTGAACATTTCTCGACTGTCTAACTACAAACTAAACCTCAATAAAACTAATATTTTCCCCATAAAAACACCCAAACTCTTCTCACTAATACCATTGTTAAACACAATAAAAATAAAAGAAGAAACTAAATACCTGGGAATCACCTTTTTCCAGAATAACAGACTTCTACCAACACAATGTAAACCTTAAATGGCAAAATATAATGCAAGACTGTAAAAGATGGAACAACATAAAACTACCAATGTTAAGTTGTCAATCTCGCCTTCATTCTTGCTTGATGGGTTCGGAGCCGATCCTCCCGACTCGGCACTTGCTAAGCTCGAGAGTCACTTTTACCAGCTCGAGGCAGCCCCATATCCCATGATGCAAGGCGGTAAGTACCCAGATCTCGTTTGCCGCTTCGCTTATGAGGTCCTCCTTTTACCAGCTCCTGGTAAGTGATTCACTTTATTGATATTAAAGCCCCTTTTTGTTAAAAAAAACCCTTTATTGTTAGTTATAAGTTAATTATTTAGATTTCCTGACAGAAAATCCCTGTCTCTTTTAATATTTTTTAGTCAAACTTTACCCATCCCATCCCCCTGTTAGGGTGTGTGTGTGTTTGTTTTAGGAATACCTTTTGGTATTTTCTTTAATTTAAATTTTTGACTGGTGTGTGTGTGTGTTTTGTGAAGCACCATGTCAAAGGAGAGGGTCTCAGGTTTTAAGAAGTGTGACTCGTGCTGTCAGAAGATGTCTCTGACAGACTGTCACACTTCTTGCCTGTATTGCCTGGGGCCTCTTCACCTGCAGGACTCCTGTGCTGTTTGTCATTCCTTCAGCCAGAGAGTCCTGCAGGAAAGACGCACAAGCTGATACTTAGGGGCCTTCTTGCCGGAGGGCTCTCCGCTAAGTCGGCTCCATCAAAATCAGCTAAATCTTCCAAGGCCCAGGCTTCTGTGTCTAAGCCTGCGGTTCGCCCGACTCGTTCGAGTCGAGATCGCCCGCTGGAGCCGATTCTGGCTTAACAGCCTTTGGCACCGATGGCTATCGGTGCCGAATCTGCATCGACCACTTCGTGTCGGCTCCGATCGGTTCCGACCCCCATGTGGCACAGGCATCGGTGTCGGCCCGATCGGCTCCGACACCGCTACTTTGGTGGCTGTATCGGCTCCGGCTGGAGCCGATACATCGAGCTTCCTGTCGGCTCCGAAGTCGGCCCGACAGGATCTATAGTATCGGTTCCGATGGCTCATTCCAGGAAGAGGTCGAGGTCTCCTTCCTTGGAGCCGATACTTTCGCCCGGCTTCACCTCTTCTTCGAACGGAGCCATCGGAGCCAATCTTCAAGGTCATCCAGACTGTCAGATCATGACCTAGAGAGAGTGGTCAGTAGATTACTTAAGTCACAGGTACTGGCCCAAATGTTACATAGTCCGTCTCAACAGACGACTGTTGGTCCACACCCCGTTACAGTTCCTCCTTCAACTCTACCCCAGAGCTTGGAGTTGGAGTCTTCGAATGGTTACTGCTACGGCTGGAGGACGGATACCCCTTCTGTTCCTTCAGCCTCTACTCTTATCTCCTCTTGAGACCTTCCTTAGAGGGATTCGTGGTCGGGCTTCCATGGTCTCCTCTGAGGGGGTGAGTGGCATCGACCCTTGTCCGAACCCGCTCTTCCCCTTGGAGCCTCGGCCTTGGTGAGCTCGGCTCCGACATCTGCCTCGGAGACTTCCCTTCGGTGGTCCCTGGAGTTCCTAGCTCTTCGAACGGGTTCTCTCGGACCTGCCTGGGAGGGGAGCATTCGAGGTGATGAAGAGTGTGCTGGCCACTGGTATCAGTCAGCAGTCTGTTCCGTAGCTCCTCCCTCTATAGTACCTGTTGACATCTCTGCCACTTCTCTTGCTACAGGACCCAGAGATCCTCCGCCTCAGGTTTCCCCATTGGGAATTTCCTCTTCCGAGGATTCTCCTGATGTTTCGGGAGATCCTCCTAGGAAGAGGACTTGTAAGAGGAAGCATGTAGACTCCCCGAGTCTGTCACTTGGATACTGACTTTGATGAGTCAGAGGGATCCCCTAGATCCTCTCTGAGGATGTCTCCTTCTCAGACATCCTAGAACTCCTTAAACAGAGGGGAAACTGGCCCACCAACAATCCCTCTGAGGATGAGTCAGTATACCTAGAGGCGTTTGGATCTCGGCCTCCACCTCCTGGGTGTCTCCGCCTTTCGACCCCTTATGCAGGTTATTGCACGAAGGCGTGGGCAGCTCCTGACTCTGTAGAGCCAGTCCCTAGGAGGCCTTCAAAATTTATCACTGCCCTGTGACAAGCAATTCCTCACTAAAGGTGTCCCCGCTGATGCCATGGTGGTGGCTGCGGCCACCAAAAGGAACTTGCAGATCCTTCCGTGCCCGTCCATCCTCCTAATAAGGACTCTAGGACCATGGATAGGTAATGGTGGCGGATGTTTTCCTCAGCGACCTTTGCTATGCTCGCTGAATTACCTATGTCACTTCACCAGACTCCAGAGGGATATCCTTAAGGAGCTGGGTGAAGTAGTTCAGGATCCTACAGCTGCAGGGGCTCAAGAAAAATTGCTTCGCAGCTAGGAACCCTCAATTCCATTGCAAACTCCTCCATGCGGCTAATATCTTATGCTGCGGATGGAGCGAGTAGAGCCGCAGGTACAGGTGTGGCTCTTAGACGCCAAGCCTGGATGCGGCTATGTGATTTTGGATCCCTTTAAGGCCCTTCACAAATTCTCCCTTTGATGGGTCAGCTTTGTTTGGCCCTCAGGTGAAGGAAACCTTGACCAGGTGCGAACAGGACGGCAAGACTCTTTCTGCTGTTGGAGTCCGTTTTCCACCCCTTCTAGACCTTATCCCAAAGGACAGAAAGGTGGGAAAATGTGGTTCCAGAATCCCAAGGAGTCACCGGATTCACGTGGTCAGTTTACCCTAGAGGCAGAGGGGTAACAACAACAGACGCCTAGAGGCAGAGGGGGTCCAAAACCAGGGAAACAGAGAGCCTCTCTGACAAGCCCTTTCAGCATCCCTGAGATGTTGCCCGGCTGTCCCTCCTTGGAGGCAGTCGGGAAGATTATCACTGTACCCAGAAGCCTGGCATTCCCTCACTCAAGACAGATGGGTACAGTCGATCATATCCAAGGGTTACATAATTCCTTTCGAGGAAAGTCCCTTCCTCAAATTCCCTTCCAGATGTACCACCGGTCTATGGGAAATTGCAGAGTTAGAAGTCTCAAAACTACTGCAAAAGAGCCATTCAGCCAGTTACAATAGACCATTCAGAGCCCGGAATCTACTCAAGGTTCTTTTGGTCCCCAAAAGATGGGAGACTGGAGACCAATATTGGATCTCAGCAGACTCAACAAGTCTGTCAGGAAGACAAGATTCAATGGTCACTCTTCAGTCAATTCTGCCCTTCTTACAGAAGGACAACTGGATGTGTTCAATAGATCTTCAGGATGCGTACTATCACATCAAAATTCACAGACGCCCAGGAGATTTCTCTGCTTTCGGCTGGGGTCCAGTCATTTCCAGTTCAGAGCCCTGCCCTTTGGTCTCACTACAGCCCCAGAGTGTTCACCAAATGCATGGCAGTGGTCACGGCTCACCTGAGATGTCAAGGATTCCAGGTGTTTCCGTATCTCGACGACTGGCTCCTGTCAGCCACCACCAGGCATCAGCTTATACAAGCCAGGGATTACACAATAGACCTTTGTTCTCATTTGGGCATCTCAATCAACTTCGAAAAGTCATCCTTATCGCCCTGCCAGTCTATTACCTTCATAGGCGCAAACTTAAACACTGTTCGGATGTCAGCTACCCTTACAGATCAGAGTTTCAGACATTCAGAGTCATGTCAGGATCCTTCTGGCCAACAAGAAAGTACAGGCCAGAATGGTTCTAAAGGTATTCGGTCTCATGGCTGCGGCCATTACTCTTCTTCCCCTGGCTCGATTCTACATGCGCCTTCTTCAGTGGATGCTGTTCACACAATGGTCATACCAGCAACTTCCAATGCGTCACCAGATTCTGGTGACACACACATGCAAAGAGCATCTTGCTTGGTGGATCACATCTCCTCAGGTTCACCAAGGCAGGTACTTTGTACCCCCATCCCCGATAGCCACTGTCACCACGGATGCCTCCCTGATCGGGTGGGGGGGGTCATTATCAGGGCAGGATGGTTCATGGGACGTGGCAGCCGTTCGAGTACCATCTGCACATAAATGTCCTGGAGATGAGAGCAGTGCTTTTTAACGCTGCAAGCCCTCAACGACTTTCTTCCCGTAGGGACAATTGCAGTCCACACAGACAACATGTCTGTAGTTTGGTATATCAACAAACAGGGCGGAACCAAGTCCTACCCCTTGTGTCGAGAAGCGCCAGACTATGGCAATGGGCGATCTCCTCTCATCGGTTTCTGGTAGCAATGCATATCCCTGGGAAAACCAACATTGTAGCGGACAGATTGAGCAGAGCTATTCTCATGCCTCACGAGTGGTCTCTCAAGCAATCCATAGCGGAAGAGATTTTTCTGGAATGGGGTCGCCCATGTTATGATCTTTTGCTACTCCCCAAAACAGCAAATGTCCAGACTTCTTCAGCCTCTTCCTCTATCAGGCCATCCCCCCAGAGACGCTCTGACCCAGGATTGGCCCCAGGGACTTCTTTATGCCTTCCCTCCATTTCCTCTGATCCCTCAGGTTATCCAGAAAGCTACCGTTTTGAGAGCCAAATTGATTCTCATTGCCCCTTACTGGCCTCGACAAGTTTGGTTCCCGTTCCTCCATCATCACCTTTTGGTGCAGCCGTGGCATTTGGACCCAGTGCCAGATCTTCTGATACACCAATCGGGTCAGCTGCACCGGTCAATCCCTTCTCTCAACCTCACAGCATGGTTGCTCCACTTCCTACCTTAGCCAGGCTTCCTTTGATCTCTAACCCAGTTAGAGACATCATAGTAGCTTCACTAAAATCCTCTACCAGGAGGATTTACACAAGCAAATGGAAACGTTTCTCTTATTGGGCTAAGGCCCAAAATATTGATCCTTTTACTGCCCCTGTTCAGGCAGTCCTGGACTTCTTAGCAGAGATTTTTCATGCAGGCTCCTCTTCTTCCACAGTCAGAGTTCAATTGGCTGCTATTTCCAATTTTCATGTCGGGATAGCAGATCATAATATTATGTCCCATAGGCTCTGCAGGGCCTTCTTGAAAGGAATTTTCCTACTAAAACCTCCAATCATTAAACCCTAATTTACTTTCCAAATGGATGTAACAAAAGAAACAAACAATACTAAAAAATAGCACTTACAAATATCACTATCCCAAGTACCAACTGACGCATAGAATGGAAACAGCCAAAGCACAAATTGAATATTGTTTATCAAAAGTGGCATACTATAAAAATACAACTGGAAGAGGCATATACTGAAGAGGAAAAATAGAGCATCTTGGAAAAGAACTAATAAATATACGTAAGAACCAAACAGAAGCAGAACTTTTTAAAACTGCAAAAGGGATCTATATATGTTAGAAACCAGGAACCTATCTTTTATGAAGCCAGGAATGTTAGCCACTTATGCAGAAGAAGCTCAAATACCATCTAGAGCTCTAGCTAGAATTATCTCCCAACACACAAAAATGCCTCCAATATATCAGAAATGAACTACTTAGAGACAAAAAACTACACAAACAATGAAGACATTATTAAAAACATTTGAACAAATATACTCTCAAATATATGGAGCACAAATACTGCAAACCTCAAGGAAGATAGAACTATCTTCCTTCCAAAATGAAATTCCCTAAACTCAATTTAGACCAACAAAGTAAAACTAACTGAATTACATTATCCATCAGTGAAATTATTACAACAATCAAACATACAAAAGCGCGCATAAGGCTCCAGGTCAGGATAATTTCGCATCAGAATTTTACAAAGCATTTCTCCTTGATGGCCAAACTACTATACTATACACTGAATTACATAATAAACTATACAATGATAATCCTTTAATGCCTCGACAGATGCTTTATATTAAAAGAACACACAGACCCCAAAACCCCTGGCTACAGACCCATCTCCCTCTTAAATATAGATACTAAAATATTTACCTCTATACTTGCAAACGGAATGAAAAATCTGATGAGAAAATCATCTCCCCAGAACAATCCAGTTTTACACCACATAGTCTAGTGACAGTACATTAACATTAGATGCACTAATATCCTATACTTCTTGATACAATATCAACATCCTACACAATGGTAGTGGATGCTTACAAAAGACATTTGGTAGGAGTTAATCTAAATTCTTACTCCAAAGCGCTACCCTACTTTGTATACCCAATAACTTCCTTTCAAATCATCAAACTCTCTATAGCAACCCATACATCTCTATATATAAATAAAACTTGGTCAAATAGGATCCTAATAAAAAATGGAACAAGACAAGGATGCCCATTATCACCCTTCCTGTTTAACCTATGCCTAGAACCACTCTTTCTGTACATTAAACAAAAACACAAACCAAAATCCTCAACACACAACTTCAAAATATACCTCACTGCATTTCTTGAGGATAATCTGAACATATACTGCACTACACCAAATTCAGATGAAACATAATAATAAGCTGCAATTGAGGCATTTCTCGACTGTCTAACACAAACTAAACCTAACCACAATAAAACTATTTTCCCCATAAAAACACTTCCAAACTCACCACTGTACCATTGTTAAACACTATAAAAATAAAAGAATAAACTAAATACCTGGGAATCACCTTTTTCCAGAATAACAGACTTCTACCAACACAATGTAAACCTTAAATGGCAAAATATAATGCAAGACTGTAAAAGATGGAACAACATAAAACTACCATTCTTGGCCCAAAGTATCCATAATCAAAATGAACATTTTACCTAGATTAATGTATATATTCATGACATCACAGACAGCAGTACATAATAAATTCTTCAAACAAATTCATGCCTTCCTAGCAAAATTTTTATGGGAACCCAAAAAAAACAGAATCTCCTATCCAAAATTAACACTCCCCAAAAGCAAAGGAGGACTAAATCTACCAAATTTTAAAATGTACTACTCGATCATTAACAGAATGTTAAGAATAGCTGAATATAACCCGTCAATGGAAAATTGATCTCCTCTTTGGGTGACTATCTATTATAGATATGTTAAAACTCTAGGTTTCAATCCCAAAGCACTTCCATTCCTGAAGCAGAAAGAAATACAAACTTATAACATTATAGAGCCCTTAAAACATTCTATCAACTTAGCACAAAAACTCTTTCAATTCTTGAACCTTAGACAAGCCATGCCAATACTGCAACCCCTTCATAAAAACCCAAATTTAAAAATAAACAATAAGATGCTGGACTTGGTCCGTTTTCCCAGACTGAAAGATAAAACAATCCAAGATATTTATCCCTACCTTAACTGTTCAATACAAGAAATTAGGACTAACTTAAACCTCCCTAAATCGCACATAATAATTTTAAGACAAATCAAAGAACTGTGTTCCAGTTACCTCCAAAATGTTACTATGACCAATAGTGACATAGAAACTTGTAGCAGGTTTTGGAAAACTATTATCACAATAAAGAAAACTATTACTAATTCATATAAAATTATAAATGAAATAAAATACCAGAAAGACCTCCCCTTCTCTAACTACTGGAGAAAAATTAAATCATCCATAGATGATCAGCAAGTAAGCCAGGCAATCAATCTAACACTGAAGATTCTACCCCTCATAAAGTTAACATACACTCAGCTCATGATCAATAATAATGCTTATTTTACACCTGCTATCCTACACAAATTTAACACATCAAAATCACCTTTCTGCCCACACTGTAAGGACCAGATAGCTGACTTAATCCATGTATTTTGGAGCTGTAAAGGTGTCTATAAACTCTGGAACTCTCTCGAGGTACAATTACAAAAAACGGGTTATCAAACATCAACATTAACTTGGGAATTCACTCTATTACACATTCTCCCACCCAACATACCAAGAAAACAAGCAAATACACTTTTAACAATTTTCCTACTAATGAAACTGTATATAGCTTTTAAATGGCTAGATATGATAAATATCTCTTGGTAGGGTTTTAAACAAGTAGCTATACAACACCTTTTAGCTAATTAAATAGTAATAGATAAAAGAAACAAAAACATGAAATCCAGAGAAATTTGGGAACAAACCTTTAATATCATATTAGCATAATTCATCACACAGCAACTTAGAAATACACTATAACAGAACCAAAGAACACATACAAGTTCAGATATTAAATAATAACTTGGATATTACGAATGTATATACTGTCTGTATAACTGTGGAACTAACAGTGAAAGCATCTATGTACATAGTGTAAATAGATATGTTGTATGACCTATATCCTGTGGTATTTGACATTAATGTATAACATATATATATATATATATATATATATATATATATATATATATATATATATAATCGGTCATGTAAGATAGTTTTTATTTGTGACATTTAATGTAAAAATTATTGAAAAAACAAAAAAAATTCCATCTTATGGTTTATGCGTGGATCTGTCAAGTGGTTTTTATTGTGTTTTAAACTTAACCTAATCATGCATCATACTTTACTAATAAGAGGAGGAAGGCTATATTTATCTGTTGGCCTTCTAAAACACATTCCTAGTATCTGTTAAATTGGGAATCTTGTCTGTATCCTGAAGTCATATCTTCACAATAACTCCAGTGTTGGCGCAGTGTACTGTCTGTCCTTCTAGGTTACCAGTGTTTCTCTTTGAACGTCTAGCATTTGCATAAAGAGACCATTTTTTTCACTACCGTCTTTCTGATGAGCCTTCCCTATACAGATGTTATGAAGGAATTTTATCTTCAATGACTAAATCTATATTAACTTTGACACTGCTCATACATTATCATTGCCATCAGTGTGGTGAATAATAAAATGTCACAGTTGTAACATACAGTAATTTGCAAGCATTTGCTTGTTTCATTTTCTTAGTAATGCCCCCTTGAAAAAGTCCTGACAAAAAACAAGGCTTGATACCATTTACTGCAGTAAACTTTATAATGCTAATGCCTAATGTGACTATAATGTCACATAAAAGGATGAGAACTGTTCCAGTTGAACAGTACCTCAAAGGAAGAGATGGGACTGCACAAGAAACAATAAAAAAACATACACATATAATATTAAGAACTGCAATGTTAATGACTCAATACGGAAGGGATATAAGTAACTAAAATGCAGGAAGTGACAGATGGATTGCTAGCTGTGGTTACTGAACTCTTACATTAGCTACATGGTCTTGATGATGGACAAATTGATAGTAAAAATGTCTGAAACTTATTTTGCAACAGTTCATATGAACACAGTTGTGTACGCATTACCTGGTGCCATATTAGGAGACAAAAGGGCATGTTTGGAGAAATTAAGTCAAAATAAAAGCGCTAGTGTAATCCATTAGACAAGTGCATCTAAAAATAGTCTCCGATATGGTGACTAATAGCTGTCTTTCTGTATTTGTGTTTTGTTTTTGTATTCTGTTTTTTTATACATCTATTTGCTTGCTTGCATTTCTTTACCGAAATGGTCCAGCTGGGCCAGAAGTGCCTATTTTCAGTGGAGTCCCAGGGAGAAAAGCTCCACATATAAGACATTTCACATACAATACAGAATTTACATTAATAAAGACATTTAGTACATATTATTGGCAGCTTGTACAGTTGGTGAAAAAACGGTACATAAGTAATCATTGTCAAATCAAAGATATTATACAAGCAATCCAGAGTATATACATGAGAACATTCTGTATTAGTTTTCAGCTAGCAAAATGTATATAGGGCAATGCAGGAATTAAAGACTAGGTACTTAAACTTTTCTAATAGCTGAGCAATAGGTTATACGAGTCCTGCTGCAAGAATCAACAAAGTTGGTGGATACTGTTGCAGATATAAGTGGTGGTTTGATATTAAGGTAGGTTGAGAGAGTAACTGAATGTCTCGCCTGGGTCAATGGTAGGCCTATAAGGGTTAGGAAGAGAAGGAAGTAGACAGGAGGGATCAGTGATAGGACAGTGAGGGTTAGTAGAAGAAGGAAGTGGACAGGATGGAGAGGCGGAGTAAGTAAAAAGACAGGTGGATGTGAAAGGAGAATGCCAGCGTAGTAGAGTGGTGGGGGTGAGAATAGCTGTGATGGTTGGTTAAGTTTTATGTGAGATGTGGTGTTACAGCCACCATGAGGGGGGAGCTGTTGTTTCAGAAATATCTTGAAGAGGGTACTGAGCAGGTGGATCTAAGTGTTTGGGGGGGTCCAAAGTTTTGTGATAGTAAAGGGTTAAAGCATCTAGTTTGAGTTTTTCTACATTTATGAGCAGTTGGATAGAGCAGGGCACATGGCTGGATTATGAATGAGTTTGTGAGCTGTATTTAGTTGGATAAAGGTGAGATAGTTGGGGAGTTCATGCCATTTTAGGTTGTGTAATGAGCAGTTGGTGGGATGAGTAGGAGGCATTAGTTGCAAACTTGGCAATTTTGTTGTAGTATGAGTTTAGTTTAGACAATATTCAAGGGAGATGGCAAACAGTGGGATCACAAGACAGTCGCACAACTGTCTATATCAGCAGAGTATGGGCTGGTCGTCCCCCACCCCCCAACACATCAGTGTTCCCATACTACAGTAAGTCTGCAATGATATATTAGTAGACCAGACAATTCCAGAGCTGTGACATAGAACCTGGCCACACGTATTTCCCACGTAACGCAAGGGTGACAGTGTATGTTGTTAATAGTGTGAGGAATGAAACCTCTCTGGCGGCTGGTGTGGCTCACTGGGTTAGGGATATTAGCATGGATGATGGTGTTGGTGGCTTGAATCTGGCAGCATCTAAATCTTTTGCATGCGAGGTACTTGTATGATGGTATTTCCACAGACTGTCATAATGCCTCAATCTGTTACTGCAAGAAAGCTGGACAAAGCCAGAGAGAACAGTGGGACAAAGGGTCAAACCTACAGCAGACATTATGCATGCTCTGAGTAACCTAGAAGGTGGCTAAGTATAACTAGTTGCAATAGGTCAGATTAGCTGCAGGATGTAAAGACCATGACTGACGGAGCACAATGCTTTGCCAGAGATGGCCTTCTGTCTCCCCTGGGCTTTAGGCTTCTGGCAAAGGCTCTTGCTTCCCCTAGAGTGCCTTTTTTAGGTAAAGTCATGCGCACAAAATTACCAAGGTAAAAAATTCTTCTAAACGAAATTTAAAGGTCATGCTGCTAAATGCTAGGAGTCTTAGCATGAAATTGCACTCATTGCAAGCATTCCTTGCCCTGGAGGATGCTGACACTTGTGCAGTCACCGAAACCTGGTTCAGAGCTGTGGAGAGCACTCCAGCCTTACCAGGTTACTCATTCTACCATACTTTCAGACCCGAAGTGGAGGGCTACAAAGCCAAAGGAGGTGGAGTTTCAATATTTATCAAAGACGCACACACCTCCATGCTGGTCAAATAGTATGATGCACAGGAGACACTCCAAGTGCAGTTAACTGCGACAAAACACCAATTCAAATCATAGGCAGGTACTAGGCTATCTGCCTGAAGGCATTTATAAGCCTAGCCAGAATGTGTTGGCTTTCACCGCCCCCTAGATTTGTTCCCTGTGCCTCTGTCCAGCAGAGCCACTGAAGTGATCCCTGGGGTAAACATTGTTTTCCATCCACTCGTCAAGCTTTCTCTTGAGTGCTAGCGAGGAGCTCTGCCTAATGTAGATTGGAATCTTGTTCCAAAGCATAGGAAGTTTCTGGGACAGGAATCTATCCCTTCAGCACGTTCTATTTATTGTTGTGGTGAGGTTTAGATCCCATCCCTAGAGCATGTGGCTCGAAGGGATAAGGTTTTCTTTTGGTGGAGCATGTCCATCAAATGTGGGTTGGACATGGCCTTGTATGTCAGGCAGAGATCACCTCTGAGCAGGCGGTATGCAACAGAGTACAGCTGGAGTTTCTTTTCAGTCAAGTTGCATAGGGCATCTGTTTGAGGCCAGTGATCCTCTTGTTGAGGTACTAATGTGGTCTTTCCAGCTGTTACAGGTGTCTTGTAAGGTACATCCCAAATGGGGCATTGTACTCTATGATGGGTCTAATGAGTAGAGGGGCGCAATGACCTCCTTTGATCTGGATGCAAACCCTTTTGTGATTAGGTGGACCACACAGAAGGATTTTCTAAACACTTTGGCAATGTGATTATCAAAGGAGAGATTACTCCCCAGATCCCGTGTTACGTTTTCCGTATTTAGGGGGCTACCACCTATATGGTAGTTTGTGGGTACTTTGGTTATTTCCAAAGGGAATAACTATGCACTTTTTGGCATTTAGCTTGAGGTCATGATTTTGACACCAGGTGTCCATCTCAGTGAGACCCTTTTGGAGGATGTCTGTGTCAGCCGGTGTGTCAATTATAGCCCCTAGTTTGCAGTAGTCTGCGAACTTGGTCAGCCATAGTCCTCCTGTGCTTGTCTGTACCTCTGAGAAGTATATACCGAGCAGGAGGGGTCCTAGGACTGAGCCCTGGGGAATGCCACTTGTAACTGGTTTAGAGTCCGACCTAGCTCCCACAACTCTCACCATGTGGGTTCTGTCCGTGGGCCAATTGGCAACCCATCTCGTGACATAGGGGTTTATGTTCAGGCTGGTGAGCTTGTGTATAATACCAGAATGGGGAATGGTGTTGAAGGCCTTTGCAAGGTTCTAGGTAGGCTGTGTGTACCACCTTCCCTCGTCTATAGCCTTGATAACGGTCTCAAAGAAGTTCATCAGGTTAAGGAGGCATGATCTGCCCTTAACAAAGCCGAACTGGGTAGGGTCCAGTGTTTGGAGGTTCCCAATGTCTCCGTTAATGAGTTCCATGATGATGCGCTCCTTAGCCTTGCAGACCAAGCTAGTCAGGCTTATAGGGCGATAGTTCCCAGGGTCTGTTGTGGCTCCACCTCTGTGGAGCGGAGTAACTGTTGCTGTGCACCACTCTATGGGTACGTAGCCTATGGAGAGGCTGAGTTTGAACAGTGTGTTTAGGTGAGGGGTTAATTCGTCTTTGAGCTCGTGTAGGATGCAGCCTGGGACACCGTCCGGTCCCACTGATGCTGTGTTTTTGGCTTTGGAGAGGACTATTTTAACCTGAGTGTCTGTGATTTCAGGGGCTCTACATTCTTCTGGTATGGTTATGGGCCCTTTTGGGGGTGAGAGGGGGGTGAAGTTTGCACTGAACCTGTCTGCCAGGATGTTGGCAAGATCGGTTGATTCAATGTATTTTGTGCCATTCTGCACTAACTCTGAGCATTGCCACTTAGATTCTTGACATAGCTAAAGAATGCCTTGCGGTTAACTTTGGAGTCCAGGGCAAGGCTCGCCTTGGACGATTTTATGAAGGGTCGTAGTTTCTTGCTGATACTGATCAGTGATGTCTTCCCTTCGTGGGATTTTACTCTTTTCTGTACTAGTTTCCTCTTTCTATTGTATAGTTTGTTTATGGCAGGGGTCCACCAGACTGGTTTCCTTTTCCTGGAGGAGTGAGTCTTGGTTTTGCTTGGGATAGCTCGATCCATGCATTCTTGTAGGTGCCCGTAGAATGCATTAATGAAGGATTTTGCAGCTTGGACAGCGTTATCCTTTAGCATGGGGGCTTTGAAACTTTCCACCTCCGTCTTAAGTAATGTGAAGTTTGCTTTTAGTTTTTCACAGTGGTTTCCTTGTCCGAGGGTGGGGGCGGAATGTGGATATCCAAAGTGATTTGTTTATGGTCAGATCTAACCAGTGAGGGGTTGACCTCCGGTGTGGAACACTGGTAGTCTGTATTGGTGATGACCAGGTCCAATATGTTGTCACCTCTGGTGGGAGTGTTGACCAGTTGTTCCAGGGCGTTTTGAGTTTATAAATTCTAGGAAATGTTGGGCAAGGGAGTTAGTACTTGAGTAGTTCTCCCATTCAATGTTTGGGTAGTTGAAATCGCCCAATATTAGGGTGTTTGGTAGGACCTTTATGTTACCCAGTGTTTCCAGAAATGCGGAATGGAGGTCCTGGGACATGTTGGGTGATTTTGTAGCAAGCTATAATTTGAATTGCAGTTTTGCCCGTTGTTAGCTAGCTGCAGAACCCAAACCATGACTCAGGACGCCCACTCCACCATTCTGGACTTACTTGAATCCATCAAGATTCAACCCTCTAACCTGATCCTGGGTAAAATTAACTACCCAATCATAGAGGTGGAAGACCTATTCTAGCCCATACATGAATGCCCAGAGATTCCTCAGTGTTGTCAATGCCAGTGCATTGGATTAGCTGGTTGACACCCCTACGAGAGGTGAAAATATCTTGGACCTGGTCTTAACCAGCATGAGAAGCCACTGTAGTGCCCCTACAGTGTCCTCCTTGGTAAGACTTAAGTCAGCATCTCCTCTGATTCCCCCCCCCCCTCCACCATTGGGGTCAAACGAAAAAACTTTTCCAAAGCGGACTGCAATCTCCTCAAAGCAGTTATAAGCAGCTTCACAGCCACCATCTCTTCAGTTGGTATTAGCACTATGTCCAAGCCTACAACAGAAAAACTATGAGCACTTGCATAGCTGTATGGACTCAGCAATACCCAACAGTACCAAATTATCTTCCTCAAGGAAGAATAAACCTATCTGGTGGACAGCAGCAATAAACAAACTCTATAATAAAAGAAAATTATTGCTGTCCAGGGCGAAGAAAGAGCAGGTGCTAAGTTGTAAGCAATCTCTCATTTGTCAGAACAAGGAAATAAGGTCACTGGTGAAATCCTCTAAGGCTAACTTGAATCCAAATTGGCCACCTCCATTAAGGACAATCACAAGACCTTCTTCACATATGTCCGCAATAAAAGGTAACACCCAAATCTGTTCTGAACTGGTGGGCAATAACACCACATACACAAGCACCATAGATATAGCTAACCTGCTGGCAGATGGATTCAGTGAAAACTTCAGCCCCCCTGTCCACCCCATCAGTAAACCAGGACATCCCCAGCAGCTACCCCTTCTTATCACCAGGGAGCAGTTCCTTAATGTCCTCTCATAGGCAAAACATACAGTCTCCATGGACCCAATAACATCCCTGCTGTATCCTACATGAACTCCGGCATGAGCTCTTTGCTCAATTAGACACCCTATTCAACCAAAGCCTGAGCACTGGCTTTGTCCCAGCTGAATGGAAAACAGCCACTGTCATCCCTCTACACAAAGGTGGAGCATCCACTAATCCAGGCAGTTGTAGGCCCATCGGCCTAACTCGCCTGATCTGCAAGGTCATGGAACACATTATCATGGACCTTATAAACAAGGAGATTAGCAACCTCCAAATGCTTGACCCCCACACAGTTTGGTTTTGTCAAAGGGAGATAATGTCTGTTAAACTTGGTCAACTTCTATGAAGCAGTCACAAAAGCTATGGATGAGGGGAAGACTGTGCACACTGCCTACCTTGACATAGCCAAAGCTTTTGCCACTACTCCCCACATGCTGTAATTTAAATCAAAAGATGCTTATTAGTTTAAGGGTGTGCACATTTATGCAGCCAATGTATTGTACATTTTTTATATTTTTTCCCCAACAGATGTGTGCGTTTTTTCAACTAAATTGTACAGGTTGTAGGTGACATTAAAGGTGGGAAAAGTTTTGAAATTATTTATTGTGGTCTCATTGTTTACATCACAAAAACCTGGCATTTTACCAGGGGTGTGTACACTTTTTATAACCACTGTACACACACGCACAGATATTATAGATATAGATATAGATATAGATATATATATATATATATATATAGATATAGAGATAGATAGATATAGATATATATAGATATAGAGATAGATAGATAGAGATATAGAGATAGAGAGAGAGAGAGAGAGATATATATAGATATATATACACACACACACACCCACACGCACAGTGTATGTATGTGTGTGTATATATATATATATATATATATATATATATTAAAAAAGATATGAAAAATATATACACATATGTATATACACACACTATATATGCGCACACACATTTACTTTTTTTTTTCTGAAAACCTTGATCTAAAAAAAAAAATAAATGTTTACATGGAGATTAACTGCAATATGACATGCTGTACAAATGGCAGGCAGTTACTGTACAGTTTGATACAGTCTTGCCTACCCTTTGCTTTTATTACCAGCTAAGAATACAGCATCCATGGAACCAGACAACATCCCAGGCTGTGTACTACATGAACTGCAAAATGAACTGGCACCTCACCTAAGTGTCATGTTTAACCATAACCTCACTTCAGGCTTCATGCCCACTGAGTGGTGCACCGCTACAGTTATCCCACTCCACAAGGGGGGATCCACCTTGGATCCCAGGAACTACAGCCCCATCAGTCTGAAGAGCCTGATCTGCAAGGCCATGGAACGTATTATCATGGAATTTATAAACAAAGACATTGGCAACCTTCGAACACTGGACCCCACGCAGTTTGGGTTCATGGTGGGCCGATCTTGTCTCCTGAACCTGATTGACTTCTTCGAATGAGTCTCAAGAGCCGTGGACAAGGGTAAGGTAGTCCACACAGCCTATCTGGACCTCGCCAAGGCCTTCCAACACCATTCCCCACTCTGGAATCATAGATAAACTTACTAAACTGGGCAGTAATCCCTACATCACTCGATGGGTTGCCAACTGGCTTACTGACAGAACCTACACTGTAAAAGTAGCCAACTCCAAATCCAGCTGCAGATAAGTGACAAGTGGAGTACCTCCCGGTTCAGTCCTGAGACCTCTCTTGTTTGGCATCTATTTCTCTGAAGTACAGGCCAACACTAAGGGACTCTGGCTAACAAAGTTCGCAGATGACTGCAAACTGGGAGCCATTATTGAATCCCCAAATGATGTTGATATTCTACAAAAGGACCTCACAGAAACAGATGCTTGGTGCCAGAGCCATGGGCTCAAGCTCAATGCCAAGAAATGTATAATTATTCCCTTTGGGGAAAAAACATGTACTCATGAATTACCATGTAGGTGTCAGTACACTAAACACAAAGTGTGATAAGAGACTTATGGACACAAGTGGACAGTGGTCTCACCTTCGATAACCACATCACCACAACAATCAAGAAATCCTTTGTGGCACACCTCATCACTAAGGGCTTTTCATCCAGAAAAAAGGAGGTCATTGTCCCACTGTACTCATCCCTCATTAAACCCATTATAGAATACAAGGCCCATTTTGGTATGTATCTCTCAAGACATGTGCAACAACTGGAAAGACTGCAGAAATGCCTCACTAAAAGAATCACAGGCCTAAAGCAGATGCCCTATGCTGACTGTCTAAAAAAAAACTCCACCTATACTCTGTCGCATATCGTCTACTCGGAGGTGATCTCTGCTTAACATACAAGGCCATGTCAAACTCAGTGCTGTTGGACATGCTACACTTTAAGAAATTACAATCCCTCAGAGAGAGACACTCCAGGGATCTAAACCTTGTCATCACAATGAGCAAAACATGCTGAAGCGATAGGTTCCTGACCCAGAGACTCCCCAGACTCTGGAATAGACTGCCCATACATGTCAAGCAGTGCACCTTTTTGGCCCTCTTCAAAAGGAACCTTGATGATTGGATAGGAGAATGGAAATTCACCCCGAGGATCACGCCAGTCGCCCTGCTAGACAGGGGTCCAGGGCAGTAAATACTGTGGGAAGAAATAGCCAGAGAATTGTTATGGCTAGGCTTGTATAGGCCCTACAGCCGATAGCCTAGTACCAACCTATGAACCAGGAGATTTTCAGGGCGCCACAGGTACAAGTCATCATAGATCTAGTAGTAATTGGTCGTTTTGGACCATTTCTAGCTCTTTTGAAGTTCCCTGTATAAAAATCCGCCTCGGAGCGTTTTTTTTTTCGACTATACTACTCAGCAACAGCCCCTCGTGGTCCTGCAGAGTGGTGCTAGCAGCAGAGAACTGAAAAAAGTGACTACTTTCCAGATTAAGTATATTTTTGCTGTTTCTACCTGTGCGACCTTCTTTTCTTGCTGTAAACGAAGTTTTAACTGCTATTTTATCTGTATTCAGCGTTTTTTTATTACCTGCACTTAAGTTAGTTTGTTTAATTTAACTGTTGAGGCTGCCCACTCAAGTGCGCTAGCCTGTGCATTTAATATACTGCTGTTTCCCTGGATTTTTCTGTAGTTTTCTTACAAAAAACAAAACAAAAAAATCCTTGTTTTCCCCCTTAGAATAGTCCATTATACAGGCTTTGCTGTATTCTGGACTTTGGGATAGTTCCTGTGTTGCTCATTGCCTTACTTGGATAGAAGGAAGTTTCTTTGCTCACCAGTGGGAGTGGGGAGCCTTGAGCAGCCTATCTGTCCCAGAAGGAGTGACCTCAGCACAAGATCCTAGTAGTAATTGGTCGTTTTGGACCATTTCTAGCTCTTTTGAAGTTCCCTTTATAAAAATCCACTTTTGCGTGGCTTTGCGCAATTGTGCGCATAGCGGTTAAACAAGTGTAAACTATTTCTGGCTCCAAGTCTGCTCTTCAGTTTTTCCCTTAAAACCGCACTACCTTCCATATAATCAGTCTATTCTCTATCTAAAAAGCCCAGCACTTGTTCCTAAAGCATTTTTACACAGGTAAAGCACTCTTAAACAAATGAAAGCACTACACCCACCTACAATCCCCTTGAGTACCATTTCCCTTTAGGTCCTTTCTGACTCAGTTACACAGCAATCCCTTACACTACTCTAGCATGTCGAGAGGTCAATTACTGGCATCCTCTCCAGTTCAGCTGGTGAATCTGGGAATCTTGAGGCAATGTTACAACTGCCTCATGTACACAGACAACCCTCTCCTCCTCCCAACAAATGCAAATATATGTGAGAGATGCAACTATATAGCCAAACTGGAGGCTGAGCTCTCTCGACTCAGTACTGGCAAGACCAGTCAGGAGGAGAAGGTAACCATACACACCACAAACCCAGTCTCACATAGACCTAACACAACTGCAAACCAGACACACGAACACACAAAGACATACTCGGAGGCTCTAATTAAAAATCTACCAAAGCAGCAGAAGCCTCCAAAGCAGACATCCAAGAAACCATTACCTCAAAACATAGCACATGCAACACACATTTCACAAAGTCAGTATGCCAAACAGTCACAGCCCTTGAGGCCAAACAACATGCCTGATGCACTTGTAATATGTGACTCTATAGTCAGACACGCTGACGTCCCGCTCACCAGACTGAATAAGGAAAAGGTTACAGTAAGCTGCCTGTCGGGCGCTAGAATCCGCCACATAACACAAGCACTCGGGTCATTCCAAAGCAAGTACAAATATGACTCCGTCATTGTCCATGCCGGCGTGAATGACCTGAGACGTACTTCCCTGGACTACATGAAGAGAGACATAGAGGAGCTCTCTGATTATGTAGCCCATGCCGGTATGACCCTGACCCTGAGCAGCATCTTACCCTCACCAAGAATGATGCCACAGTACAAAGACAAAATGATCAGCTTTAATAATTGGCTCAATTACTGGTGTCATTCTAGGGGGATCCAATGTCTGTCTGCTTGGGATGACATGCCTGACAAGCCACGCTGCTTCGCAAGGGACGGCTTGCACCTGTCACCCCTAGGCTTCCGGATATTGGCAAGGCTCTTGCCACCCCATAGTGCCTTTTTAGGCAAGGCTCAAAAGACAAACCCACCTCCCTAGAAAACACAAGTGGAAAAAAACTAAGGGTAATGCTGCTCAATGCCAGAAGTCTAAACCTCAAGATGCAGGCTCTCGAAGCCCTCCTCAGTATGGAGAGCATCGATGTCTGTGCAGTGACTGAAACCTGGCTCAAGGCTCCTGAGAGCACCCCAGCACTACCAAGGTTATACCTCGTATCATGCTTTTCGGCCCCATAACTTGGACCGAACCACAAAGGAAGGGGGAGTGTCCATATTCATCAGACACACCCACACCTCCAGGTTAGTGGCAATGCACGAAGCATCGGAGACCATCCATGTGCAACTAACCATAGGCAAAACTGCCCTACAGTTTGTAGCATGCTACAGACCACCCTCTCAAACTCAGGAACCCCACTCAGCCTTCCTGAAGACACTGGAGAGTATGAATGTCTCTTCAAATACCATCATATTGGGAGACTTCAACTACTGAAACATAGACTGGGAGCATTACTCAAGCCCCAACACCCTAGCCCAAAGGTTCCTAGAATTCATAAACTCAAATGCGATGGAACAACTAGTCACCACTCCCACAAGAGGAGACAATATACTGGACCTGATCATCACAAACATGGGGACACAATGCTCCACACCGGAAGTATACCCCTCACTGGTGAGATCAGACCATAAACTAATCTCACTGGAAATCCACATCCCGCCCCCACCCCCATCACAAAACACCACAGTGAGGAACTTCTCAAAAGTTGACTTCACACTTCTTAAGACTGAAGTGGTATCCTTCAAGGCCCCTGGGCCAGTGGAAACCACAGCCCACACCGCTGAATCCTTTATAAACGCTTTCTACGGACACCTTCAAGAATGCCTGGATCATGCAATCCCAAATAAAACCAACACCTTTTCCCCCAAAGGCAGGTGTCCTGTCTGGTGGACCCCAGCCATAAACAAATTTTACAACAGGAGAAGGAAGATACTACAGGACAGAGCAAAATCCCAAAAAGGGAAGGCATCTCTGATCAGTACTAGCAAAAAACTATGATCTTTCATAAAATCATCCAAGACCAACTTTGAGAGAGAAATCGCAAAAGACACTAAAGATAATCACAAGGCCTTCTTTAGTTATGTTAGAAATCGGGGTGGAAACTCCCAGATATGCTCAGAGTAAATGACAAAAAATACACTGAACCCACAGATATTGCCACTGGCAGACAGGTTCAGTGCAAATTTTTCCCCTCCCTCCTCCCCAAAAGGAGAAATATCTATCCCAGCTGAATGTAGCCTTCCTGACATCTCAAATGTCCAGGTGAGAGCCGCCCTCTCCAAAGCTAAAAACACAGCATCAATGGGACCAGACGGTGTCCCGGGTTGCATGCTACATGAACTCCAAGAGGAACTAAACTCGCACATAAGGCTGCTGTTTAATCTTAGCTTTACTACAGGATACGTACCCAAAGAATGACGTACAGCAACAGTGGTTCCACTCCACAAAGGAGGTGCTTCTACGGACCCTGGAAATTACCGTCCTATAAGCTTGAGCCTGGTCTGCAAAGCTATGGAGAGGATCATTATGGAACTCGTCAACAAAGACATTGGGGACCTACAGACACTTGATCCTACCCAATTCGGCTTTAAGGGCAGATCCTGCCTTTTGAACCTGGTCGACTTTTTTGAAACAGTCACTAAGGCCATCGATGAGGGTAAGGCAGTTCACACAGCCTACCTTGACCTTGCAAAAGCCTTCGACACAATACCCCACTCGGGCATCATAGACAAGCTCACCAGCTTAAATATAAACCCATATGTCATAAGATGGGTTGCAAACTGGCTAAAGGACAGAGCCCACAAGGTCAGAATTGCCGGAGCCATGTCAGACTCTAAGCCAGTCACAAGTGGTATCCCACAGGGCTCGGTCCTGGGACTCCTCTTGTTCGGCATTTATTTTTAAGAGATACAAGCAAACATAGGAGGATTGTGGCTGACAAAGTTTGCAGATGACTGCAAACTGGGCGCCATAATTGATACTCCAGCGGACACAAGCATCCTTCAGAAAGGCCTCACAGAAACGGATAACTGGTGCCAGAGCCATGGCCTTAAACTGAACGCCAAAAAATGTATAGTCATACCCTTTTGGAAAACAAAGTACCCACAAATTACCACATAGGTTGTAATCCATTAAATACGGAAGTAGTAATCAGGGACCTAGGGACCCAAGTTGACAGTAACCTCTCATTTGACACCCACATTGCCAAAGTGGTTAGGAAGACCACCTATATTGCCCACCTTATCATGAAAGGATTCACATCTAGATCGAGAGGTCATTGTGCCCCTGTACTCTTCCCTTATCAGGCCCATGATTGAGTACAATGCTCCATTTGGTATGTACCTTACCCGGCACCTGCAGCAGTTAGACCCCAAAAGTACCTCACCAAGAGGATCAAGGGTCTCAAACATATGTCATATGCTGCCAGACTGAAGAAACTCCAGCTCTATTCAGTCGCATACCGCCTACTCAGAGGAGATCTATGCCTGACGTACAAGGCCATGTCCAATCCGGAATTAATGGACATGCTCCACCTAAAAAAATCCAAATCCACCAGAGCCATGAGAGCGAGAGATTTGAACCTCAACACACAAATAAATAGGACATGCTGGACAGATTCGTAACCCAGAGGCTCCCTACACTCGAACAGAATCCCAGTCCATGTTAGGCAGAGCCCCTTACTGACTCTCTTCAAGAGAAATCTTGACGAGTGGATGGGAGATTGTAGGTTTACCCCGGGGGTCATCTCTGTGTCACTACTAGACAGAGGCACACTAAACCCTAAATGGGCACAGTATTATCATTCCAAGGGGTGGCGGAAGCCACACACACTCTGGCTAGGCTTATAAATGCCCTGGGGCAGATAGCCTAGTATGAACCTATGAACCTATGATTGCACTGCTCACTGGTACAGGGGATGCAGGTCATCCTGTTCAGCTGGCTTATTATCTCGTGCCTTGTATCCACCTTAGGAGAAAAGACCTGCGTAGGGTAAGATACCAGGCAGGTGCTCTCTGTACAACATTAGTATTGACAGCCATCTCCATATCTCTGCAGTAATGCAAATTGATAGGCTACATACAACATTGAATTACATGTACAGAACCTTAGGGCTATAGTTGTAGCATAGTCCACGTACATGCACAGCATGCCAGCATGAGTGGACATGCATGGTGTTTTGTTGTTAAGTGGCAGAAATTGTGTATGACTTAGTCTCTGATCCAGTATTGGTGGAATACAGTCTCATTATCATATATAAGGAGCACACTACTTACTATATACATTTGTAAAGTTTATGCTGCTGTGCTATGCTTGATGCCATTTATTTGAATTTTCTGTAGTGTATCAAGCTGCGCAATTATACAGAGCCCAGATGAGGTATTGAGAGGTGTATAGTGCTGTAGTATGGCATACTGCTGCAGTTTGTCACCAATGCAAATATTAGCCTTTAAATACCCTTCTGAAAAACTATCGTAGCTGTTGTAACAACAGTGCTCGGTACTGCGCTTTGCCTGCAGCCTGTACCTGCTGCTGTGCTGCTGTACTGCTGTAGAGGATGTAGCTGTAACAGCAGTGCCCAGTACTGAGCTTACCTGTAGCCTGTACCCACTGCTGTAGAGGATGTAGCTGAAACAGGAGTGCTCAGTAATGCACTTGCCTGCAGCCTGTACCTGGTGCTGTAGAGGATGTAGCTGTAACAGCAGTGTCCAGTACTGCGCTTACATGCAGCCTGTACCTGCTGCTGTACTGCTGTAGAGGATGTCGCTGTAATCTTACAAATAGCTGGTCAGCATAATTACAGTAAATTGCAACATGCACTGTCCTCTAGACTCTTTAGGGTATGTACCTGTAAACTTGTCTGTTCCCAAAGGGTGACAGCCCACTGCAACATGACTGCCATCCTGTCTGTCCATTCTTCTGTACACTGTATTACAAAAGTTTCACATGCCTGTGAGCCCCACTTGGAATTAGGCAGTGGTAACATTGCTGGAATTGTGGATGCTTTACTGATCTTCACAGCAGCACAGCACAGTCAGCAGCTGGGAAACAACCTGCTGTCCACCCGCCTGCCTGTCCTTTCACATGGTTTGCTCATCTGTTACAGTTGCACCTGCATAAGACATCTGTTCATTACTCCAGACATCGCATCTCTCTGTCCCCTTCGCCACCTGCTTGCCCTTATAGGCCACCACACCTGCTGTCAGGAAAACAACCTTAACATTTTGCTAGCACTCTCTCATTGTAATAATGCACCATAATTCCTGCTGCTCTTTTACAGCTTTTCCTAGTTCTTTTTGCTTATCAGGATTGACTGCAGTTATTTTGAAATATTATTCTGCAGTGTGTGTATAATGTTTTATTTGGTATGAGTAATTAATAAGGGTATCGTGACTTCCTTTGAAGGATATTAAAAGGACATACATGTTTAATCTGCTTCATGCACTGAAGATGCTGTTTTGCTGTGAAACCTACTTTGCTGTTTTCTGTAATAAAAAGCATTCATTTTGGACATAGCTGTGCTGGGGTTTTTTGTGTGTGTGTGTGTGTGTGTGTGTGTGTGTGTGTGTGTGTGTGTGTGTGTGTGTGTGTGTGTGTGTGTGTGTGTGTGTGTGTGTGTGTGTGTGTGTGTGTGTGAGTGAGAACATCTTAACCGCAGGATGGAGTTGTAGGAATATTCTCACAGCAATGAATTATATAATGAAATTTTTAACTACCAGTTAATGTATATAAGAATGCTGCCCAAAAGCAACATACCTAGACTTTTGTTCCTCATCTGGAGAGTGGCCTTGGAAGAGTGGAATAAAAAATCCCAGTTGGGGCAAAACTGTGGAATCTACCTTGTAGAAGTCCTTGCTTACAGAGTCAGAAACTGGGCCTGGGAGAGGCCTTCAGCCTTGGACAGGCTGTGTGGGGTGTGCACTGTTAATGAGAACTACTGTGTCCATTTACTTTATTTTTATTTATTTATTTGATAATAAGGTAAGTGGGCTTGTGTGTGTGCTCGCATATATATATATATATATATATATATATATATATATATATATATGTATGTGTGTATATATATATATATATATATATATATATATATATATATATATGCATATATATATATATGTATATATATATATATATATATATATATATATATATATATATATAATATGTATGTATATATAATATAGTGGGTGTGTGTATATGTATAAATATGTGTATAAATATATATAATGTATGTGGTGTGCATCTCTCTCTTTATATACATAGATGTAGAGATGGATATAGATATATAGGCTATATACACACTCATGTTCACAGATAGAAAGGAATATATGTGAGTTTTTGGCACCAAAAGAAGTACAACTAGCTTGATTGCATACTTAAAGTTTGATACCTTACACCTCAAGGGGTTAAACAGAGAGCTTAATTGGAAATGGTTGTTATAATTAATTGTTTTTTTAATTGTTTTATTAGAACTGTTTTTACTATAAAAAGGAATGAGAAATGGTTCTTGTACTCTGTTAAAGGCTTATGCCGAGGCGCTGGAGAAGAGAAGTTTATTACGAAAATAAATTCATTGGATTTACTGGCTGAGTCGTTTTTTGGATTATTGCTTCATTGTGTGGTGTCATATATTCACACTCACGTTCACAGATAGAAAGGAATATATGGGAGTTTTTGGCACCAAAAGCAGTATAACTTGATTGCATACTTAAACTTCAAGTATTGTGAAATGCTGTGCCTACTGACACACACACACATACACACACACACATACACACACACACACACACACACACACACACACGTGAAATAACATCACCCACAATAAATTTTGCCACAAATAAAAACTAATCATGCCCTGTGTAATAATCAGGAATAAGTGCATGGTGATTTGAACTACTGAATTGGCAATTGACTTGGAAATCTGCAATATTCTGCTCACTGAGCTGTGAAGACATTGAGGTGTTCAGCATCACAAGCAGTTAGTGTTTACTGGGTCTATAAGCAAAAAACTTGTGGTAGTGACTTGATAACATAGGACTGATTGTATCCTTCCATCTCAAGTGACATACTGATGCTGCACCTGAGGTATCGAACTGACAACGCATAGCAAAGATGCATGTTTAGTTCCTCTGAAATTATCTGTAACAGCAAGCACTTGGTTTAATAATTGTATTTCTCCTGTTTGTATAATTAATATATTCCTGTATAGTTTTTTCATGCACTGCATGATAGCATATGCTGAAGAAATATCATTAATGCTAGAATATTGCATGTCTCTTGGTCAATCCTGCAACACGTGGATATCATAAAGATATCATGAGGAGATAATGTGTCGTCCGAACCGGTGTCATGTTAAAGTATTTTAATAAAAATCCTGAAGTATTACAAGGTGTCCAGAGGGTTGTTCTTTTGTTTTCAAATTAACTATATTTGATATTGGAAATGTTACTTATCTTTGAAGCAAAGTTACTGTTTTGAATAAGAAAGATGAAGCATTAGAAAGTGATAACTGCCGAGTGTTTTTAAAATGTATATATAATGCCATTATATAGATGTTTTATTCATGTACATTTCTTATATTATTGCATTATTTTATATTACTTTTTATAGTGCTTGCTTCAAACAGATCAATATAGGGCTAGTACTGGGTGTATTGACACATTTTTCAGGAATGTTTGAATGGTTTTACTTCCTATACAGGTAGTTTTATTAGTTTAATTATTTTTTATTATGCATATGCTATATTTATGCTTGGTTTAATATAATGCTTCAAGTGATTGGTTCAACCTGTTTGCCTCTCTTTGATTGATGTTTACTTATATAAGCATGCTAGTTCTTACCTTTTTAATTTTATGAGTGAATAAATGTTTTATAACTCCTGGCACTGTTTTATTCCGCTGGTGTTTGCTGTTACACATTTTCAAAGTTACTGTTTTGTTTTAGTTTACATAATGAGTCATCCTTAGATATGTTTCTTGTATGGAAATATAGACCTTGTATACTTGGAAGGTACTTTGACAAAAAATTGGAAGCTTTTCATCTTGAAATTTGGTATAGTAACTTCTGTGAGTATATTAGCAGAAGCTTTAAAAGATGCAGTGGGATACAGTTCTGCGTCTTGAAGGTATTAATATTAATTTTCAAGCGTATGAGAGGTTAACTGGAAGCAGTACGACACAAAATGTAGAATTATGACCTTTGATAAATGTTTTTACAGGACTTTATATAAACAGTAAATGGAAATGAGCCAAAGTACAGATTTTACTGACTTGCATGACTTGCCTATAAGGGACTGAATATACTATGGTAGACGAGAAATGATCAACAAGGGATAGGCTGTTTAAGTTAGCAAGACCTGACCTTAATTAAAAGAGGAGGAATTTTGCAGATTCAGTGGAATTACAGGCACAGAATTAAACAAGTTAGTAGTGGAAATGTAAGTGTGTATACAAGTGCGAGTCCAAAGGTAATGTGAAAATGAACAGCAACAGCCAACAGAGTAATGAGTTACAGTACAGTTAAAAGTCAAGCTGTGTGACTACAGACATGATAGGTGGAAGTGTCCAGTGTTTAAACGGTTATGCAGTAACTGGTGAAGAATCCTTTTTCAAAGACTGGCAAAAGTCTGTGTGTTAAATAATTTGAGTTATTGAATCAAAATGACAAACTTTGTTTATTGGCATTATTGTCTGAAGAACTGCTGTTGAGTTAGAAGCAGTGCAGAAATTATTAGACGGACCAGTAGCACTAAACAGTAAAATAGGTAGAGGTGCAAAGTGTAACATTACATCTGAAAATATCAGACTACTGCCAGCAAGCAAACAATGCATTGAAAGCATTGCACAGTTTTTAACATATTCAGTACATCAATTGAAGCCACTATGTCAAACATGATTGGCAGATAAAAAATACTTTACTAGCCCTGAGTAAGGCTTTTAATTGTCTAGTGTGTCATTATTTATGTTTCCTAACTAATTTGTTTGAGTGGTTTGGTAGAGTGAAATGTGCACATGGTAATGTGTTTAGGGATAGTGAATCGGTCACTGAGTTTGAGTATTGAACAAAGCTATCAGAATGACCTGTTGCATAACTATGTTGGTTTATTTAGCAGGTGTGTACATTTTGACAGAAAAGTCTTGTATTCCTATAATTATTTTAATTAGCCATCCTTCCTTTGTTGACTGGATTAGTATCCCTAGGCTAGTAGCCTCTTTTCAGGGGAGACCCAAGGTGGTATTTATATTACTAGGGGGGGATCTGGCCAAGGCATTAAATAGCCCCTACTCTTTATAGTGAGTGGGACCCATTTTGGAGGAGCACTTCCTGTTTCCGTTCCAGGCACATAGGCAGCCCAGAAAAATAGGGAGGCAGATGGAGAGAGAATGAGATGATGATGGAGTAGTGAAAGAAATGAAGGAGAAAGCAGATGTTGAGACTGAAGAATGTGTACAGGATTCTGAGGAAATGTTTCAAAGAAACCTGTTTGATGGAAATGAGTCAGTAAATGATGGATGTATAATTACAACCCTCCAGTTGGGAGGGTTGCAGGATGATTTACTTGAAGGAATGGTGCTGCATTGTGAGCCAGAAAATGAAGCAGATGTTTCCTGGGGTGACATGATGGAGAAAATACAAAGGAGGATATACAGACAATCCTGAAGAATATGGTGAGAAAACCATATGCAGAGAAAGTAAAAGAAGACAAAAGTGGAGTAGCATAAAAGAAGGCAGAATAAAATGAAAAATGGATGTACTTGGTAAACAAGATAAAGAAATGGACGGGTATGAAGTGTGGTACAATTTAATAGCTCCTTTGGGTGTAAAAGCCCATGTGTAAGAGCATTTCTTCTTAACAAAGATACATTTTGTGTGTTTTCAGTGGAAAATTCTCCCGAATATGAAGACTGTTATCCATGGAATCTTTATATGATAAAAGCATTTAACAGGGAAACAAAAAAGATTCATGTACAATTTCAAACAGAGGTAGAAAGGGTGACTTTGAAAGGACATTTGAAAGCTTTATGTAAAGAAGTACTGGACGTGGCAAAAGTTTGACAAAAGAAGTTTATTGAATTGTGGCTGGGATTGTAAATATTATGTTTATTAAAATAGAGGAAAAAATTATACATATACCAAGCATGATAAATGTGGAAGGAAATAGGGGTGTCGTAGATACTGGGGACAATCTACATTTTTTTATGGAAAAGGACATTTGATAACCTATTTTCTTTTGTCACAGTTATATTTTTGGGGACATGTGACATGATATATAAATGTGAAGTGAAAAGTTATAAATGTAACACAATTGGACATGTATGAATACATTGCAGAAATGAAAATAGCAGGAAACAGTAAAATGAACAAAGAAGAAAAGTTAGAAACAACTCTGATCCAAAACAATACCAAAACAGCAAAATCTTCAGAAGTCCGGAATCGATGCTCTTGAAAGGTGGTTACACCGAGGCGCTGGAGAATAAAGAGTTTGCTTTTGGATTTGACTTTGGTTCCTGTTTTTCGATTCCTGACTTCTGAAGATTTTGCTGTTTTGGTATTGTTTTGGATCAGATTTGTTTCTATTTGAAGGTGTGTGGAGTGGAGTTTGTGTAAAGAAGAAAAGTTAGTAGTAGTAGAAATAGAAAAAATAGATGAAGAAAACTAGAGGATATAGAAGGTGGTTCTGAAATAAGCAACAAAGAAAACATTAATTGGGAGGTAGTAATAGGGTAAAGAATTCTATTAGTAAAATACAGAAAAAGAAAATTAAATACAAAAGAAAAAAGGAAATGGATGAAAAAAGAATACATACAGCTAAAGACTGGGGCTTGGTGTAGCGGTTAAGGTATTTGACTCGCAAACCCAAGGTACAGTGATTCTCGCATTTGGGAAGAAAATTGTTTAGACATGTGATAACAGATTATTTTAGAAGGCACAAGACTAAATGAAGAAAGATTACAAACAGTGAAACTATGGGGAGGAAAGAATGTGGAATTTGGTAAATGAAAGATGTTCTGGAATAGCCATATTCTGTAGAAATAAAGTAAAAATACTAGATGGTACTTTACCAAAAATGGAAAGATTAACTATTATCGATTTAAAATGGAAAGAACAAGTACATAGAAGTGTGACATTATATGCTTATCCTAACTAATGAAAAGGAACGCTTATTTCATCAGATTTTAGACTATAGTGATAAATATGAATATTATAATGATAGGAGACTTTAAACTGTGATTTAAGAGGCAAGCATATAAAGAAAGGAAATGATGTAAGAAAAATGTTACAAGATGTGGTAAGTTAAAACTTTGGGACAAATTTATGAACTTACAAAAGAGTTATGTATAGAACTGAAATGGATTATTTTATATTATTGGGAGCTTTAGTTATAGGAGAAGGGGATGCTTTCCGTTTATCTTCCAATATGGCTAGAGATAAAAGAAAACAAGAACTATATAAAAAAAGTTTTATTTTTTTTATTTTAACATTTGTTTACTGAGAAAGTCCGACTTGGAATGAAGCCAAGTTTCAGCAGAGGCCCAGGGAGAAATGCTCCTGATGCATGTCTTTGTAACGTGGGAGGAAACTGGAGCAACTGGAGGAAACTCACACGAACACAAGGAGGACATGCAGACTCCACACAGAAGGCAACCCAGCAGAGAATCAAACTGAAGAACCTCTTTCTGTGAGGTGACAACGCTACCTCTGACCCATTGTACTGTCATGGACAAAGAAATGAAGGATAAATGAGAGAACATGGAATGAAGGAAAGATTAGTAATACAGTTATGGAAAGATCATATTGCCATGAGAACAATTTATAAAAGTTGGTCTGAATGATATTTGAGAAATATAAATTTTTTTTTTGTTTTTACAGTAGCAATATGATCTGAGAAAAGAGACCACTATAAAAGAACATATAATAGTGCATTGGAAGAGTTAGAACATTAGTACTTTGACAAGGAAAAATAATTGTATGAAAGAAATCAAGAAAAAGTACAAGAATTGCATTTTTATGCAATATAAATGATTAAAGTTTTTACAAGGAAAAAAGAGAAATAGTATCGAGTTACTTAAGCAGATTAGTAAAGGAAGATGGTAGTGTAATGAGAAAAATAAAAGGGAGAGAATGAACTTGGGAAAATATTATAAATAGTGTAATACATTATTTGCAATAAATGTTTAAAGAAAAACAAAAGGTAGTCAAAAAAATGGAAAGGAAAGTTAACAGAAAAAGAGAATAAAGAACTGGAAAAGGACATTTCTGTAAATGAGCTAGCTGAAGTATTAGGAGAAATAAATATAATTTGGCTGCAGGCCCAGATGGAATAGGGTATGAAATGCATAAAAAATGTAAGGGATTGGCAAAAAAAATATTTTTAGGAATTTTGAATGAATGGATAAATGAGGGTTTTATATAATAAAGAATTGATTCATATGGAAGAAGGAAGATAGAAAAGAATTAAAAGCCTGGAGGTCAGTAGTTTTGAATACTAATGATTATAAGATCGTTATGAAAATAGGAGATTTGAAGCTGAAATGAAAAACCGTATGGATGATGGCATATGTAGTATAAAGGGGAAGGGTTGTCAATAATTTGTTAATGATAGTTGGAGACATTATGGATGATATGAACAGAAAAGCAAAAATCATGATAGATCTTAAGGCAATTGACTCAACTGGACATGAAATCTTATGGGTAATGATGAGAGTATAATGCTAAGTGAGAACGTTAGGGAATTGTGTGTCCGTGTATAGTGATAATAACCAGCCATTTACAAGTGTTTTTACTTTAAGCTAAAAGGTAGAAATAGAATAGTGAAAGACAGATGTCCAATGAGTTCTTTACTCTTTGCATTAGTTATGAATGTGATAGTGTGATAGTATGTGAAAAATTACAAAATGAAGGAGGCGGGGTATATATAACACCAGAAGGGTTAAGAATTCCAGTTCTGTTAACATATGCAGATGACAATATAATAATTGCAAAAAACCCCCAAAATTTGAATAAAAGAAGTAATTACACAATTTAGTATCTAGAGATGATAGGGATGGCTTTAAATGAAGAGAAATGTAAAGGTTTGGGTCCACCCATCCATCCACAGCCCCTTTTTCCCATTCTTGCACATGGGGTCGGAGTGTCACTTCAACAGTGACAATCTTCTACAGCCAAAGTTTACACAGCCAGTTGGCTAGCCCTGCTGCTGTAATTCTTCCACACTGTACAATGGCCCACCCACTCATATCTATGGCCAATTTAAATTCACCTACTGCTGTCTTTAGAATGTGGGATGAAACAGAAGCCCCAGGAGAAAACCCACATTTAAATAGTAAAGACATGCAGACTGCACAGAGGGCACCTCAGCTGAGAGTCAAATTGTGGAACCTCTTGTTCTGAGGTGACAGCACTAACGCTGCACCACTGTACCATTTAGGTTTAGGTGAGGTAGTAAAAATCGGGGGTATATATTTCACAGTGAGTGAAATTTCTGTGTTGGGTTTAACATTTCAGAATAAGACGCAAGTAGAATTTATTGGGGAAAAAATAACAGAAGAAATAAACATGTCTTTTCTGGAGAACACATTGTTACTCAGGGAAAAAAAGGCCTGTGATGCCCCACTACTGGCACAGTAATTAAGGAGCCGCAATCCAGTAGCACTAGTGGGGTTACACAGTATTTCCAGTTGCAGCTCTCTGCACCGAGTGCAATTTCCCTTAAGAGCATACGAGTGCAATTTCCCAAGAGCACACAGAGACCACAGTCAGTCTTGGCACAGCTATAGAGTTGAGATCTCAGCTGAGTGGCCAAGACCTCCAACACCTTGTCTGTCCAACCAGCGCTTTGTGTCCCTGCCCAAGTAGTTGACACACACACAAACTTTGAGGTTTGATTTATACACACACCTGGGAAAGGTTGGCATAGGTTTACTAACTGTGCTTCCTTCTGCCCAGACTGCAAGGTAGTTTACCCTGCCAGCAGTCACTCCTTATCAGCTACTTTAAGGCCCTTAACAAATGGTGTCCAATCTTACTGTGTAATGTTACTGTTAATACAAATGGTAGTTTGACTAAGAGCAAAACTATTAAGAGCAAAACTATTAGAAGTGGCCTACACTGTGTCACCAAATTACGCATGTACTTTCAGAACTTAAATGTCTCACAAATATCAGCCACAACGAAAGGTGTAAATACATTTAATAATAGAAGAAGAGCAACATGCTTGGTATATAATCACAGGAAATATTTAAAACATTGCAAGACAGTCTCAAATTAAAGAAAAACATCTAAGCTAAGCTTTACTATATTCCTGACTGTATCTGAGAGAATTTTACTAGACTTGCTTACAGAACAAGGCAGATGTGTGGTGAATGGATCTTCTTGTCAGGTCAAAGACAAAATATAGAATACTCAGTCTCTCTCAGAGAGTTCTTAAATTAATATCCCAAATATTACTGCTGGGATAGCTTGCAGAATGACATCACTTCTTGTCATCTGACTCTATCCCAGGTGAAAAACAACCATTGATCCAGCTGGTAGCATTTAGCATCTACTTGTGAAAATACATACACAAGTTTTTCTCAGATTTTTGCAGGTCGTAGAAGTCATAAAATAATAAAGCACTTCCTAGACAATGCCAAATGCCTCTAGTTCCAAACATTGTGTTTGTTACTGCACTGAAACTGAAAGATAACATCCTTTTATTATGTGCCTATAAAGTAATTTAATTTCGGATACATTTCTGAAGTTAACCTCTTGTGTTTCAGTTTCCATTGTTAAAATGTATACATTTAAACAGTTACAATAGTATATGTACATTTCTGTTCTTTTCCAGTAGGGTACACTGTGATAACATTTTTAAACTCAGTACTTTACAAACCCTTTTCAACACACACTTCTGTACCAGCAGTTTGATATACACATAACATACAGTTCTAATACATTTGTGACACACACACATATGAATCATGTTGATATTCACAAATGGCACATACTTATTTATTTACAAAATTCCAGCTAGTTGGACTGGCAGTATCTCCTTTCGTGATACCCCCTCCCCCCAGAAGACCCGAGCTCGTTTTTCAAGTGACCCTTGAGAAACGTTGCTTTTGAGGGTTGAGCCTATCGTGAATACCTTCCCCCATTCCCAGTCTTGAGATTCCAACTACCTTGGCATTGCTGACCCCAGTACAGTGCTGCACTTGTCCCATTATATGCCTGCAATCTTAGGCTCCACCATAGTAATTTGGGATTTTGTTGACTGGCTCCCTGTAGCCATAAATCCCCCCCTCAGACTCCTACTGCCTTGTACTGGAAATACTTGGCACCAGGGCCTTCCTATTATGGTAAGGTTTCATTATGTTAACATGGTACAGTTTGTACCCCTGCCTCCTGCCTAGCAGTTTCTCCATGTTATCACTGACCTTCCTTACAACTTTGAAAGATCCCTCCCAAGCTGCCTGTAGCTTGTGTCTGATGAGATTGAGAACCATTACCTCCTGCCCCACAGCATACTTTCTAACTTGAGCATTCCTGTCATACTAGACCTTTTTTTGCTGTTGGGCTTCTCCCAACTTTTCCTGGACTAATCCCATGAGTTCTCTGAGCCTTGTCCTGAGGTTTAAGACATATGCCACAACAGACTCCTTGTGGGATTCATATTCACCTTCCCACTTATCACAAATCAAATCCAGAGGTTCCCTCATCCTATTCCCATACAGAAACTCAAAGGGTGAAAAACCTGTGGATTCTTGGGGCACCTCCCTATAAGCAAACAAGAGGTGGGGCAAATATTTGCCCCACTCCCTCTTGAACTGGTCTGCAACTGCCCATAGCATGGTCTTTAGTGTAGAGTTTAACCTCTCAACCAGAACGTTAGTCTGGAGATTGTAAGGGGTGGTCTTTAGGTGCTTCACTCCACAGTGCTTCCACAGACAAGCCAGCAAGTCTGACATGAAATTGGCACCTCGTCAGTCAGTATTTCTTTTGGGAAACCTACCCTGCTGAAAATTTCTAACAAAGGATTTGCCACCTTTTCTGCCTCAGTGAAGGACAGAGCCACTGCTTCAGGGTATCTGGTAGCATCATTTACTACCACTGAGATATACTTCTTCCCTGTGGAGCTTTGGGTACTCGGAGGTTCTACAGTATCCATTGCTACCCTCTGAAATGGCTCCTTAATCACAGGCAAAGGCATGAAAGGAGCCTTGACCTTGTCTCCTGCCTTGCCTACCTTTTGGCACTGCTCACAGGTCCTGCAGTACCCTGTTACATCTCTGGAAATCCCAGGCCAATAAAAGTTCTGCATAATACATCTCTTGTTGCGTTTTATGCCCATACGACCTGCAAAGGGAATATCAAGGGCTGTGGCTGGAAGTGCCATACAGTAGTCTCTGGGCACTACCAACTGTTGTATTCTCTCACTCTCTAGCCCTCCCTCAGTGGTCCACTCTATATACAGTAACCCTTTGTCCCAGTATACAGATTCCCCCTTCCCTTGAGAATCGGGTGCCTCCCTGGCTACCTCCCCTCAGGCCTTGTAATGTAAGGGTCTGTCTGAGAGATGAGCCTTTCTCAACTCTCTCTTTGTAACCCTTCCCAGCTCTCCTTCCACAGGAAGTCTGGTGTTCTTTGACAGCAGTGCCTCTTTGTCAACCTGGATAGTACGACTCACCTCTGCCCTTGCAGTCGCTGTGTCCAAGGAAACATCAATACTCTCAAACCAGTGTGGCTCACCTTCAGTCTCACTACTACCGGGTAGCTCCTTCTCTGAAGTAACCATCACACCAGTCCTGGCTTCAAGTCTGCGGTCCGTCTGGGTCTTCCCCAGGCTACCAGACTCACATGCTTGTCTCCAAGCCTGACTACGTGTAACTGCATGCACACAAGGTGCTGTATTATCAAAATCATTCCCGATCAGGACATCTGCAGGGATATCCTCAAACACGCCTACTTGCTTGCTTCTTTTAACACCCTCCCAGTCAAGGTGACCCCAAGCTGAAGGTATTTGGAATGGGGTCCCCCCTAAAGCTCTGACAGTATAAATGCAAGTGTGATACATTTTGTAGTATGGTAAAAAAGAAAACAAGTATATACATGAAGTAAATGTTACCAAGAAAAATTCTTGTGGAAAATAAAAATTGATCTAGGAAAAGAGAGAAAAGTATGGTATAAGAATGTAATGTAAAACCTGGGGAAAATCTAAGAGGCAAATAGTGTAATCAGAAAGCAGGATTTTTTGTGGAGATTGGTAATAGATAAATTGCCAGTAAGAATAAATGTTAAGCTGTCATTCTCGCCTTCATTCTTGCTGGATGGGTTCGGAGCCGATCCTCGGCTCCGACTCGGCCTATACTATAGCTCGAGAGCTATTTTTACCGGCTCGAGGCAGCCCTATAACCCACAATACCATGCGCTAACTCCCCAGATCTCGTTTGCCGCTTCGCTGTGAGGTTGTCTTTTTTTACAGGCTCAGGTCAGTAAAGAGATTTAATTCTATTAATCTAAATTTTCAGGTAGTTTTTTTCAGTTAGTTACCCTTGTCTAGGTCCCTACTAATTGCTTTATCCATATAGTCCTTTTTACACCCTTCTTTAGTTAACTTTATCTTTGGGCCTTCGGGCTTTACCTTAGTTTCCCCACCCCTTACAGTGTCTGTGTGTGTGGATTTAGTCAGTTCCCTTAACTTTTCTATTTTTAAGTTGAGTGTGTGTGTGTGGACTGACTGTGTTTTACTATGTCAAGACACTAAGGTCTCGGGATTCAAGAAGTGTGACTCGTGCTGTCAGAAAATGTCTCTGACAGACGGTCACACTTCTTGTGTCTATTGCTTGGGGCCTTTACACCTGCAGGACTCTTGTTCCGTCTGCCACGGGTTTAGTTCAAGAGTCCTGCAGGAGAGGCGTAATAAGCTCATCTTCAGGGGCTTGTTAAAGCCCGATGACTCCCCGTCCAAGTCTGGCTCGGGGAAGTCTTCAAAAACCGCCAAACCCTCGGCTCCAGCTTCTGAGTCGAGGGCTGGCGTTATCGAGATGGCTCCGACATCGGTTCCATCCGGATCCGAGGTGGGCAAAGTGGTATCTGCTCAGAAACCAGCATCGGAGCCGACCCTAGCGCGCAAGCTCTCTAGATCCCCTTCGCTAGATTCCGTCCGATCGGCTCTGAGATCCCCTTTCCTATCGGAGTGGAGTCATAGGACTCGCTCATCTAGGTCGTCCAGGCTCTCCGACCACGACATCGAGAGGGTGGTCAGTAGGCTCATAAAATCTCAGGCACTAGCCCAAATGCTCCAGAGCCCATCTCACCAGACTGTGGCTCCTTCGGTACCGCTATCGATTCCTCCTCCGACCTCGAGGTCGGAACCGTAACCTTACCCACGTCGGAGCCGATACTCCCACCTTCGGCTCCGGTGTCGTTGGCTCCGACCTCTTCATTGGTTCCGTCCATGGAGAGGTCCGGGCGCCGGGACTCCATTGTCTGCTCAGAGGGGGCGAGTGGCATCGGACCCTTGTCCGACCCCGCTCTCCCTCTTGGAGCTTCGGCTCTGGTTAGTTCGGCCCCAACATCATTCTCGGAGCCTTCTCTGTTGGTGCCGGGGGCGGTTCCGGTCTCTTCGGAGCCGGGACTACCTTTGGTATCTGATGGGGGGAGCCTTCGAGGTGATGAGGAGCGTGCTGGACCCAGTGTCCACTCCAAGGTTAAGTTCTGCAGCTCCTCCCTCTACAGTGCCTGTTACGGTCTCTGGCCATCCTCCTACATCTGGCAGCAGAGATCCAAAGCATAGGGTACCCACCTTGGGGGTGTCCTCCTCTTCCGAGGGCTCCCCTGAAGTTTCAGGGGAACCCCCTAGGAAAAGAAAGTGCAAGAGGAAGCACATAGACTCCCCCAAGTATGTCACGTCGGACACTGACTTGGATGAGTCGGAGGGTTCCCCCAGATCCCCCTCTGAGGATGTCTCTTTTTCAGACATCCTAGAGATCCTAAAACAGAGGGGAAATTGGTCCACTCTCAAACCTTTCGAGGACGAGTCGGTTTAGCTTGACGCTTTTGGATCTCGCCCTTCCACCTCCTGGGTGTCTCCCCCTTTCTGACACACTAATGGAGGTAGTGGCTAGAAAGGCATGGGCAGCTCCTGATTCAATGGAACCTACCCCTAGGAGGCCTTCTAAATTTATTTCCGCTACCACCAAGCAGCATCTTATAATGGCCAGGGATTACACTATTCAACTTTGCAACAGTCTAGGTATTTCTATAAACTTTGCAAAGTCCTCTTTGTCGCCTCGTCAATGCATAAACTTTATAGGTGCCGTATTAAACACCAAAGAAATGCCTGCAACATTACCACCTCAGAGAGTGACAGACATAAGGCGAAATGTTCAGTCCCTGTTTCAGCCCAACAGAGTTAAAGTCAAGCTAGTATTGAAAGCATTAGGCCTCATGGCAGCGGCGATTCTTCTACTCCCATTAGCCCGCTTCCACTTGAGGCTCCTTCAGTGGATGCAGTTTTCTCAGTGGTCCTTTCAACAACTACCAGTGACTCTCAACATTTTGATAACCCCATCTTGCAAGAATCATCTCTCCTTGTGGATGGTTTCCCCTCAGCTTTTTCAGGGCAGACCCTTTGTCCCCCCCCCCCCCAGTTGCCACGGTGACAACGGATGCCTCCCTGATCGGGTGGGGGGGGGGGCATTATCAGGGCAAGACGGTCCAGGGCACATGACAACAATCAGAATGCCACCTGCACATAAATGTCCTGGAGATGAGGGCGGTGCTTTTGACGTTGCAAGCCCTTCAGAGCTCTCTTCCCACAGGGACTATAGCAATTTAAATGGACAACATGTCTGTGGTGTGGTACAGAAACAAGCAGGGCGGAACAAAGTCCTACCCCCTATGTCGAGAAGCACTCAGACTTTGGCAATGGGCGATTTCCTCTCAACAGTTTCTGATAGCAACGCACATCCCCGGGAAGTCCAACGTCATAGCGGACAGATTGAGCAGAACTATCCTCATGCCTCACGAGTGGTCTCTAAATCAAGCGGTAGCAGACAGAATATTTCAGAAGTGGGGCCAGCCTTGCTAAGATCTTTTCGCAACTCCTCAAAACAGCAAGTGCCTCGACTTCTTCACACACTTTCCTCTACCAGGCCATCCCCCCAGAGACGCTCTTGTTCACGATTGGCCCCGGGGTCTTCTATATGCCTTTCCTCCCATTCCATTGATCCCGCAATTAATTCAGAAAGCAACCGCATTGAGATCCAAAATGATCCTCATTGCCCCGTTTTGGTCTTGACAAGTATGGTTTCCGTTCCTGCACAGTTACCTACTGGAACAGCCTTGGCATCTGGAACCCCTTCCGGATCTGTTGACCCATCTCACGGGCAAGCTGCATCAGTCTCTTCATTCCCTCAACCTCACAGCTTGGTTGCTCCACTTCCAGCCATAGCCAGGCTTCCCCTTATTTCTTCTCCTGTTCGTGATATCATTCTGGCTTCCCATAAATCCAATACTAGGAAGACGTATGCGAGTAAATGGAAGCGTTTTTCACACTGGGCACAAACTAGGTCCTTAGATCCTTTCCATGCACCCATTCATAAGGTTCTAGACTTTCTGGCGGAGCTTTTTCGTTCAGGGTCATCGTCTGCCACTATCCGGGTACAATTAGCGGCCATTGCTAATTTGCATGTTGGGCTCTCCGAAGCAAATATGTCACACAGACTCTGTAAAGCCTTCCTCAAGGGCATCGTTTTGCTTAGACCTCCAGTTAAAGATCCACCTCCACAATGGGATTTGAATTTAGTTCTAACCTCATTGATTCTGCCTCCTTTTGAACCTGCAGCTTCTTGCTCCCTCAAGCTTCTTTCTTGGAAAACTCTGTTTTTAGTAGCCATAACATCTGCCAGAAGTGTATCGGAACTTCAAGCCTTGTCTTTCCGTCCCCCTTATTTGGTCTTTCACAAAGACAGGGTAACTCTCAGAACAAACCCTTCCTCCCAAAAGTGTCCTCTGAAGCAAATCTAAACCACTCCATTGACTTGCCTGTCTTCTTCCCAGACTATGCCAACAGGGCTGAACAGAAATTACATTCATTAGATGTTCATCGCCAATTACGGTATTATCTAGACAGGACAAAACAACTCAAATTCAGACCAGCTCTTTCTCTCTTATGCTGCAGGAAAGAAAGGGCTTCTGGTATCGAAGGTTACTCTTTCCAGATGGTTGACATCTATTATTACCTTTGTCTATGAGTTGAGACGCAGGCAACTTCCGTCTAGGCCTAAGGCGCATTCAGCCAGGGCACTACCAACATCAACGGCATTTCAAGCAAGGTTACCACTTGATGCCATATGTGCAGCAGCTAGGTGGGCTTCCAAACATACCTTTATTGCCCATTACAAACTTGATATAGCCTCCAGAAATAGAGCTGACTTTGGTTCCACTGTACTCAGGAGTCTGTTCCATTGAGCCACCCAGGACTAAGATGCTAAGGACGCTGTCCCATCCAGCAAGAATGAAGGCGAGAATGACAACTTAACTTGACAGTCACAAGCCCATACCTCTCAAATGTCCAGATTTTTGCCTCATATTTTTGGTCTGTTCCTCATAAAATCTGTGCGTGTCTGGCAAATCAGCGGACTGGTCACTAAACAATGGCATACATTTAGAGTTTCAGACTTCAAATCCTTCAGAAAATAAATACAAAACCTGTTGTTTTAGCAACTTTGTAAGTTTATAGGAGCAATATTTAAATATGTCCCTATTTTTCCTATAAACTTACAAAGTTGCTAAAACAACAGGTTTTGTATTTATTTTCTGAAGGATTTGAAGGCTGAAACTCCAAATGTATGCCATTGTTTAGTGACTTCAGTCCGCTGATTTGCCAGACACCCACAGATTTTATGAGGAACAGACCAAAAATATGAAGCAAAAATCTGGACATTTGGGAGGTATGGGCTTATGACTGTCACAGTTAAAAACTTGTAGAAACTTGCAGCCCATCCACAAGTCTGTGTTGTTTGCAAGCACTGAGAAGATAGTTACAAATGTTACAGCTCCAAACGTCAGGTGTGCAATTTTCAAGTGCATTCACACAGTAGGTAAAGCGTTGCTGAAAAAATAGGTACTTTTATTCATACAATACAATTTTGTTTTGCATTGTACTTGAAAATTACATTATAATCTAACATTTCATGATGTAATGGTTTGAGTAAATGTGGCTACATCAGATACTAACAGTCTGTATATTATTTCAGATGACTTCCAGATAAGACTAGTGAATGGCAACTATGACTGTAGTGGGAGACTGGAGATTTACAGTGGCTCAAACTGGAAATCTGTTTGCAGTACAAACCTGAACATGAACCATGCAAGAGTAGCTTGCAGACAGCTGTCCTGTGGTGTTCCTGTGTCTATAGCCACTGATGCATATTTTGGTGTTGGTGATGGTGAGAATGTGGCCTTAAACCTTCATTGCAATGGGGCTGAATCTGCTCTTTCCTACTGTTTTCCATCTGATTCACAAATTCGGACATGTTCTAAGACTGAGGTCACTGCTCTGGACTGCTCAGGTAGGAGATTAATGTTGTTCCATGTACCATATTTTTCAGTTTTGTAATTCTGTGCAATATAAAGTGAACTGTTTTATAATTACAAATGCCAGCGTTTTCGTTTTTTTTTTAATTGCTGTAAAAGAGACTGCCTTGTTTTTTTTTGTTTGCATATTTATTTTATTTGCACTTCACTAGGAAATTCCAGTTGGCCATTCAGAGCCCATTTTCAGTGGAGGCCCAGGGAGAAAAGCTCCTTAGTAGATGACTAAAGGTGAATATGTACATTGGGATTATTGAGTCAGAAGTAAAGAGTAGTTAACACTTGGTTAAGAAAAAAATTAGCCTGCATGTAACAGACTGGTTTACAGGTAGCAACAAGTAAAGGAGTAACATTACATGAATTTTCAAGGTATTAGAGCAGTGAGGAATTTTAATAAACATAATATAATAGTAGATAGGAAAACATCAGTGTAATAAATGTAAGGAGGCTGGGTACAATTCCAGATAGAGGAAAAGTGTTTCATACAGTGAAGTTTTGAAGTAGGCAGGATTCTGGGTGATTACATTTCTTTCCACCTTCGTGGAGTTAGACCTCGTCTGTCCTTTGTTTAGATCAAAACAGAACTACTGCTGGAATAATCTTACAGCTGTGCAAACGATCTTTCTGTATTAAAAGAAATGAACTGGCACTGTCATATTTATGCTGTGTCCTTCTGTATTCACTTCAGTTTGGTGTTCATGAGCAAATTGGGCTGCGTGAAATTTATGTAAAACAAGAGCATTTGTTTTGCTGGAGACACTAAGTATATGAGTGATGGTTTGGTCAGTGACAGAAGTATGAAACCCTTACTGTAATCCAAATCACTTGAGTTTGAGTGGTGGCCCCAGAACTACAAGATGATATGATGGTGGTGGGGGTGGTATGAGGAGAGAAATAGTGATGCGTGGTTACCTCGTGATGGGGATGCTTTAGGGTTATGTTGCTGTTATGCCAAGTGTAAAGAAACCAGAGCTATGACCGGTCTAGGCGATTTTGTTGGGAGACACTGAGGGAAACACCACTTCATAGATGGGGTAGCTCTCCCACAGTCCAGTTACACACCTACCCTTTGATCTAAGCCAGCTTATCTGGGGATTGTTAATGAAGACAGAAAAAAGCCTGTGGCAGCAGGAATGACTGTAGTCAGTATGCCTTAAATCTGTCTGTTTTTCCTGTAATTTCATGTGAAGAAATTAACCATCTCTGCCATCCAGGACTGCCAGATGTGTAGTGTGGGAAGGTTAGGCTAGGCATGGTGTTTGGAGATTGAAGAGTGGCATTGGTCAACAGCTGATGGTCCGCCAGGAGACCCAAAAAATATTGGTGCTGTCACTGTTGAGAAAACATGCCTTGTATTTTAAGATACATTTCACTCAGAAAATGCTCAGCTAAGGGACTTGAACAAATGATAAGCATGATGTGTTTAATCTGTAGATTCCAGCAACTGGTAATTCACCTTAAGAGAGAGGACCATAACAGTACATGTCATTCTTGCTGGCCCCAGTTGGATGTACAGTAATGACAATGATCACATGTAATGGAATATGAAAATTATATAATGTAATATAATTATTTATTTTTAGTTATTTATTTATTTGCACTTTGAGTTTTCAGTTGCTGTTGCACCTTCTCAGCAGACAGACACACTGGCATAAATTAAACTGCAGAGAATCAGATGATTGCACATGTATTCTTCTTCCAAAGAGGCGTTAAGACTCTAAAGTATGATTAACTTACTTTAGTGAAACATCCTTGAGCAGTGTGATACTGTGCATGCTGTTACATGTTGCTCTTAAAATTAACACCCCTGGCTTAAGGTTAGGAAGATAATATTAAAGGTCTGGTTTATGTGGAAATTTTAAATAGGGCAGAGCAACTGTGCATTATCTCTCCAAGGCTTTACTGGGAGCTTGAAGGGGGTTGTAGTGAACAAAGTGTGGGCTGCCATTTTTTTTATCCAGTAAAATTTCCCATCTATTTAAGCCCTGGGAATGTTCTAGATAACTTTAGAGGAGTCCTGCACTGTTTTTGTAATAGTGTGGTCTGAAGCACAGTTACAGTGAATGGAAGGGTGGCTGATAAACAAGGGGTGCTGAAAGTACACCCACTAAGGAAGGATGTTAAACCACATTTTCCAAAAATCCACAAACCCCGCTATCCATGCATATGAGGTGAGCCCATGGAAATAATGTGGGTTGACTTTTTTTAAGGATATTCTTGCACTGCGTGGCAGCTGGAAATATCTTCTGCCCATTGTGATTTTGGTTGCATTTACTTAATTATTAGAGGGCACTTGTCCTGATTTTAAAGTATATAACAATTTTGAATACAGGGTAAATGTATTTTAAAGGGCATGCTTTGCAATAACTCGTATTGTTTTACTGTGCTTGTGTGTTAGTGAATGAATAACTTAAAAAATTGTCCTATGATGATCCTATGGCAGACCAAGTAACTTTTAAATTTTTAAGATAAGTCCTCTGATCCTTTTGTACCCCTGAGGAGCTGAGACAAAATGCTAATCAGAACTGGCATTGTCAGTTGGACCACTACTGGGTGTTTAGCATGAGATCGTGTACATATGGCACTGCATTGATCTTTTTATAGCACCCGTGTCAGTGACTGTAGGCTGCCTAGTCGGTGAACAGATGCGACTCCAAGCAGTGGACATGATTCAAGTCGGTGACTTTGTCAGTGTGAAGAGGTGTAGTTTCTGTTATATTATGATTGTTATTGTTTCCTTTTAGTAAGCATCTGTGTAGGAAGACATGAAGTAACTGCCTACTGATGTTACTGGGCATGTTGTAGATAGCATTGTCATTGGATAGTCGTTATCTCAGCTTCTTCTTTGTAGGCAACTCTTTTCAAGACTCAGGGATTCCCAGCAGGCTGATAAATAATGGGGCACTGTGGTAAAGGATGTTAAATGATGTAGGCCCTTCTGCACCCAAAGCAGGAGAACATATGTACCCTGGGGGTTCAGTGTGCTGCCTTAGAATATCAATAAGGCTAACAACCTGATTTAGAGATCTGGGATGGCTTGGGTGTTTAAGACGTATCCTTTGATTTACCTATTGTTGAGGTGCACTTAGTCTTAAAGATATCTGGTTACGTGCTGTGTTGTCATGTGTTTCTCACAGAAGTGGCAGAAAAGTGTAGGGTGCCATGTTTAACCATTTTGCACCCAGCATTTGTATCGCACATTGATCCTGATGGTTGTTGTAACATAACCCATGGTTGCATTGAATGTGCTATTTACATGTTTTCCAGTTTTGTACCATATTTCTAAGTCATCCCAGTACGTCCTTAAAAAGGTTTTGGGAAGTAGCTAATACCCTGCAGTAAGGTGTTGTGGTGCTGATGGTTATTTAACATAGTCATTAGACAAGCATTGCACTCAGGAGCTCTGCATTTGAGTAGGAAGTTAAATCCTAGAGTTTTTGGGCTAGGTTAGTTGAATGTGCAACATCTATTTAGGATGAATAAAGTACAGTGAGAGTTGTGTTAGCTGAATGTACACCATCTGTGTAGGATATATAAGGTACAGTGAGAGGTGTGTTAGCTGAATGTGCACCATCTATGTAAGATGGATAAGGTACAATTTGAAGGGTGCCACTCACCCTCGGGTCTATATTACGTTATCGAATCCCAGTAACATCGAACACCAGAAGACCGACATGTAAAATGCGAACTACGGTAATGGCGAATGTACAAAACCATGAAATGTCGGTGTGATGGTTGGCCCGTCACAAGAAAAATTGTGTGTTTAACGAGGACATTTTGCTGTGTTGTGGGTGGCTGGCATTTGGATTTAAACTTTTTTGTTCATCAGCCTTTACCTTGCATCAGGTGTTTTTCTGACTGTCACATATATATACACACAAATATGCATATTGTATAGGTAATATTGCATTCATTTTAAATGAGGTGGCTGTTAAGCATCATTACTTTAAATAAAAAAAAAAAAACATGATGACTAAACAAGTAAACCAACAAAGATAAGCAAATCACAAGCTTGTTTACATAAGAGTACACTCTGCCTTGAGATGTAAAGCAACTACTACATAAACTAACAAAATATAGAAGAGTAAAACTCCTATCTACAGGCTCCAAAACTATTATGTTTAAAGGCAGCCAGCAATAGTTTGCATTCCTTCCTTTGTCATTTGAAACAGTACTGTACCATACCGTGTGTGTGCTTTGGGGCACATCATTCTGAACAATACAATATGCCTGCCATATCTGTGTGTGAGGGCACATGTCATTTTGAATAATACTATATCCCTGCCCTCATGACCCTTGCTTTCTTCCCTTCACAGATAAAATCATTCAGCTCTTTACTAATTACTGTCCACAACTTCTCTGGTTGCCTGACTTCAAAGGGACTAAAAACATTTTCACTGCTTGTATTTTGCTATCCATATTTGATCCTTCTAATTGAATAAGGTGGTGGTTTAGGTTTACCAGATTTGATGGGATATTTTTAGATCTACACAGTTAAGACTCCTATATCTAATGAGCAGAAAGCTAAAATTTAAAGTAAAAAGAGATGATTATGAAGCTGGGAGAGTTGTATTTTGGATGCAGATCTTTAAGGAGAATAACAGCCATACAGAGTAATCGGAAAATAGATGCAAGGAAACCAGATATAGTAGCCCATGAAAAAAGTAGCACTGATCATTCAAATTTCTATACCCATGTGTACAGCGAGAGGCAGTCCTAAAATACTAGGATTTGCAGGCAAAATTGAGAGCCGTGTAGAAGAAGGATTTTATTTATTTTTATTTTACATTTAATTGCTGGGAAAGTTCGACTGGACAAAAATCCTTTTTCAGCAGATGCCCGGGGAGAAAAACTTCACTTTTTAAAATATTACAAATCCAAGGTTTACATATATATGACTGGACATTTGCATTAAATGTTTAACATTGGAGAAAAATAGACTCGTGTAAATATTCTTATTAATGGCATTGGTGCATAGTCTAGTCCAGGAAAAGAGAATTATTAAAAGAACAGTGAAGAAATCTGTTGGAGAAATGAGCAACTTATGGAATGTAAACCAGGTATTATTAACAGCTGCTGGGTGAGCAATACATATACTACATTGACTGATGGCCTGTAGTAGCACCAGCTACAGTACAGTATAGATATTGAAACATAATTACAATTTTCATAGATATACTACATTGACTGAGTCTGTAGTAGGAGGAGGAGATGCAGTGTAGTACTGAAACATAATTGCAACTTAAGGAGAATAGTTTTACTGTAGTTCTTGAATACACTCTTTAGATTGTAATAAGAAAAGATTGTAATAAGAAAAGATTGAAGTATGTTGAAACGTGAGACGTGATCTAATTTATGTAAAGAACTAGTATTACCTAGAGAGTGTGTGTTTGGAGTAGTTAGGACACTGCATTGGCATTATTTTCTTATCCAGGATTAGTACCGGAGCATAGCCATGTATTTAAGTGAGACCTGAGAGTAAGTTATTTGAAGTAAGATAAATTGATGATTGAGGTTATTTCTGATGATAAGCTATTCCATATTTTAGCTGTGTAGCTCGAGGAAAGGGCGTTACCTGATTTGTTATTTGCTTTGCTAACATTAACAGGGATTTGCTACTTGAGCGAAGTACATGATTGTTGGAATGTGCCAAGCACAGTTGGTGATTATTAGTTGAGGGAATTCTAGTCAATTCATTTGTTTGAGGGCAGTGCAGTGATGCGTCCTACAGCTGGTGTCTGTTGCAAATTTTGCAATTTTGTTACAGCAGGATTCTAATTTGTCTAATTCTGATTTCCTAAGGTTTGTGAGAATTGGTGATGCATAGAAAAGAGTTGAGATAAGATGTGTTCTAGCTATAGCGGCTTTTGTGTTAGAAAAATATTTAATGTTGGGTAGTCCAATCTCACCTTCATTTTTACATATGGGTTCGAGCCGATCCTCTGTTCCGACTCGGCCGATTTTCAAGCTCGAAGACCGTTTTGCTTTTCCCTCTCTACCATACCCCAAGGGTCAAAGGGGTGGTAAAATGTGGTTCAAAAAGTCCCAGAGGGCCTTTCCGGATGCACAGAGTGAATCCTCCTTCAGAGGCAGAGGAGTAGGAAATGGTAGACGTTGCCCTAGAGGCAGAGGCGGTCCGCTATACCAGCAAGGCCATAACTCCTTTCGAGGGTGGCCTTATCAGTGCTCCTGATGTGGGTCCCGACTGCGTTTCTCTGGGGCCAGTCGGGGGTCGCATCTCTTTGTACCCTGGCTAAATATAACCCACGACAAGTGGGTACAAAGAGTTATTACCAGAGACTATATCATACCCTTTTCCCTTCCACCGTTTGTTCCCAAAAAGATCCCGGATGTTCCACCCAGTCACAGGGATCAGGCAACTGTGGAGATCAACAAGTTGCTCTTGAAAAAAGTCATCCATCCCGTCCCAGCAGACCAGACAGGATCTGGAACTTACTCCAGGTTCTTTTTAGTCCCAAAAAGAACCAGAGACTGGAGGCCAATACTGGACCTCAGCAGATTAAATGAATCCATGAAACGGGACAAGATGTTCATCGTGCATACAGCTGCAGTAATGGCAGATGGGTTTTCAGCCGTCAGGCGGTCCCTCGGTCGGCCGAATTCCAAAGTCTTGGTCCGGCGTCGGTTGTTGTCGCGTACTCTGACGCCAGGAAGGCCAGAGTATATAAGACACAGCCGACGCCATGTTCTTCAGTCTTTTTGCCGTTGCCCGAAGCAGAAGCAGTTCGCAAGCTCCGGCCTGCCCAGCCTGAATTACGAAAATATTTGGAACCAAGTCTTCATTAAAGCTAAGTACCCGTTGAGAATCTTTTCTTGCCTCAGACCGATGTCAGAAAAAGTTAATAATTGTATTTCTTGTGGGAAGCAACACCCGCATAAGGATTTCCATTCCCTTTGCATACATTGTTTGGGCCCAGACCACGGCGCCTTGGGCTGTCGCTTGCGCCTACCTTCAATAAACGCACTATCAAGCGAGTTCGCCCAGCACTTTTTTGAAAGCTTTTGACTATAAAATGTCGCCGGACACTCCGACTACCGCTTTATCCAAAAACGCAGGAAAAAAGGACCGATGCGAGGCCCGTCTCCACCAAACAGGCTCCACGTGGTCCGGTTCTCAGTGAGACGCCTTTGCAGTCCCCGACTACCAACCTTCTTCGGGTGTTCTGTACCAGACCGCTGGGTCATCGGCCCTTTCCCAGACTACAACCCGCTCCCCAGCTTATGTCGAGCCTACTAATGTGGACAGATCTACATCCACTCATGGTGTATTTAGGCCTTCATCCTCTTTCTCTATTAAGGCCTTTACCAAATCCAAAGCAGCCAGGCATCATACTAGGCCTGCTGCACAAGGCCCATCTCCTGGGCCCATGCCTAAGAAACACATGCTTAAAATGGCTGAGGATCTAATAACTCTTATCAGAGGTTTTCAGCCCTCTCCTGACAAGAGACCCAGAGTGGAGGAAGAATCCCCCTCTTCTGATCAGGGATCCATTTTATCAGAGCATTCTGATGCTGAGGAACACTCTTATTCCCCTTTTGAGGATTCGGATGCAGAGCAGTCTATTCCGTCAGTATCCCCCCCTGAGGATTTCTCTTTTGGGAAAACCTTGCACACCTTGAGGGAACACTTCCATTGGGAAGGCCAAGACTTTTCAGACTCCAAGAAAAGACTTAGGGAATTTCTTTGGTTACCTCAGCACAGACCTCTGGCTATTCCCCTGTTTGGAGATACTGGATGATGTCTATTCGGAGGCTTGTTTTAATCCTGATTCACTGCCTCCTGCACCAGTTAAGCCTGATAGATATTACAGAGTGCCCAGTTCTCACCAATTTCTCTACAAAGGCCATAATGCTGACCCTGAAACCATTTCACAAGGCCCTAAGGGAATAAAGGCCTCCACTGCCAAGAATCCATTACCTGCAGAAAGGGAATCTACATCCCTAGAAAGGTGGGGTAAGAAGGTTTACACCTCGGCCACCCTAGCCATGAGGGCCTTAAACTGCCAGTTTCATATGATTAAATACCAACAGTTCCTGTTATCACAATTAAAAACAAAATGTCTCAACCTGAACACCCAGATTTAAAAAGTTACAGGATATATGATGCATGCTGAACAAGTGGGTAAACACACTTTACGATGTGGTTATGATGCCCTAGGCCTCCAGTAGAGCGGCTCAGGATCAGTCAGACATGCCTGGCTTAGAGAACAAAATCTGCCTGATCATGTGAAAGCAAAACTTCTTGATGCACCTTTACAAAAGGATGTTCTTTTGGTACTAATGCTGAGGATATATTACGAAAAATGGAGAAAGCCAAATCTATGCAAACTGTCAAAGCTTTCTTACAGGTCCAGCCACCCGATTTAGCAGGAATTGGCCATCAAAACTGGTCCTTTCCAGCCACTGACAAGCCCCAAAGAGGCAGATACAGGCGAAGGGGCAGGGGGCAATCAGGGTCATATAGAGGCAGACAATGGCAATTTCACACTCTTCCAAAATGAGAGGCATGCCAAACCTACCACAAAATCAAAGGGTAGAGGCACAACTGCAAATTTCAAAGCTCCTAAACATGAGGGCTATACAAAAGGTACCTACGCACCAACAAGGTCAAGGTTTTTATTCAAGACTTTTCCTGGTACCAGGAAAAGGAACTGACTGGAGACCCATTCTGGACTTATCAATACTAAACACATTTCTACTGCTGCACCAAAATTCAAGATGCTCACATTACAGCAACTTCTTCCCATGCTGGGCAAGGAGTTTTGGCTGGTAACATTGGACCTCAAGGAGGCATACCTGCATGTCCCAACCAAAGCTGCAGAAGATACCTCAGATTTCTTGCAGGTTCAATCCACTATCAATTCTCTGCATTGCCCTTTGGCTTATCTACTGCACCCAGAGTATTCACCAAGTGCCTGGCATCAGCGATTGCCTATTGTAGACTTCAAGGGATACAAATTTACCCTTATCTGGACTGCCTGATCCAAGCTGACAGCAAACATATACTACTGGAACATCTGGCATATGTGACACGGTTACTGCTTTCTCTGGGATACACCATAAACAAGGAGAAATCAAAGCTAACACCTTCTCGGAAAATAACCTTCCTGGGTGCCAGCTTGGACACACACACCCAGATGGTATACCTTACGCCAGAAAAACAAGGGCAATTATCTCAGTACTACAAAATACTAGCAAAAAGTACCAGGCTTACTGCAAGGAAAATCCTGCAGGCTCTGGGATTCATGGCATCTTGCATTCTTCTAATCCCGTGTGCAAAGCTGCATATGAGGAAACTTCAATGGTACCTAAAAAATCTATGGTCTCAACACAGTCACAGCTTGGAAACTATCATTCCAATAATTCCCTGTCTACAAAAGGAATTTCTATGGTGGGCCCAAGCATGTCAAGTAAACACAGGCCTCCCTTTCAGCAAGCCTCAAGCAAATCAAGTCATAACCACAGACGCCTCAGATTACTGGGGCACATGAAGGACAGGTGCATTCAGGGCAGATGGTCCCAAAAGGAAAAGCACCTTCACATCAATCAAAAAGAAATGCTGGCAGTAATAAATGCAATTACAGCTTTCAAGGACTTCCTGCATCCAGGACAACTGCTCATAAGAACAGACAACACCACAGTAATGTGGTACATAAACAAACAAGGAGGAACTCACTCATACCCCTTGTGCAGACTAGCCATGACTCTTTGGAACTTGGCTCTAGAAAGACAAATCGAACTTCAGGCACAGTACTTGCCAGGGATGGAAAACACACTGGCAGACACTCTGAGCAGAAATATGGCAGATCCACACGAATGGAAGCTACATCCACAGGTGTTTACGGAGATGGTCCAAGCATGGGGAAGGCCAGATATAGATCTTTTTGCCTCCCACAGAAACCATCAATTGAAAAGGTTTTGTTCAAGGACCTTCCATCCAAAGGCCTGGAAAGTGGACGCCCTTTCATTCAGTTGGACAACATGGACAGTTTATGCATTCCCACCTCTGCCTCTTCTGCCCAAGGTACTTTTGAAAGCAAGAACAGACAAACCGAGGATGATACTGCTTGCTCCAGACTGGCCAAGACAACACTGGTATCCACTCCTGAGGAGCCTAACACATACTCCTCCCTGGTCCCTGCCTCTAATACCTCTCTTGCTGACGCAGAACAACTACAAAACCCTTCACAGCCAGCTGAAAACACTCAACCTCGCTGCATGGAAAATTCCTTAACACCACATCAAACTCTACTCTCCAAGGAGGTGCAGGATGTCATCTTGGAGGCCAGAAGACCATCTACTAGAAAAGCTTACTCCGCAAAATGGAAGCGGTTTTGCTGTTGGAATGAGAAAAGAGGGCAGGACCCTAGAAAATTGAACTTGCCTCAGGTTTTACAGTACCTAGCTGAACTACTGAGCAGTGGACTTTCATTTTCTTCAATCAAAATACACGCCTCAGCCATTTCTGCAGAATTTAACACGGATCCTCCTTTATTCTCACATCCACTCTTACGGCAGTTCCTCAGAGGGGCTAAGAATATAACACCTCCAAGGAAACAACCAATACCAGCCTGGGACCTTAATTACATACTAGAAAAATTAACATTGCCTCCCTTTGAACCTGCTGCTTCAACAGATCTACAATTTTTGTCTTGGAAAACAGCTTTCCTTCTGGCCATCACTTCAGCTCGTAGGGTTTCTGAACTACAGGCCCTCATGGCGGTGCAGCCATTCCTCATCTTCCATCAGGATAGGGTTTCCTTACCAACCCATCTTTTATGCCTAAAGTGGTATCTAGGGTAGCCTTAAACCAAGCCATACACCTTTCTACCTTTTATCCTAACCCTCAAAACAAAGGGGAAAGGCTGCTTCACTCTAGACATCCATAGGCAGCTACGTTACTATTTGGACAGAACAAAGTCCTTCAGGAAGTCAGACCAACTTTTTGTGTCCTATGTGTTACTCCTACCATGGGAAACCCGTCCCTACTGGTATCGGATCTCACTCCACCAGGGCAACAGCCACCTCTACAGCCTTCCTCAGAGGTGTGCCTACTAAGGATATCTTGGAGGCAGCCACTTGGAGTTCTGTACATACCTTCACAAAACACTACCATCTGCCCTTATATTCCAGAACAAGAGCAGGCTTTGCCACTGCTGTTTTGCAGGGCATTCTGGCTCAACCCAGTTCCTCATTGTACCTACCACCCTATGCATAGCTTTGGGACTCTACCCATCTGTCATTACTGCAGCTGTATGCACGATGAACATAGTACAGTTTTGTACCTACCATAAATGTAGATGTTCGAAAGTGCGAATACAGCTGCAGTACAGGCCTCCCTCCCCCCACTTGGTACAGGCATGGGGCCTAACATCCTCTTCATACTACCTGACTGGGTTATCCTGCTAAGTTTTATTTGCTTACAACCACTGATTTTGGATTATATTGCATTGCTTGTATATGGATATAAGCATTATTTATGTATTGCCTTCCTTCTGGGGGCACCTGACATCTGGGGCAAGAAAGACTGAAGAACATGGCGTCGGCTGTGTCTTATATACTCTGGCCTTCCTGACGTCAGAAGAGTACGCGACAACAACCGACGCCGGGCCAAGACTTTGGAATTCGGCCGACCGAGGGACCGCCTGACGGCTGAAAACCCATCTGTCATTACTGCAGCTGTATTCGCACTCGAACATCTACATTTATGGTAGGTACAAAACTGTACTTTTCGGATGGTCACACTGCAGTCGATACTCCCTTTGACTATTGGATGTGCTCTCTGGATCTCCAAGATGCCTACTACAGTATAAAGATGGGCAAGGTGTCAAGGAGGTTTCTGCACTTTCAGCTGGGAGCCAGCCATTATCAATTTTGTGCTCTGCCCTTTGGTCTCACCACAGCCTGCAGGGTGTTCACCAAATGCATGGCAGTGGTGACAGCTCACCTGAGACATCAGGGATTCCAGGTGTTTCTGTATTTGGACGACTGGCTCCTGACCTCCCCCACCAGGCATCTACTTCTCCAAAGCAGTGACGCCACCATTCAGCTTTGTGCTCAACTAGGGATCTCCATAAACTGGGAAAAATCTGCATTGCTGCCCTCACAGTCTGTGAATTTTATAGGCGCAGAGGTAGACACAGTGGATATGACAGTTCGTCTTCCAGCCAAAAGAGCACAAAACCTCATCTCACAAATTCAGTGTCTTCTTCCACTCCGGAAAGTCAAAGCAAAATGGATTCTTCACATTCTTGGAACGATGGCCTCAACTATTCTGTTAATACCTTTAGCCAGGTTGCACATGAGAATCCTTCAATGGCTCCTGTTCTCCCAATGGTCATTCCAATATCCACTGCTCTGTCATCCTATTCTGCTGACAGAAGCGTGCAGAAAGGACCTTCGTTGATGGATAGCCCCCAACAAGTTGTTCACGGGAGCTCCCTTTGTGCCTGCCCAACCCGTTGCCACTGTGACCACGGATGCCTCCCAGGTCGGGTGGGGGGGCATTATGTTGGCAGGACTGTCCACGGCACATGGCAAGAACACTAGGCTCATCTGCATATCAACGTTCTGGCGATGAGAGCAGTGCTTTTGGCATTGCAAGATCTTGAGGACCTTGTTCCTCCAGGGGCAATTGCAATACAATCGGACAACATGCGAGTTGTGTGGTATATCAACAAACAGGGTGGTGCCAGATCTTATCCACTCTGTTGAGAGGCCATGCTGGTTTGGGAATGGGCGATTTCTTCCCAGTGCTTTCCAGTGGCAATGCACATTCCAGGGACAACCAACGTGATAGCTGACAAGCTGAGCCGGGCAATCCTACTACCTCACGAATGGTATCTGAAACTGGAGATAGTGGAACAAATCTTCCGAAAATGCGGACAACCTTGCTGCGACCTTTTTGCCAGTCCAGTCATTGCCAAATGCAGCAGTTATTTCTCCCTAATTCCCCCTCCGGAGGAGGCACCTAGAGACTCTCTGGTTCACGATTGGCACACAGGACTTCTATATGCCTTCCCTCCATTCCCTCTTTTCCCCCAAAGTGATACAGAAAGCCAACTGACTGGGAAGCAAGTTGATCCTCATTGCCCCTTACTGGCCTCGTCAGGTCTGGTTCCCCTTCCCTGAGCCTCTTCTCCTGGATGATCCTTGGATTCTGGACCCAGTTCCAGATCTATTGACCCACATGTCGGGTTTGCTACACCCCTCTCTCCACACCCTCAAATTGACAACTTGGCTGCTCCAGTTCCATCTCTAGTCAGGCTTCACAATGTTTCGTCATCAGTGTGCCATATTCTTTTATCCTCCCATAAACCTTCAACCAGAGGTCTCCTAAGCTATGCAAGACCTTCTTGAGAGGAGCCACTTTACTAAGACCACCATTACAAGAACCCGTGGCCCCTTGGTACTTAAATTTTGTGTTGTCCAAACTAACATCCCCTCCATTTGAACAGTCTCATTTGTCTTCCTTAAATATTTGTCTTGGAAGACTGTTTTTAGTAACTATTACATCAGCCAGACGTGTTTCTGAACTACAAGCTCCGTCTATTAAGCCACCTTATTTAATCTTCCGTAAAGAAAGGGTTTCTTTATGTACCAATCCGTCATTTATTCCCAGTTTTTTCTTCTGCCACATTGAATCAGTCCATTGAGCTTCCAGTCTTCTTTCCCAATCATAGCAATGCAGCTGAATATCGTTTCCACCAGCTGGATGTTGACAGACAGCTACGTTTTTACTTGCAATGGACCAAAGAATTTCGGAAGTCAAACCAGTTGTTAGTTTCCTTTTCTGATTCCAGATTGGGCCTACCAGTTTCTAAGGTGACTTTGGCTAACTGGATTTCTAGTTGCATAGCTTTCATTTACAGTTTGGAGGGCAGACCTTTACCCCACAGGATCAATGCTCACTCTGCCAGGTCTCTGTCTACCTCTGCAGCCTTTCAAGCCAGGGTACCAATTGATCATATCTGTGCAGCAGCTACGTGGGCTACCCCTCACACTTTTATTACTCATTATAAACTGGATTTGGCTTCTAGGGGTAGAGCATCCTTTGGCTCCATGGTGCTTAGAAGTATTTTCCAATGACCCACCCAAGAATAAGGCGCTAGGGATGCTGTCCCATATGTAAAAATGAAGGTGAGATTGGACTACCTAACATAAAGAAGTTATGTACTCACCGTAACGTTCCATGTTGGTAGTCCATCTCGCCCTTCATTTTTACCAACCCACTTTCCTACCCCCATCCTGGAAGGTCTGGAGATAATAATTTAAATTGTTTTATGGTTGGCGACCCTTTAGTATTTGGTTGTTGGCTAGGGGTTTCTTTATTTCTTCCTATTTATAGCAATCAGCAAACAAGATCTGGGGATTACACTGGTGCACCATGGGATACCTGCTTAGCCTCACGAGCCAATCGGAAGTCTTCGAGCTTGAAAATCATCCAAGTCCCATATGTAAAAATGAAGGGTGAGATTGACTACCAACATGGAACGTTATGGTGAGTACATAACTTCTTTTTTCTGTAAAGTGTACCTAGTTTTTTTGTGGACTTTCCTAATAGTTTGGGCAATATGGATCTCAAATTTCAAACTACGGAAGAGTGCTACACCTGTAAGTTGTGTGTTGTACGGGAGAGAGGATGGTGTTGGTGCTGAAGGATGGGGAAATGGGTAGTGTTTCTAGTGAGGTAGAAAAGCATAAGCTTGTTTTAGTTGGGGTTCAAAATAAGTTGGCAATTACTTAGCCAAGCTTCTACTGTGGTGAAACGTTGTTATTGATTGTAGTTGGTGTAGAGAAGCTGCCCATATCGATGTAGAATCTTCAGTGTACTGTACAAGAGATGCATAAAGGGCTGAGGTATGGAGATTGTTAGTAAAGAGAGTAAATAGGAGGAGAACAAGCATAAAACCTTGGGGAACTCCTAAGGTAATGGGTAGTGAAGAAAGGGTTTGTTACCATTGAACTGCTTACTGACAACAGCTAGATAGTTTTTGAACTAGGACAGGGTAAACTGGCTTAAGTTGAGTTTGGTAAGTACATTTTAAGAGCTTGCTGTGAGAGACTATATCGGAAGCCTTGGAGAGGTCAAGAAAAACAGCAGAGACAAATTTGCCATTATATCTGTGGTAGTTGACTATGTCAGGGAAGTTCATAAGGGCAGAGGTAGTGCGGAGGATGGGTCGAAGCCTATGTTGTTTATTGGACAGTAATTTGTTAGTAACTAGGATGCCCATAATTTCTGCATGTATGCATCTTTACAGTATCTTGTTTATGGGTGACCATATAGAAGTTGGCCAATTTATTTGGATAATTCTGTTATCTTGCCTCCTTTGTGTAAAGGGATAATATATGAAATTTTCCAAATTGATGGAACTAGTTCGGTAATGAAATGGTTAATGAGGATAGGGATGGAGATTACATCAGCTGCAGTTCTAAGATTTCTGCAGGTAGTTTATCCACAACTAAGGTAGTGGGTTTCAGTTTTTTGGTAATTTATTGTGTTGATAGATATGGGTTGTAAGGAGAAGGAGTGTTCCTATTTTTGTCAGAAGTAGGATTAATAGGAGTGGTAGTGGGAGGCGTACTTGTTGGAGAGCTAGAATTGTTTTAGTGAAGTGTTTGTTAAACTGAGTTTCTATACACTCTATGTTGTTGGTGGAAGATGGGGTGGGTGTGCTAGCATTGCCTGGTAGGAGGATGTTAACTGCTCTCCAGAATTTTTGAGAGTTGTTATGGTGTTTGTTTTGGATAGTAAAGTAATTTATTTTGTCCTGTTTGATTAGACATTTTGCCTTGTTTCTGAGTTTGTGATATGCCTGTTTGAGATTCAGTAATGTGCCATTTACGTCAAGCTTTACAGTACTCTTAAAAAAAGAGAAAGTTTCTTTTGTTAGCCATGGAGCAAACTTGGATTTTATTCTAATAGCCCTGGGAAGGTTGTTTTAAGTGTATTCAGGAAAGTGGAATTTAAGTATTCCACAGCATGTTCTAGAGGAGATGTTTAGGTGGAACCCAGTTGCAACGTTTGAGTGGCTTTGAATTCTTGGTGTTTTAAAATTAGGAGAGTTTGGGAATGGGCAATCTCCACCACAGCTTTTCTCATAGCAACGCATTTCTCGGTCGGTCCAATCCTGGCGGACAAGCTCAGTCCATTCATTCTCACCCCTTACAGTGGTCTCTCAATACTCCCAAGTAGGCATATTCGTATTCAGACGGAAACCCTTCTTGCGATCTTTTTCCCTCAAACACCGCTAGGATTCCTCTAGATGATATTTGTGCAGCAGCCACATGGGCTTCATCTCATACTTTATTTCCCCCACTTGGATTGGATCTAGTCTAGGTAGAAGCATGCTTTGCGGTGCTCCGGGTGCCCCTCCTTCATCCTTCCTGCCCAAGAGTAGGGTAGCTGGGACACTGGTTGCAGACAAATTAATCACAGACAATTTAGAATTATGATTCAGATTTTAAGTTATGTACTCACCATAGCGGTATTCATTATCGGATCCATAACCCACAGGTTGCAGACAAATGAATACACCTACTCAGATGGAACGTTATGGTGAGTACATAACTTCTAATTTTCTTTCGGATAGGATGGTACGTTTTTATTATCTGCCTAATTAAGTAGGTGGGAAGGTGATCAGTAAGGGAATCTGGGAGCGATCCAGAATGAAATTAAACATCAGGTCTGTTTAATATCCAGTCTAAGGTGGACTTCCTATTAGATGATTTATCTATCCTGGTAGTTACTTGAAATAGTTTGGGTGAAACCATGGAGGTTGATGTGGTTGACAGGATTATCAGAATTTCAGGTGATCCAGTCAGTGTTGAAATCACCCAAGATTGTCTCTTGGGGCAGTGCTTTGGAGGACCATTCCAAAATATTTTTTAGTTTGGAAATGTACTGACCTGGAGGGATATAGCATCCTATGCTAGTTATAGTTGTGCAGAAATTATTTCTGCGCTGTCTTTAAGAAGCTGTTCTCACCTACCCGCAAATCTACTTCCCTAAACTTCTCTATTACTTCCACTGATAACACTCGTATTACTCCCGATTCTTCTACAAAACTACTAGGTCTTACTATTGACAATAATCTTAACTTTGATTGTCACATCAACAACACAATAAAAGTAGTTAACAAAAAGATTGGATCCCTTTACAGAATCAAATCCTTCCTTACACCTGAAGCCCGGACCACCTTAGCCCAATCTCACCTCCTCTCTACCCTTCTGTATGCTTCCCCTATTTACACTAATCTCTCTAAAAGTAACCTTAAGAAACTTGCGTCATCTTACCATAATATTGCTCGATTTACCACAGGATCCCAGTTTAGAACACACCACTGCCTGAACTTAAAACAACTAAACTGGCTTGAACTTCCTAACAAGCTTATTTATCAACAGCTCTTAATATCTCACAACATTCTATATCAACCATCCAAAACACCAATACTCTCTAACCTCCTTACTCCCTACAACAACCTGAAACAACTACGTTCTTCAGATAAACTACTAGTTAATAGTACCAAACCCAATAATGCTGCAGGAGATTGTCTTTTTTCCAACTCAGTTGGCAAAATGTGGAACAAACTTCCACCCAATATCTCATCTTTGTCCACTCTTCAAAAAACAACTGAGAATCCATCTTAATAAACACTGGCTTTGCTCCTGTACCAACCCTGATTAACCTTTCTTCCTCCTTTCCTCTACCACAATACTTCCTTCTCTCTATACTACATCCTGACTGATCCCCACTGACATAACATCCTCGTGGATAGAACTTCTCATATATACTATAAAAAAAAAAAAAAAAATTGACATTGATATTAGTATGACTATGTATTATTTACATTACGTTTTGATATTATCAAATTGCGTATTGCAATTATTTAATAACTTTTTTTAGGAATACTATCTTATGTAGATTTCCTCTGACATGTAAATTACCTATACTAAAGTCTTATCTTTTATGCTCAATTTTTGTTTTGTTTTGCTTTGTTATTTTTTGTATTCCCTATACTTGTTATAACCATTGGAGCTTTTCTCCCCGGGCCTCCACTGAAAATGGACATATATCCAGCTGGACTAGCCCGGTCAACAAATGTAAAATAAAATAAAAGAAAGAGGTTATTTTTAAATAGAAAAGCTATTCCTCCACCCCTTTGGCCATTTAGTCTTGTCTTGTTACATTATATCCTGGGGATAGAATTTTATTGCTGGATATATCCGGTTTTAGCCATGTTTCTGTGATTAGATTAATATCTGGGGAATATAAGGAAAGAGCTGTACAGTGGATATGTAACTTGTACACACCCCTGTTAAAATGCCAGGTTATTGTGATATAAAAAAATGAGACCACAATAAATCATTTAAAAACTTTTCCCACCTTTAATGTGACCTATAACCCCACCTTTAATGTGACCTATAACCTGTACAATTCTGTTGAAAAACAAACCAATCTGATGGGGGAAAAATGTAGTACAATAAGCTGGTTGCATAAGTCTGCACACCCTTAAACTAATACTTTGTTGAAGCACCTTTTGATTTAATTGCAACATTCAGTCATCTTTGGTAAGAGTCTGTCAGCATGGCACATCTTGACTTGGTGATATTTGCCCACTCTTCCTTGGAAAAGCTCCTTAAATCTATCTGTGAGGGCATCTCTTGTGCACAGCCCTCTTCAGGTCACCCCACAGATTTTCTATTGGATTTTGGGTCTGGCCTCTGGCTGGGCCATTCCAAAACTTTCTAGTGAAGTCATTCTTTTGTTAATTTCGATGTATGCTTTGGGTCATTGTCATGTTGAAAGGTGAAATTCCTCTTCATCTTCAGCTTTCTAGCAGATGCCTGAAGGTTTTGGGCCAAAAGTGACTGGTATTTGGAACTGTTCATAATTCCCTCCACCTTGACTAAAGCCCCCAGTTCTAGCTGAAGAAAAGCAACCCCAAAGCATGTTACTGCCACCACCATGCTTCACCGCCATCCCCACAAAGTGTTGTTTTTGCCCCAAATGTACCTTTTGGAATTGTGGCCAACAACCTTGGTCTCATCAGACCATAACACATTTTCCTACATGCTTTTGGGAGTCTCTATGTATTTTGCAGATTTTAGCCGGGCCTGGATGTTTTTCTGTGTAAGAAGAGGCTTCCATCTTGCAACCCTACCCCATAGCCCAGACATATGGGGAATACGGGAGGTTGTTGTCACATGTAGTACACAACCAGTACTTGCCAGAAATTCCTGCAGCTCCTTCAGTGTTGCTGTAAGTCTCTTGACAGCCTCCCCGACCAGTTTTCATCTTGTTTTTTCGTCACTTTTGGAGGGACGTCCAGTTCTTTGCAACATCACTATTGTCCCATATTTTCTTCACTTTTTGACTGTCTTCTCTGTGTTCCATGGTATGTCCAATGCTGTGGAAATGTTTTTGTACCCTTCTCCTGACTGATGCCTTTCAACAATGAGATCCCTTTGATGCTTTGTTAGCCTGTAGCAGGCAACTGAGTAAATGTCAGGAAAATCCTACTAGGACAGCTGAACTTTATTTGGGGTTAATCAGAGTCTCTCTAGTTGATGGCAGGTGTGTACCCAAGAAGATAATGCTGTAATTAAATCAAAAAGTGCTTCAACAAAGTATTAGTTTAAGGGTGTGCACACTTATGCAACCAGCTTATTGTACGTTTTTTATTTTTTTAATATTTTTCCCCCAACAGATTTGTTTTTCATTTGAATTGTACAGGTTATAGGTCACATTAAAGGTGGGAAAAGTTTTGAAATTGTTTATTGTGGTCTCATTTTTTATATCACAAAAACCTGGCATTTTAACAGGGGTGTGCACACTTTTCATATCCACTGTAGTTCATGGATTTTGTTAATATTAAACATTAACATTAAAAGTATTATAAAGACGTGTGGTAATTTCATAGGGAAATTTGGTATATGGTAGGTTTGGTTACAGTGTTGCAAGAGTATACTGTCTAGATTACTGTTGGGGCTTGGGTTAGGGTGAATATCACCGCTGAAAATAACTTTACATACAATGTCTAATACGGTTCTGATAATTTTGGCACTGAATTTGTTGTATTTTGGGGAAATGTGGGGGTGTGTGTTTTGGCATGGGATTATAGTAGAGTTTATTTCACATTTGTTTACCAGGAAGGTCCGACTGGGTTAATAGGCTCATAGGAAGTTACTAGGCTATTGGGCCTGAGGCCCTTAAAAGCCTAGCCAGGAATTTATCCCATGTTCTGACAAGTCAGCACACTATGCCCCTGTCCAGCAGGGACATGGATGGAATCCCAGGGCTGTATTTTCTGTTATCCATACGGTTATCTAGGTTGCACTTAAGGTTTAATGAGGTACTCTGCGTGACATGGAGCGGAAGTCTATTCCACAAAAGGGGGAGTCTCTGGGAGTCTGTCCCACCAACAAGTCCTATTGATGTCACAGACCAAGTTGAGGTCACGCATGCGGGTTACTCAAGTGGGGCTTGACTTCCGGATATGCACTACCATCAAGGTGAAGTCTGCTTTGTATGCCAGACAGAGATCACCTTTGAGGAGTCTGTATGAGATTGAGTAGAGGGACAATCTGTGTAGGGTAGATGTTTGTGGCCCTGGATTCTTCTGGTGAGGAACCTCGGTGGTCTGTCCAGCTGCTGCATGTGCTTTGTGAGGTAAGTGCGAAAGTGGCATTATACTCCATAATAGGACTTATAAGGGTAGACTACAGGGATGTTATGACCTCCTTGTCCCTGGATGAGATACCCTTACTAATGAGGTGGGCCATATAGAAAGCTTTCTGTACAACAGAGGCAATGTGGTGGTCAAAAGTCAGTTTGCTATCAACCTGGGTGCCCAAGTCCTTCACGACTGATTGCATGCTTAGGACCTTGTTATTAATGTGATAATTGGGCCTTGTTATTAATGTGATAATTTGTGGGGACGTCACTCTCCCTAAAGGGGATGATGCATTTTTTGGCATTCAGTTTGAGGCCATGTTTCTGGCACCAGTCATTTGTTTGGGTGAGACCTTCTTGTAGGATGTCCACATCACTAGGGGAAATGATGACTGTGCCCAGCTTGCAGTCATCTGCAAACCTGGTCAGCCAGAACCCACTGATTTTCACCTACACCTCAGAGAAGTATATCCCAAACAGAGGCCCCAAGACCAATCCTTGAGGTACACTGCTCATTACAGGTCTACTGCTTGAGGTGGCTTCTCCCCTATTTTGACTGTGGGTTCTATCAGTGAACCAGTTTGCTACCCATCTGGTAACATACGGATTGATGCCTAGTTAAGAGACTTTATTTATACCAGAGTGGGGAATAATATCAAAGGCTTTGGCCAGGTCAAGGTAGGCAGTTTGCACGGTCTTCCCCTCATCCATGGCTTTGGTGACCTGTCTCAAAGAAGTCAACCAAATTTAACAGGCATGACCTCCCCTTGATGAAACCAATGTCCTTGATAATGAGGTCCATGATAATCCATATCATGGCCTTGCAGATCAGGCTTGTTAGGCTGATGGGTCTGTAATTTCCTGGATCGGTGGACGCTTCACCTTTGTGCAAAGAGATGACAGTGTCTGTCCTCTACTTGGTTGGGATGAAGCTGGTACTTAGGCTTTGGTTGAAAAGAGTGCCTAATGGTGCTGTAAGTTCGTCCTGAGTTCATGTAGGATGCATCCTGGGATGTTATTGGGTCCCATGGAGGTTGTATTTTTTGTCTTTGAGAGGACAGTGATGACTTGCTCCCTAAAGATGTGGGGAGTGGGATAGGTGCTGGGGATGTCCTGATATACTGATGGGGGGCAGAGGGGATGTCCTGATTTACTGATTGGGGGGGGTAGAGGGGTTAAGTTCTCACTGAACCTGTTTGCCAGCAGGCTGGCTATATCTACAGTATTTGTGTATGTGATGTCCTTGACCACCAGTTTTGAGCAAATCTGAGTGGTTCCTGTGAGATTGTGGACATACGTGAAGAAGGCATTATGATTGTCCGTTTTCAGCAGATAAATCCAATTCAGCAAGCTTAAGGAAACAAATTAACAAGCACAGGTAAGATACAGTGTAGATATACATTGTTTACATCGTAATTAATCATACTTCTAGAAGTAGAGCATAAAAAAACTTTAAACGGAGTTGTATACATGAAGACTCATCCTCCATGAACTGGGTAAAGGCATTTCTTCAGTAGACCATGAGTAGAAAATAGAAGCTGGAAAGGAGCAGAGGGGGAATTAGGAAGTGTTTAGATATAAAAAGGGAAGGAGAATGAAGTAATACAAAGGGGTTTACAGGAAGCGTAATTGTAATAGGATTAAAGCCTATCCGCTGGGGATGGTACATAAACAGAGCCAGTTGGCAGTATAGTGTGCCTTCAGAAGTTGTTTAAATTGGATGGGTTGGTGATAAAACAGATATGTAGATGGATGGCATTCCAGTTCCTGGATGTCTGATTATAGTAAAGAATTTCCAAAAGTGTTTTGTCCTGGATGGATATAGGATCCTACAATATTTATATGCTTTTTAGCATTAAGTTTTAGTTGTGAGTTGATGAAGCGTTACAGATGTGGATGGATACAATTTCTTTTTGCCAAACTTTTTGTGCGTAGTCACATGAAGTGAGATGGGAGTGGTTTTGAAATAAAGTCAAAGTAAACTTTATTGTCATTCAGAAATCACACAAGTGCAAAAACTGAAATTTCATGTCTCTGGACTCTATGTGCAGACAACATATAGACTATTTTCACAGACCTTTACACATATATAACACGTAGCTATTACATTATAGACAGGCAGGCAGACTAATACTGAACATAATTAGTAACACATTTTAACACTTTCCACAGTGAACACTTACTTGCATGAGACTTTAGTATTGCGCAGGTACTTGGTTAAAATATTGCATTGATACTTGCACAGAAACCGACATTTGAGTATTGCACAGTGAATGATAGTATTACACTATGATCCTAGAGTATTGCACTATGGTTAATTTACAAATCCGTAACCTGTCTTACACCGAAAGAAGAGATTTTACTGCATTTCTACTGCTCTAGATGGCCCATAAGTTAACAGTCATGGTGAATATTGCACTAAGTATTAGATGAGACTGGTAACCAGGTTAATGCACAATATGAGACCAGCTGCTATAGTTTCTGCTGACCCAGATGGCCATCATGGAGCATAGCTTTTACTAGAGTTTAGCAGCTTGATGACCTTGGGGAAGAAGCTGTTCCTGAATCTCATAGTCCTGCAGTGTATGCTTCGGAAGTGCTTTCCGGATTATGGATTAGAAGGGTTTGATAAGTAGTTAAATATGTGGTTAGTGATCAGGTCAATATGGCAAGGCTATATAATGCTATAATTTTGAGGTAATGATTCATTAGTAGCATATCTTGGTGAAGCTGGTAAATTTAATATTAAAATTAGTATCAAGTAAACTACAATTAGAGTATTAAATTAGAACTTTAATATAATTGATTTGATGACCTATTTTATCATAGGTGGGATATGCTTAATGAAATGAATATCCTAGTAATTGTCTTGTTGTAGAACGTGTTTGATTGGGTAGTGATAGCCTTTGGATGTGGTTAAGTTACAACGGTAGCCATAGCATGGTGGGTGGGAAATGGGGGTAGGGTAGGTGAATGTAAGAAAGAACTCTATTACAAAAGAGGCAAAACTACCAGAAGAAAAAAGTTGATCCTGACAAAACTGTAGGAAAAGGGCTAAGTATTAAAAATTGGAGACAGAGTATTTGTAGAAATGATTATTCACTGTACACCAGGTCAAGAGAAATGCATTTACTCTATTGATCATTGTTGAGATTCTAGTTGTATCCAGATGTCTTCTGAATATTTATTTCCTGGATGATTGGCCATTTTTGATGCAGAACAGGCTAAGGAAGTGATGCAAAAGTTTGTACAACAAAAAATGAACCATCAAGCAGAAGGGGTTTCTGCTTCCCTTTCAAGTCTTGAAAGCAGAGGTGCCCTCATAGGTTCATAGTTTGGTATTAGGTTATCTGCACTTGCAGGCAATTTTAAACTTGGCTAAATTTTCAATCCAAGGGTAAGAAAACCCTATACCTTGTGCCTATGAAGTGAAAACTGTAACCATTATGCCAAACCCCTTTGTTAAAAAAAAGGAAAACCTGCCAAATATTAATTGGTACATGTGCCGGGAAAAGCTTGAAAAAGACATTATGTCCATCCATTATATATGGCAGCTTTTTAAATGACTTCTTAGTATAATGGTGATGCTTTCCATGTTATCTTGGAATGTGAGTGGTGTCACAGCTATGAACAAAAGGGGAAGAATGCTTACTTAAGAAATGTAGAGTGCAAACAGCAGTGCTACAGCAGACTCATTTGGAAAGAGTGAGCATGTGAATATGATGAAGAAAACCAAACATTTTGGGATAGATATTCCGCAGAATATCTGGGACGAAGGAAAAGAGTATTTGCATTAATTGCAAGAGATCTAGTAGTGATAGAAGAGACTAAAAAAGATAATGGCAGATTGTAGTAGTGTAAGGGGTTACTGGCAAGGGATGAGGATTATGCTGCCACATATTTGGCTTTCACTAGGGAGTATTACTTATAGGTGGGAAGTAGAATTTTATTTGCAGCAGTGAGGATGGCTTTGGGGAGCCTAGAAGAGAAAATATTGCAAAAGAGTGTAGATTTCTGAAGAAATTTGTGAAAATATTTGGTGTGAAGGATGTGAGTTCAGTTACATGAGCTTGTAGAGAATTTACATATTCCCCAAAGTACAATAGCTGGGTTAGACAGAAGTTATATTTCATAGGAACACGTGCATTTAATTCAGGGCTTTGATACACATCCAATAATATCATGTGCCAGTAGTTACTAAGACAGAATTGCAGGGTAAAGAAGTAAAGGTGAGATACTAGCACTTCTTCACCAATTACCTGGGAGTTAGCGAAGATCAAGTACTCTAGAAGGTATAGCTTTCAGTAGGATAAAGGGAAAGTGTTTAAAAATAGGGCAGAAGTAAAAGAAATAGGTCTGGTTAAGACATATAAATTATTTAGAGGGAATGACAAAGATTAAAGTATTACAAAATAAGGAGAATCTCGCAGAAAAAGAATATGCACAATTACAGAAAGCTGAAGAGAAAATAAGGGAGTATCTGGATAATATGCATGAGTTTAGCAGGATTACTGTGAAGGGTCAGTAGTTTGGAGATTGCCAATGTCCTTGTTTATAAGGTCCATGATGATGTGTTCCATGGCCTTGCAGATTCGGCTAGTTAGGCTGATGGGCCTGTAATTGCCTGGGTTGGTGGATGCCCCAGCTTTTGTGTAGAGGGACGACAGTGGCTGTCCTCCATTTGGCTGGGATGAAGCCAGTGCTCAAGCTTTGGTTGAATAGAATGCCTAATGGTGCTGAGAGCGCATGCCTAAGTTCATGTAGGACGCCGCCAGGCATGTTGTCTGGTCCCATGGAAGCTGTATATTTTTGCCTTTGAGAGTGCCTTTAAGACCTGCTTTCTGGTGATGAGGGGAGGAGGCAGGTTCTGGGGATGTCCTGGTTTACTGATGGGGGGGACAGGGGTGTGAAGTTTTAACTGAACCTGTCTGCCAGCAGGTTGGCTGTATCTACGGCATTTATCTGGTGTTCTTGACCACCAATTCATAACAGATTTGGATGTTACCTTTTGAGATTGTAGACTTATGGGAAGAAGGCCTTGTGATTGTCCTTGGTGGATGTGGCCAATTCGGTCTTGATTTTAATGTTAAGAATCTTCATCATGTATTAGGAACGCTCAAGACTTTTTGTTGAAATGAGAGACTGATGTATTAGATGATGTTAGATGCTTAGTTTATGCACTAACATCCAGCACTGACATCACATTTAGTCTTTGTATTTTTTAGGAGGTAAACCTCTTTCTAATTACATTATAGGAATAGTTTAGTTTTGTTTTAAAAATAATAATTTTTATTTTTAATAATGAGATTTTTCATCACAGTCAAGGTATGGCAATGGGGGCACCTTTAGCCCCTGTATATGCCACTATTACTGTACTTGTTAGAGTTAGAACATTTATATCAATAGACATTTTTTAAAGAGTATACAGTTGGTTATTTCTGTTATACTGATGATCTGATTTTCCATTTGTAAAGGGGGGTTATAATTTGGTACCTAATTTTGTTTAAGAGTAACAAAGGAACAGATAAAATTTCATTTTTGAGGGTCTCTGATATGGTAAAAACATGTTTGTCTTGTCTTAATTTAGTGGTTTCAGGTGGAGGAAGAGTTTTTTTACTTCTGTCGATAGAACGTTGGGTGAAGGGGGGTTGTATTTACATGGAAAGAGCTGTCATCCCCCTCATGTTGTTTTCTCCCTACTATATGGGAAATTTTTACATCTTGGTAACCTTTGTAATCAGTAACATGTTTTTTATAAGGAAGCTAGACAAACTGTGGAGTTGTTTGTTAGTAGGTAATAATAACCGAGAAAGGGTTATGGATTCCCTTGATGCAGTTATGAGGAAATGTAATATTGAAACTACTTTTGAAGTTAAAACATGTTGGGTAAAGTAAAGGGAATATCCTTTTGGTTATAACATTGATACCCTTGCATATCATGGATATAATTTTTTCCATGTCTTGAACAGTGATGTACATTTGTTTGCGTCTTTCGGCTTTTTCCCGGTTAGGGGTCGCCACAGTGGAACTCCAGTCCACTAATGATTGGCAGTTGATTTTTACATACCGGCTTGCCAGGCCTGACACACAACCTTCAACGAAGGTATGCCCATTCACGCATGTCTCCACGCAAAAGGCGCTCTAGCTGAGAATCGAACCGGACAGCGTCTTACTGTGCTACGACAACGCTACCGCAGCACCAATAAAAAAGGGATATTTATTTTGTTACCACTTAACATCTTTTGTGAGCAGATTGAACTTTTGAGGTGATATTGGCCAATATTGTTTAAAAATAGGAAACTGTCCAACTTGATAAATTCTACCCCTAGTATTTCTCACAAAAAGAGGCCGTAGACTGGCTGGTAGTTCATAGTAATTTTATATCCCCAGCAGCTGGTCCTTCTAAGCAACTCTTGGGTAAAATAATTACTTTTCAGTGTGTTAAATGTGCAATATGTAATCAAGCTGTAAATTGATTTTCTATGAACAGTAATGTTAATTCCTTTAACCTGCAATACTAAGGGTATAATTTATATTTTAAGGTGTCCATGCAATTTGTTTTATGCGGGGAAAGCCAGAGAGCTTTCAAGACCAGGTTTCAATAACACATTAAAGACATTAAAAAAGGATGTTTGGAAAGCCCTCTGGTTATGCACTTTAAATTACATAACCAGGGTAATTCAACTTTGTTTAAAAGGTTGTGTTTTGGAACATGTGATTGAAATTGGGTGAACATACGGGTCTATATCAGGTGAGTGACAGCTGAAAACACAGAACAACCTTACCTCGACACAGCTTAATCAAAAGCAGGAAATCTCGAATGACCAGAACTTTTCCCAGGGGAAAAAAATCGCTGGGCCATTGTCAGGAGTTTGCCGTTTACTCCAAGACCACACTACAGTGGAGGAGGTATATTTAAGTAGGAGGTTGTGGGGAAGCGCCTCCCACATCGGGGGTGCGAAACCCCCCACTTTATTTTTGCCTGATTGTGTTTTTTGTTGGCTCACTGATGATAATTTTCCCACGGGAAAAAAATAAATAAATAATTGTCGTTCTGGCCATTCGACATTTCCTGGTTTCGGTTAATTTGTGTTGAGGTAAGGGTGTTCAGTGTTCTTAGTTGTTGATGTCGCGATATAGACCTGAACGTACTACCCTTGGGGGGGTGGGGTTAATGGATGTAATTGGAAATGCCTTAATTTAATTGCGTTAATTAATGTATTCTGTTTGTAGCCGCGGCATTACAGCGGTAGCGTTGTCACCTCACAGCAAGAGGTTCTCTCGTTTGATTCTCGGCTGGAGCACCTTCTGTGTGGAGTCTGCATGTCCTCCCCGCGGTCGAGTGGCATTCGAACGACATGCGTGAACGGGCTTGCCTTCGTTGAAGGTTGGGCATCGAGCTGGCACATCGGCACCATAAAAATCTACTGCCAATCATTAGCGGACCGGAGTTCCGCTGTGGCGACCCCTAACCGGGAAAAGCTGAAAGAAGAACAAAACAATTAATGTATTCTGTTTGTTCATTCTTAATATGGTTGAGTATGTTTTGTGAGATTTTTATAGAGATTTTTTTTTTTACTCCTTGAAGGCGAATGAGCCAAGGCACTAGGGGTGATTTAAGGTATTTTTTCTCATTTTGGTCTATGGCTGTTATTTCCTATTGAATCCTAACTGAAAGGCCTAGACAATCAATCTACTTAACACCAAATGCGTGATAAGGGACCTTGGGACCCAGGTGGACAGTAGTCTCTCTTTTGATAGTCACATCACCACAGTAGTCAGGAAGTCCTTCTACATGGCACACATCATCATAAAAGGGTTCTCGTCATTGTTCCCCTCTACTAGTCACTCATTAGACCCATTATAGATTACAATGCCCCTTTTGGAATGTACCTCACAAGACATCTGCAGCAGCTGGAAAGGCCACAGAAGTACCTCACAAAGAGGATTACTGGCCTCAAACAAATGCCCTACACTGACCGCCTCAAAAAAACTCCAGCTTTACTCCGTAGCATATCGCCTACTCTGAGGTGATCTCTGCCTAACATATAAAGCTATGTCAAACCCAAAGCTGTTGGACATGCTACACCTAAAGAAATCCCAATCCCTGTGACCTACACGCTGTAGGGACCTAAACCTTGTCACCACAATAAACAGGACACGCTGGAGGGATAGATTCCTGTCCCAGAGACTTCCTATACTCTGGAACAAGCTACCCACCTATGTCAAGCAAAGTTCTTCATTAGCACTCTTCAAGAAAAATCTTGAGTGGATGGGAAATAGGAAATACACCCCAGGGATCACTTCTATATCTCTGCTGGACAGTGGCACAGGAAAGTAACTTTCTTGGGAGGTGTAAGCTATGGAACCTTGCTGGCTAGGCTTACGTAGGCCCTTGGGCCGATAGCCTAGTACCTACCTATGAACAGTATAATTATATCGATATTTATTTAAAGCATGGTAAACATTTTCTGAAAGGTTTTAAATAAGTCTTACAAGGCAATGTCATTTAATTGTCTCTGTTAATAATCAACTTAGTAATTGATTTAATTGATTTAACAGTCAGAGATACTAAGGAGTAATGAGTAACTGGTTCTGAAGAAGTCTGTCTTGTCTTGAATTAAGAGAGATGAATGTGCTTAACCTGGACCCATTTGGGATTTTTTTTTTTACGTTTGTATGTTTAATAAAATGGTTCCGATAAGACTTGGTGCTGCTCATGAAGGATTATTTCTACTTAATTTTACTACTTTCGACAGTGATGTTTGTGTCCCTTCTGGTTGAGTTGTTTTATTTACTGTTTTGTGGCATGGTTTAATGCATCACCCTAAAGTCGAATAATCTGTTGTGGCAGCTATTCTTTTTGAGAGACTTGGAAAACTTTAGAACATACTTAGACGTTATAATCATTACAGCTTTGCTGTAAATATGGAATAAAACGGACCTTGCCAAGGACTTGCTGACAGCTCATTGATAGGCATCAGCTTTATTCAGATTTTCTTAACATTTTATAGGCACTTCATTTTACTGCATAAGTTTGTTAGCTTAATTTACATTTGTCTTTAGCTCTGCCTTTAGTTCTGCATGAGAGTTTCTCAAAAAAGCAGGAACAACATACAATTTTATTTTAGCTTCACTTCAATCTGTCATCATTTGATACTACTGAGAAAATCATAGCTCATATCACTGCACACTTTCTATTCTTAAGATTCTGTCCTGTGGTTTTACAGCTGATATATGATCTGTAGTTAATCTTCTTCCTATTCATCACTGATGGGTTTGGTTCCGAGGAGTTGGAACCGAGTCGGCCTTATACCAAGCTTGCTTGCACCAAAAACTCGAGCTAAGCTGCTAACCACAATGCCCTTTGCTCAGTTACCCCAGATCTCGTTTGCCGTGCAGCCATATAGCAGCGTTTCACCGAGCTCTCCAGCGAAGTGCTTATTTTTCAGATATATTTACAAGTTTTGTCTTATCTGTTCTTGATATCTATATTGCTTCAGCTCTACCCACAGGTATTTCTCTCTTACCATTGTTGGTATTTTCTTGGTATTCCTAACTTTCTACCCTTGTGGTATCTTGTTACCATTGTTGGTATTTCCTTTCTCTTTCCTCACTATTTCCCTTTTGTGTGAGTGTGTGCTCTGGGATGGTTGAAAAGAAGGGAACTACGGGGTTTAAACACTGCTCTTCTTGCAGTGGTAAACTACCGAATAGTGACCTCCATGATGAGTGTGTGTACTGTTTGGGGTTCTGCATTTGTCGGTGAAACCCCCGTGTGATATTTGTGCTAGTTTCAGTCAGCGGATGCTGAATGAACGTCGTAACAAACTGATTTTAAAGGGCTTATTTGCTTCACCTTTTTCGGAGGCTATTTCTGCGACGGAGGTCTCATCCCCTCCTCCTTTGGACAAGAAATGTCCTTGCTCAGACCTCTCTTCACTGTCCGGTGACAAAGTCACAAGCATAAGGCCCAAAAGTCTTCATCTGAACACCGTTCGGCCTCCTCGGTGCCGACTACTACAGCGGCACCAAGCTCTGCTCCAGCGAAGTTTACCGAGGTTGCCTCATTGGCGCCTACACCGGCACTGATGACTACGGCAACATCTACTGCCTCTGTACTGACCAGCTTATCAGTTTTCTCGGCACCGACATCTCCCATTTCTGCTCCGGTATCTGTTCCGACAACTACCTCGGAACAGTTTTTGTCATCCACCCTTATTGTAACTTCGGCTCCGAGCCCGTTCATGGCTCCAGCCGTACCATTGTTACCAGTTTCATAATTGGAATCGGTGCCATTTTGTGACACACTATGGACTCTATACTCATCTACTGTGGACCCATTTGCTGGAGAAGCCAGCAGCCCCTTTTTGGACTGGCCTGATTCCCCCTCAGGGGCATCGGTGAGATCCACCAGGAGCCTTTCCGAATTGGATGTGATGTGCCTTTTTGACCAGCTGCTGACCACCAGGGGAATCTCCAATCTGTCTAGACCCTATCCCACTCCAGGCTTTGGGTCTATTTCTCCAGCAACCCCTACTTACTCTCCTCACTTGGATCCCTCGGTTCCAAGGCTCATTTATCCAACTTTTACTAGAGGACTCACTTCCTCAGCGCCAACAACGACTCTGTCTGAGGCCCCAAGACCCCTTTGGGTGTCTTTTCCGTCGGAACCCACCCTTCCTCAATTTCATGCTTGGGGGGGGGTGGAACCTCTGGTTCCAGTCTCTGTTCCGATGGTTTTGTCAGTCCTGACTTCGGATCTGAAGGTGACTACCGCTCTGAGTCTGCTTGAGGCTCCGTCCCTGGGGGCAGACCATCTGGAGCGGGGTGTCACCCTGGTTCCAATTTTTGTCTTCAGTTCCAGGCTCCCACTCCTATTCTGGCTTTCTGGGTGATGGAGAAGGCGCTTGCTAGCAATCCTCCGGTGGTTATGCCAGTTCCTTCTGAGCCGCAGCTGTCAAAGGCCACCCCCCAGTACTCCGATAGCACAAGGCCCACGAAACCCCTGTCCAGGGCGTTTCCCTTTCCAAGTCTTCTTCGGATGCTCCCACCGAAGAACCCCCTCGGAAATGGGTGTGTAAGAGGAAACACATGGACTGTCCAGAGGAGTCCTCACGGAAGATACGGACTATGATGATTGGGAAGGGTCCCCACGGTCACCCCCTGACTATGTCTCCTTTGGAGACATCATGGAAATCTTGAAACAGGGGGTGACTAAGTCCTCTTACCCTTTCTCGGAGGAATCCGTATTCCTGCAGGCCTTTCGCTGTCGGTCCTCTACTTTTGGGTGACCCCCCCGCCAATGAGTTGGTTAAACTCTCATCGTGCAACGGGATTGGAAGAACCCTGACTCCACTGAGGCCATCTCCAGGAGATCAGACAAAGTACTGTCCCCTCCAGAGGATCAACCCCATTAGTCCAGAAGTTTGCCAGTGGACGCTATGGTGGTGGCGGTGGCAGCCACGAAAAAGGATCTTGCAGGAGAGAGTCCTGCTGTTCACCCGCCCAACAGAGTCCCGGGCTGTGGACAGGTTAGGGAAGCGAGTCTTTGCGTCAGCGACCTTCGCAGTTAGGTCTCTGAACTTTCTGGCACATTTTTACGAAGCTCCAGAGAGATCTTATCTCTGAACTCTCCGGAACTCTCACGGGCCAAGTATCGGATGGAGCACGAGATAAAGTTGCTTCCCAACTTGCCACCCTAGAATCAATATCTAATTCTTCCATGAGGTTGCTGTCGCACGCAACCAAAAGAGCAGCTAGAGCTGCAGGTGGAGGCCTAGTCATGAGATGTCACACCTGGATGCGCATTTGCGACCTCACGGACGCCTTTAAGTCTTCCTTTCTAAATGGCCCCTATCGAGCCATCTGCTCTGTTCGGGGCTAAGGTCAAGGCTACATCAGCCAGGTGCGAGCAGGATGGGAAGAACTTGTCTGCCATTGGCCTATGCTTTTCCAAACCTCAGCATTCCTTCTCCAGGAATCAGAGGAGCAGAAAGATGTGGCATAAGTCTCAAGGTCCTTTCCGAGATGCACAGCTGATATATGATCTGAGGCAGAGGGGATTCCAATAATGGAAGATGCCCCTTTCAGGGCAGAGAGGGACCCCGGAACCAGGGCTCCAGAGATTACTTCTCTGGTGGACCATATCAGTGCTCCTGAGGCGCTGCCCGATTGCTTTCCTCTGGAAGCAGTCGGGGCACATTTTTCTGTGCCCCAAGCTGCCTGGCTCTCCAAAATGATCAGTGGGTGCAGAGAATCATTACCAGAGGCTACCATATTCCCCTAATAACTTATCCAAGACCTCCAAAATCCCTTCCTGATGTTCCACCCGGTCAAAGGGAGGAGGCAGCTTCCGAAATACGAAAGCTATGTCAAAAACGGGCCATCCAACAGATCCCCCCCAGATCAATGTGGATCAGGGTTCTATTCAAAATTCTTTTTGGTGACAAAGAAAACAGGGGACTGGAGGCCCATTCTGGATCTTAGCCAACTAAACTAATCTGTAATTCAGACCAAGTTCCGCATGGTCCCGATTCAGTCCATCCTCCCCTTTCTGCGCGAGGGTGTGTGGATGTGCTCATTAGACCTCTGGGATGCATATTACCATATCAAGATGGACAAGCCCTCCAGGAGCCTCCTTTGCTTCCAGTTGTGAGCCAATCACTACCAATTCAGAGCCCTGCCTTTTGGTCTCTCGACGGCCCCCAGAGTGTTCACGAAATCTCTTGCAATGGTAGCAGCTCATGTGAGACTTTAGGGATTCCAGGTATTTCCATACCTAGACGATTGGCTCCTCTCCACCCCCGCCAAGCGTCTTCTGGTCAGGGCCCTCCACTACACACTGGCTCCAGCTGAGTCATTAAGCATCACCATGCATTAGGAGAAATCAAATCTTCAACCATCACAACAACTGGAATTCATAGGGGCAGTATTCAATACCCAGTCAAGTCTGATCTCACTTCTTCTCCACAGGCTTCAGAGACTAAGGGCACAAGTTCAAGTGATACTCTTTCAAAGCAAGGTGTCAGCAAGGGAAATCCTCCAAGCCTTAGGAGGTATGGCTGCAGTCATCACCGTAGTCCCCTTAGCCAGACTAAACATGAGATTACTACAATGGCTCCTTCAGGCCCAGTGGATACCCAGTCTTCACCCCCTGAGCTCACAGGTTCTCATCACCAACATTTGCAAACACGATCTCCTCTGGTGGATGAGAACAGATAAAAATCTTTGTCGCCCCTTCCAAGTTCCACAGCGCAGCGCCACGGTGACCACACATGCTTCCCTAATGGAGTGGGGGGGGGGCACTTCCAGGTAGTCGGTCCAAGGCACGTGGTCTGAGGTAGAGGTCAATTTGCATATCAATGTCCTGAATTTAAGAGCGGTGCTGTTGGCATTGCAGGCTTTTCATCCGCCCTTCCATCCGGAATGATTGCTGTCCAGTCGGACAACATGTCCGTGGTCTGGTACATAAACAGAGAGGAACCAAATCTTACCCCTATGTTGTGAAGCCATGAGAATCTGGCAGTGGGCGATAGCTTCCAACCCCTTTCTGATCGCAACGCATATCCCAGGGAGCTCTAACGTGACTGCAGACAGACTGAGCAGATGCATTCTTCATCCTCACGAGTGGTCTCTCAACCCGAGCCGTTGGGGCCAGCCATGCTGCAATGTTTTCACCTCCCCATCAAACACAAAATGCAGCAGCTACTTTGCCTTCTTTCCCCTAGACGCTCTAATCCACGATTGGCCCACGGGTCTCCTTTATGCTTATTCTCCGATTTCTCCGATTCCCCTTGTTCTACGGAAAGCTATTCGGTTGAGAAGCAAAGTGATCCTCATTGACCCGTTCTGGCCTCGTCAAGAGTGGTTTCCCTTCCTTCGACCTCATCTGTTACAATCCCCTTGGATCCTAGACACTTGTCAGGACCTCGTATTTCACCCACAAGGGCTGACTCCCCCAATCTGTCCACTCTTAAGCAGACATCTTGGTTTCTCCACTTCCGTTAGTTGCCAGGCAGGAAACCCTCTCTTCACCCGTCCGTGATATTATCTTGGCCTCTCATAAACCATTCACCAGGAAACTTTACAGGGATAAATGGAAAAGATTCTCTATTTGGTCACGTAATCAGAAGCTAGACCCGTTCTCAGCCCCCGTAGCCACTATTCTTCATTATCTGTCTGAACTGTTCGACAAAGGGGCCTCAGCTTCCACCATTCGAATCCATCTAGCAGCTGTTTCCAACTTCCATAACGGGTCTGAAGGAGTGGCACTTATCTACTGTTCGACAAAGGGGCCTCAGCTTCCACCATTCGAATCCATCTAGCAGCTGTTTCCAACTTCCATAACGGGTCTGAAGGAGTGCCACTTATCTCCTCTTGCCTTTGCAAGACCTTCCTCAAGGATATTTTTCACAGCAAGCCTTCCATCAGACAGCCAATGGAGGCATGGAATCTTTCCTGGGTTCTGCAGGCTCTCTCTATGCCCCCGTTTGAGCTGACTGCGACATGTGAACTAAAATTCCTGTCATGGAAATCCTTATTCCTGATGGCTATAACTTCAGCCAGAAGAATTTCTGAATTACAAGCATTATGCATCACAAGCCCTTATCTGATCTTTCATAAGGAGAGAGTATCACTTCGCACTAATCCATCCTTTCTCCCCAAAGTCGTTTCTGATTTTTCGATTAAATCAGTCCAATGAGCTCCCTGTGTTTTTCCCAAATTACTCTAACAAGGGAGAATACCGCCTACATTCCTTGGATGTTCATAGATCATTACGTTTCTATCTGGACAGAACAAATTCCTTTTGCAAATCAGACCAGCTTTTCATTTCCTTTGTGTGCCCTAGAATGGGAGGTGCAGTATCGAAAGTTACTTTGTCTAAATGGCTCGGGGACTGCATTGCCTTCACATATTCACTTATGGAGGGATCGAAGCCTGTCCAAATCAAAGCTCGCTCAACTAGAGATATTGCAGCATCTGTTGCCTTCCACTCTAGGACCACCATGGATGACATTTGTGCAGCTGCCATTTGGGCTAAGCCCCACACGTTTATCAAGCATTACAAATTGGATCTGATCTCCAGGGGAAGAGCGGCCTTTGGCTCAATGGTTCTCAGGAATGTTCTTCCTTTAGGGCCACCCAGGTTCTCCAAGTAGCTTGGGATTCTGTCCCATCAGTGATGAATAGGAAGAAGGTTAACAACTTCAGATAAAGAAGTTATGTCTTACCATAACGTTCCATCTGAGTTGTTGATCTTCTTCCAGTCATCACACCCTCCCACCGACCCCCTCCTAAGGTTCCTGGCGAATCTTATGGTTCTTTGTGGTGTATTAGGGTTTCAGCACAGAGATTGCCTCTGACTTATTCTTCTATATGTTGCATGCAAACTCGATCTGAGGTAACTGAGCAAAGGGCATTTTGGGTAGCAGCTTAGCTAGAGAGTGTTTGGTGCATGCAAGCTTAGTATAAGGCCGACTCTGTTCCGAGGGCTCGGAAGTGAACCCATCAGTGATGACTGGAAGAAGATCAACAACTCAAATGTAATGTTATGGTAAGACATGACTTCTTTTTCTTTGGTTTCTGGTTATGACATTTTGTATTAATGTGTATTTTTCTGCTACCCCTGGAGAATCCTGTCACACAGTAAGACAGTTATGCTCAAAACTTCCTGGCAGAATATTTGCTGTAGTGATGCAGCTGGTTTCCTAGAGAATCTAGTCATGGATTTAGACAGTTAATAACTTAACATAATAGCCAGAAAGAATTGTATACGGCTGAAGTCACTCAACTAAATGGATTGCTTGTGAGACTTCAAGATACCCGGAATTGTACTTTTTTATATACTGCAAAATTTGTTTGTAGAAACTTCTGTTCCTTTTGTCTTTTAAGCCTTTGCTTATACAACATTTTGAGATTACTGAGGAGCTTTCAGGTTCAGTGAGGACATCCTACAAGAGGGCCTCACTGAGACAGATACCTGGTGTCAAAGCCATGGCCTCAAGCTCAATGCCAAAAAGTGCATTGTCATCCCTTTTGGTAAAAACTCTGTACCCATGAACTACCATGGTAGGCAGTAGTCTACTTAACACCGAAAGTATGATAATAGACCTTGAGACACAGGTGGAGAGTAGTCTCTCCTTTGATGATCACATCGCCACAGTAGTCAGGAAATCCTTCTACGTGGCACACCTCATCACAAAAGGTTTCTCATCCAGGAAAATAGAGGTCATTGTTCCCCTCTACTCATCACTCATTAGACCCATTATAGAGTACAATGCCCCTTTTGGTATGTACCTCACAAGACATCTACAACAACTGGGAAGGCCGCAGAAATACCTCACAAAGAGGATTACCAGCCTGAAACAGATGTCCTACGCAGACCGTCTCAAAAAACTCCAGCTTTACTCCATCGCATATTGCCTACTCAGAGGTGATCTCTGCCTAACGTACAAAGCTATGTCAAACCCAGAGCTGTTGGACATGCTCCATTTAAAGAAATCTCAATCCCTCTGAGTTACACACTCTAGGGACCTAAACCTTGTCACCACAACATGCTGGAGGGATAGACTCCTGTCCCAGAGACTTCCCATACTCTGGAACAAACTACCTATCTATATCAAACAAAGTTCCTCCATTAGCACTCTTCAAGAAAAATCTTGATTGGATGGAAGATAATAAATTCACCCCAGGGATCACTTCTGTGGCTCTGCTCAACAGGGGCACAGGAAAATAATTTTCTTGGGTGGCGAAAGCCAGGGTACCTTTTTTGTTAGGATTATATAGACCCTAGGGCCAATAGCCTAGTACCTACCTATGGACTGCTGCTGTTTTTTGTGGATTTTTCGTCCTCTTTCTTATTCTCCTGCCACACTCAGTTGTGGGCTCTTCTAGATGGCCTTCCATATCACTGCTGCAGTATTCTTCAGAAAAGGGATTCCCTGCCGTGGTTAGCCCACTCTCTGCTCAGTATACCAAAGCTATAAAAGCACGTCATGGATCTACATGCTCCCCCCTGAAGGCATAAGGCGACTGACGTACATACTTCAGAACTTCTTTGCCTCCAGGCCAAATGCCATCATTGAATGTTGGTTGAATGCTGCTGCTTCTGTGCTGGTTATAGATTTGTGTTTCAGATAAGTGCCCCATTGGGATTTCTTCTTATAATTTCTTTCTTTTTCAGTGTTGTGGGTACATCATCCAGAAAGGGAAAATGTCAGTGTGGGAGTCAGATTCCCCATAAAGATTCCCACAAGCAGTGTGTCTTTTGTTTAGGTGTTTCTCACGACCATACACAGTATTCTGTCTACCAAGTGTTTGTGCCTAAGACCCAATGTAGTTGTCTTTCCTCTTTGTCCATTTTCCTACAGCACTAACCCCTTAAATTGTTGGTGCAGGGTGCAGTGGTGGAATCTTCTTGTCCCAAAAGTCAGGTTTGATTCTGCTGTGTCTCTTCCCTTAAACATCTCTACTGAAACTGGTGAAGGCCCAGAGGCTCACCCAGTTATAACATACACAGGATTCCTCTGCCGTGACCATGTCGGAGACTGGCATGGATCCAACTTCTTGCATGTCCTTGGAGGCACTGTAGATGTGCCTTCCATATCGTGAGGTGGAACCTTGGATATCATTTCAGAGGGTCCAAAGGGGCTCTGAGGAGGATTCCACAGATACTTGTTCGGGAGGAGAGTCCTGCTACATTAATTGAATGTAGGAAAGGTTGTGGATCTCCTAGGGTGTTTAGGGCAGACGTCCCTCAAAAGAGAGAAAAACAAAATACTAAGCACATTTCCCTTGCTCCTAAAGATACCCAGTGTGAATGACAGGATTTTACGTAAAATTTATTTAATGTGATGGCATTGAAGCCTCCCCAAGGAGTTTCTGTACTTGCTCCCCCTTGGTGCTCTACCTCACTCAAGAGGCCTAGAGAGTAGGACTCCTCTGATGAGGACTTGCATTCTGGGAAAGAGTCTTTGGCATATTCCTCTCAGATTCCTTCTCCTTTGGATTATGGCTCTGAAGAGCAAGACTGTATTAGCCCAGACTGGCCTTTTGACACACACTTTTTTTTTTGGGGGGATACTATTTCTCATATGATGAAGTACTTTAAATGGGACTGCTGTAAGCTTTCTGAAATTCAGAAGATGTATTATGAGCTCCTCCAGATGGTTAATGCTAAAAGTAAAAAGCCAGTTACATAGAGTACTACCAGCTGATACGCCCTGGTGTGCAGTCCAAGTTGATTATGCTGGACCATTACCTCTGGCAAAAGGGGGTATAAATATTTGTTAATTGGTGGACATTTTTTCAAAATGGGTCGAAGCAATTCCTACCCAAACGATGACTGCAAAGGCCACAGAGGAAGCCTTGTGTAAAGACATTTTTTGTCACTGGGGATGGCCTAGGGTCATAGTCTGACAATGCGCTGCAGTTTTGTCAGTCAGCTTATTAAGCAAATATGTAATTTACTAGGAGTGCAACCAAGATTTTATGTGCCATATCATCCGCAATCTAATGGCATAGTAGAACGAATGAACAGAACACTCAAAGAAACGCTGAAATGGCATGTTTGGAAAAAGGAAATCCATGGGTACAACACCTCTGGGGTATTCTAATAGGGATTAGGGCAATGCCTAATAGTAAAACAGGAATATCACCTTTCAAGGTGATGACGGGTAGAAAAATGCCCATGGAACTATCATTTGATCCAGACATGCCAAATGGTAGGCTGGTGGTAGAAATAAGAAAACACCAGCAATGTCTGAAACAGCTGACTGAAGTTTGTGATGGTATAGCTAGAGAACAAGCTTTCCATTTATGAAAAAAGTTACTAACTTTACCGACGGAAGAAAACCTTCCCTGTGGACAAAAGTCCTTGTAACAACTTTTAAGATGGAAGGTCAGTGGGATAGTAATTGGCAGTGACCATTTGAAGTAATGGATCAAGTAGGGCCTTTGGTATACAAGGTTAAAGGCACAAAGAAAAACAAAATTATTTTTCTGCACAGAGATCAAATGAGTCATAAAGGCAAACCAAAGTTAAGGTTGCAGTCTGTAACATTTTGTTTTCAGCAGGTTTATGTTTCAATTGACATGGCAACATGAAACTGCATAAAGTATCTGTTCGAAATACCGGAATGTAATAGACTACAAAAAGCCACATCAAACGTTAATGTAAATAAAAATGTAAATATATTTTTTAAAACTTGTGTTAATGAAACCAATATTTATATTTTTCATCTTGTGTACAGTACCCCTTGGTTAAGGGTATGACACCAGGAGAGCACCCATATAAAGTTAACTGTATTCTCTTGGGTGTGGAAAGAAAGTGCACTGAACAGGACCCAGGATAACTTTACGTGCTATAGCAAGCAAAAATTTTACAATGCTAAACTGACAATATCTGGAAATGCTGCCATATATTATGCATGTAGAGGACAGCTTTATGTACACATCCTTAATAGTAGTGGTGAATTTGGGGCATATAGTAGTAGTAATTTTAGTATTAGTTGTCATAATTTAGGTTACACTTTGGCATTTGGGTGTATAAAGAGCCAGATTTTGCCTGGAGAATGTGGAAATAATAGTTCTGACATTTACAATGCCTTTATTCTTTTAAATAACATTAGGGTATTATTTTGTAAAAACTCTACGCAAATTACTAATAGATATTCATGGGTATCTATGCTAGTGATATTTCCAATGATCCCACTGCCAGTTTCGATTAGAGTGCCATCAACCTGCACTAATGTAGGACAGAAATACCAAAAAACAGGAATTCATTTTAATGTTACATTTCCTCCTGATAAAGGTTGCAGAAGGAGGCGAGCATGCTATGATACATTGTTAGGGGGAATGGGAACATGATTAGGCGCATTAAATTTGGCTGACATAAAAATATTAGCAAACAAGTTAAAGCTTACTGGTCAAGATATTCTCAAATCATGCATTTACAAACCCAGTGGAATCCTACCATATTGTCATCACAAAAGAAAAATGTTAATTTTCAGCATGAATTTTCACTGCTTACTGCATTGCAATTTGACAGTAATCTGTCTATGTTTATAAATTGGACTAAATGTACTTTACAGTCCATGTACATACAAATGCAAAAAAATGCTGTTCAGACAAAGTTAATATTAGGTAATGAATTTGTCTGGTGTAATTTGTTCTCGGAATGGATTTCTTCGACAAACTGGCTTAGATTACATGTGCATAAAACTGTTTACATGAATACTTATTGTACAGGACAGTTGACTCACTATAATGTAACGGAATTCAAAGTTATGTGTCAACTTATAACATAACCTTTAGTATCTGGACCTCCATTATACCTCTTCCAGTACTGGTTCCCTCACAAATAAAACACAAACTGGGACACTGTAAGACTACTATGAATGGGTTAATCTGCGGACAGCGTTCTCCAATATGTGAACCTAGTTTCTTACAGCATTCGGTCAATCATTGCAAATGGCCAATATTGCCTTCATCTTTTGAAATGTTTACAGAAATTGTTTGCATAGTAACCAGAGTATTGACTGTAGTAAAAACACATTTTGTAGGATGTTTTAGTAATGTAACCCATTTGACACGGCATAATGAAATGTGTGTTTATGCCCGAAATATATAAATTGGTATCATTTTCATGGAATCTGCAAGATTTACCAATGTCAAACATCAATGTATTGTGAAATTCTCTGTATAAAGTCATTATGAGCATTTAAAACTAGTATACCAAAGTATTTTGCATCATGAAATCAGTTCAATAATTGTAAAAGACAAAGCAGTAAGGTTGGCTAAGAAAACTGTCTCGTACACCCTGCAATTGGTGTGATATATTTACAGGATGGTCAAAAGAAGGAACAAATCTGTTAAATTGGTTGATGCATCCGATTCTAATTACTGCGGTGTTAACTTGTTGGAATTATTTTTTAATGTGTTGGACACACAAGAAAGCAAAAGTGGTGTTGCCAAATGTCTTTTGACATAAATAATGAGTTCAAGATTTCAAATGAGCAAGAAAGTTTTCTCATAAAGGAGTAAAAGTTGCATATGTTTGTCATTTAATACTAAAAGGAGGAACTGTTAAGAGTGTAGTGAAAGGGTTAAACATTTCTTTGCTATAAATAACCAGAAAAGTAGTAAAAAAAAAGTAGTTCCTATGTATGTTTAGCATCCATACTATGCGAGTATAATTGTTCATGACTAGCACAGCTGAAAGGAAAACCACAGTTAAGAACAACTCCCTAATTCTTGAAAGATGTCAAATAACCTTGAAACAGAAAATAAATCCGCTTTTCAGCAGACTACGTGACAGCAAGCACATACCAAACTGCAGACTTTGAAAGATTACCTGGACAAGCAGGATCCAGATGGTGTAACAAAGTGTATAAAAGGACTGTAAACTAAATATTGTTTTGGGTAATTGTCTGAACACAGTTCTGAGGTGAATGGAGAGTCATCATCTGCTTCTGTAATGAAAAGCAAATCTTGTACAGTAAAAGCTGTAAGCCGTAACTTCTGGTACATGTCATTTATTATATAAATACGTTGTTTTTGTAAGTAACTGCGCTTAAAGTTGTTACAGCACCACAAAGTATTTTTCTTAGATTTATCAGAGACCCCTAAGCCAAGTGCTGTACCTCCTTTCTTGGCTGCCCTTTTAAATACTTTTTCTGCTGCTTCTGTTGCCCCAGATTCTCAGCCTCCAGCCCCTAAGAAACTTGACCTGTTTACAAGGTTCCTGATGAGTGAAAGTTTCTGTACAAATGTTCTTCTCCTGACTCCATTGTGGTGTTTGTCTCTTATGACAAATCCTCTTAAGCTTTTTCCTTCTACTTAACTTCTTCCTTCAGATAAGGACAGTGGGGGTCATGGAACATCTGGGCAAGAAGGTATATACTGCTGCTATCTTGGCCTTTCGGGCTATTACCAGAGCCATCTAACAGGTATATTTTACCCCTTCTTTCTCAGGCATCCCAGGCTAGCTCTGACCTTCCTGATTCTGAAGGAAATACCTCGGCACTTTCTACTGTGCTCCAATTCTGAAATAGCTTGCCACTGTATTAAATGTAATTATGCAGCTGATGCCTTTTGTGGGGCTTTTGGTTCTGTTTTGAGATGTTACTCTGGATTTGTCTTTTGCCTTTGCCTGATGACATTAAGGCTAAAGTGTTGGATGCTTCATTTGATAATAAGAATCTTTGTTTCTGCAGCTGCTGAGCTTTTTAAATCTCTGCGGGATAACAGAAGGGTCTTATAGGAACTGAAGCAGGTTTGTTTCTCCTATTCCCAAGTTCCAAAAGAATTATCCCTGTTGAATCCACTTTTGTTCAGATGGCCTTGCCCTCCCCTAAGGGTAAAAAGGGCTTGTAGGCAAGTACCTCCTTCTAAATCTTCTCTGACTCCCACTTCTGAGTAACCTACTTGTCAAGACAAAACAGGGTCCATCTTACTGTCTGTTTTCCCTTTTCATCAGTCAGGTTCCTTTATCTCTTCTTTCTGTGTCCCTTTCCAGTTGATCCAATTGATTAAGGATCATTCAAGACTCTTGGTTTCTGTCCATCTTTACTGTCTGTTTTCCCTTTTCATCAGTCAGGTTCCTTTATCTCTTCTTTCTGTGTCCCTTTCCAGTTGATCCAATTGATTAAGGATCATTCAAGACTCTTGGTTTCTGTCCATCTTTACTGTCTGTTTTCCCTTTTCATCAGTCAGGTTCCTTTATCTCTTCTTTCTGTGTCCCTTTCCAGTTGATCCAATTGATTAAGGATCATTCAAGACTCTTGGTTTCTGTCCATCTTTACTGTCTGTTTTCCCTTTTCATCAGTCAGGTTCCTTTATCTCTTCTTTCTGTGTCCCTTTCCAGTTGACCCAATTGATTAAGGATCATTCAAGACTCTTGGTTTCTGTCCATCCATCAGGAGTACTTTGCAGTGTGGAAATCCCTTCCCTTCTTTCTGGGCATCCTTCTACCTCCTCAGTGACGTCTTCCTTTCTTTCCAGAACTACATCTGGGCCTTCTATCTCAAGGCACAATTTTAAGTTGTTCCCCCTTTCTAGGAGGGAGAGGGGTTTTATTCCAGAATATTTATGGTTCCCAAGAAGGAAGGCATCTAGAAATCTCTAGACTTCTCATAGCTCAACACCTTTCTGAAGATCCCTTCCTTCTCGATGTTATCACTTCAGATTCTGTTCCCTGTTCTTTCTCAGGCTTTACTGGTCTCTCTGAATCTTCACATCCCTATCCATCCCCTTTTCAGGAAGTTGTGTTTCTCTGTTTCTTCCTTGAATTTTCAGTTCTCTGCTTTGCCCTTTGGTCTTTTGCATTGCCCCAAGGGTTTTAACCAAATGCCTCCCTCCTGTGATTGCCTTTTGCAGGATGTAAGGAATTCAGCTCTTTCCTTATCTGGACAGTCTACTCCTTCAGGCTTCCTCCCCCAAGACCTTGCTTCAACACCTTCACTTTACTGTTTCTTTTGCAAAGCCTGGGCTTTACAGTAAACGTCCAGCAAATAGTCCTGGTTTCTTCTTAGAATCATGTGTTCCACTGTTGCAGGCTCCAGACCATCCCTATGCTGACCTCTCTGCCTCCTCCCAAAGTTCTTTCTCTGAATGCCTTTTTTCACTCCATTTCATTTATGTCCAGGGAGTTTCTCATGGCTCTAGGATTCATGGCATCCACCAACTTCAGTGGTTTCTAAAGTTAGTATGGTTTCTACACTGTCCTCCTCTGAATTTTCTAGTCCATGTTCTTCCATGCCGCAAGCTCAAGCTTCAGTGATGGATTCATCCACTGTCTGTCACTCCAGGGCTTCCTTTTCGGTCCCCTCAGGGTCTAGGGTCTCTGGCCCCCTCATCAGATGGCAGACAATATCAGTGTCAAGGAGATCAGAGCTCTCCTTTTTTGCCATTTAGGCCTTTCATTCTCTTTCTTCCAGGGCATCTCTAAATGCTTACAGACAGTACCACAGTAATGTGGTACATCAACAAGCAAGAGAGGGCATAGTCCTACCTAAATTGCAGGCTGGCTCTTCAGGTTTGTGATCTAGCTGTCCAGTATCAAGTGACTCTTTAGACTCTATTCCTTCAGAGCAGAACATACTGGCAGACCAGAGTTGTCCTTCTGGACATTATCCATCAGTGGGGTATTCCTCGGGTAGATCTTTTTGCCTTCTCTGTGAACAGACAGCTTCCTGTTTTTTGTAACAGAGTCCCAAGTACTCTAGCCTGGAAGGTGGATAACCTATCCCTTTCTTGGAAGGGGATGTTTCTCTATGCCTTCCCTACCCTTCCTCTAATTCCGAGTGTCCTGCTCAGGATAGAGCAAGACTCCCCCAAACTATTGTTGTTGACTCCCATTTGACCCAGACGGCATTGGCTCTCTCTTCTGCACCTAGCCAAGGAAGTCATCACAAGCTACCTCACATGGTGGACCTACTTACAGGAGTCAAGGGACTTCTCCTTAATTTAATGTGATGTTAATTAGAATTAGATTTTCTACACTAAATCCTTCACTTCGCAGGTAATCCATAACTACAGATGTTCTTCGTGTTTTACTGTTGCAGTCATTACATTTGGGTTATCTGCATGCAAGTAGCCCTCATTCGGCCTGATTAACAAAGTCTTGGGTCATGCGTCGGTTGCTGTCCCTTCTTCCATGACGTCAGGTCGTCGGGGTATAAAACATGCAGCCGATGCCATTACATCAGTCTTTCTTGCCGTGCGGTGCCTAAAGCAGAAGCAGTTCCCTAGTGCAGGTCGGTCGACTCCTGAAATTTTCATTTTTGAGTTTCAGAAACAAAGTCTTCAACTAAAGCTAAGTACCCCATTGGGGAAACTTTTTCTTGCTCCTTACCGATGTCAGTAAAAGTTAATAATTGCATTACTTGTGGAAAGCAAATACCTCATAAAGATTTTCATTTGTACTGTATTCCTTGCCTAGGCCCTGACCACAAAGTACCTTGCTGTCGGTTTTGTGCTTTATTTAATCAGTGCACTGTCAGTCTATATGTTTTCGCCTCTAAATATTTCTGTTCTCGGTTTAATTATCCAGAAATGTTGTCAGTTAGCCATCAGACAACCAGGATTCTGAAAAAATGCAAAGATAAAGGCAGAGACAGGCCACCGAGGTCCAAAACTGCCAACAATGCTTCTAAGCCAGTCGCCAGTACGCAGCGAGGTGCTTTCACAGCCCCTGATACCTGCTACTTCTGATTCGCAGGCCTCTACTGAGACCCATTCGGAGTCCGGTATGCCGCGAGATACTTCAACTATGGAATCCACGGATGTCTCTACCTTGGATGGGTCCGGAGCCAATGTGCAGGCACCAGCTTCTGAGGGTGTATTCAGGCCTACGGACTTGCATATTAAACCGACGCCTCCTTCTTCTCTTAGGCCTAAATCTCAAATCATGCCTAAAAAACCGACACCCAGGCCACATGCTCAGGCCTTTATGCCTAAAAAACAAATGATAAAAATGGCTGAAGATCTAATAACTCTAATCAGGGGTAGCTAACCTCTCCCTTTCTAAGGGGTAGCCAACCCCCTCCCTTTCTAAGAGGCCTAGGACTGAAGTGGTTTATGAATCTTCTGACCAGGATTCTGTTTTTTTCTGACTCTCTTCTGATGATCTGTATTTGCCCTTATCTACTTGTAAGGATTCTGATGCAGAGGACTCCATTCCCTCTGCTTTCCCTCCAGAGGATTTTTTTTTGGGGGGAAACCTTCAATACTCTAAGGGAGCATTTCCACTGGGAGTGCCAGGACTTTTCTGATTCAAAAAAGAGGCTTAGGGATTTCTCCTACCTCAGCATAAGCCTTTAGCTATTCCTCCTGTACTAGACATTGTTGATGCTTTTTCGGAATCTAGTTTGGCTCCTGATTCCTTGCCTCCTGCTCCCAGAAAACCAGACCGATACTACAGGGTCCCTGAGTCGCACACGTTCCTTTTTAAAAATCCTATTGCGGATCCAGAGACTATTTCATAGGGGCCCAAGGGCATTAAGGCTTCTACTGCTAAAAATCTTACCTCTTCTGATAGAGACTTCAGGGCGCTGGATAGATGGGGAAAGAAGGCTTACACTTCTGCAGCCGTGGCCATTAGGGCTTTAAACTGCCAGTTTCATATGTTAAAGTATCAGCAACATGTTATTGGAATGCTTAAACAGAAAATGATATTGATTCCTGACTGTGTGGAAAATGAATTGCAGGATTTAATGCATTCTGCTGAACAAGTTGGAAAACATGCTTTGCAATGTGGTTTTGATTCATTAGAGGCCTCTTGCAGGGTCGCTGTTACTGGGTCTGTGCTCAGAAGGCATGCTTGGCTTAAGGAGCAATCTTTGCCTGATCATGTTAAAACTAAATTGTTGGATGCTCCCTTAAATCAGGACCGCCTGTTTGGCAACAAGGCTGAGGAAGTTCTTAAAAAGATGGAAGATAAAGCTAAATCTATGCAAACTGTTAAAGATTTCTTACAAGTTCAGCCTCCCAGATTTAGTAGGCACTGGCCCTCTAAGAATTGGTCCTTTCCAGCCCCCTACAGGTCTTCTCAAGCCAAATCCAGACACAGCAAAAACCCCAGGTTTCAGTCCCAGGGGAGACAGAGGACTAAAGAGTGGGGGGCTTCCACTTCCAAATCTGGGAGTAATAAGACTCCCCCTATGGTAAACTGTCTCAATGACTTCCTTTTAAAATTTCCAAGCACTTAACTGACTGCTCCTTTGGGGGGAAAGATTGCTCTGCATGCAAAGAACTGGGAACTCATTACCCAGGACAAATGGGTTTTAAATATAGTGTCCCAGGGATATAGATTTTGCTTCCACATGTTGCCAACACCAAGCGGGTGGCCAGACCTACCCCCAAATCAGTGGGCAGAGGCCCAAAAACAAATACTTTCTCTCAAGTATGGGGGCGTCTACTCTAAACACCTTTTTGGGAGATTCCAAAATTCAAGATGCTGACTCTTCACCAATTACTTCCTATGCTAGGCAAAGCTGCCTGGTTGGCAACACTAGATTTAAAAGCAGCATACCTGCACATCCCAATCAGGGAATCTTGCAGAAGATACCCACGCTTCAAAGCAGGCTACATTTACTATCAGTTCTCTGCACTGCCCTTTGGATTATCTACTGCACCCAGGGTATTCACAAAGTGCCTGACTCCAGTTATTGCATTTTGCAAGCAAAGAAATATTCAAATATACCCATACATGGACGATTGTCTAATTCAGGCAGAAAGCTAGGACATACTTTTTGAATCATCTGGCCTTTGTACAGAGGGCTCTAACTTGTCTGGGGTACACCATAAATGAAAAGAAATTGCACCTGGTACCCTGTCAACAGATTATATTCCTGGGAGCAAGCTTGAATACAACTTCCCAGATGGCTTACCTCACGCCAGAGAAACAAATTCATTTGACAACCTACTTCAAACAAGTGGCCACAAAAACCCTGCTATCTGCAAGGCAAATTACTGCAAGCCTTGGGGTTTCTGGCCTCCTGCATTCTTCTAATTCCATATGCAGTGCAAGACTGCATATGAGGAAACTACAGTGGTATCTAAAAAGCCTATGGTGTCAACATTCTCAGGATCTAGAAGCAATAATTCCTATCATACCTTGCCTACGCCTAGAATTCTTTTGGTGGGCAGAGGCCTGCCACCAAAACAAGGGACTACCTTTCACACCACCCCCTGCCACCCAAACCCTAACAACAGACGCAACAGACTATGCATGGGGGGCTCACCTGGCAGGGAAATGCGTTCAGGGCAAATGGAACCCAAGTCAAATGCACCTGCATATCAATCAAAAAGAAATGTTAGCTGCACAGAATGCTGTGACAGCCTTCAAGGATCACAGTCTTCCAGGACAACTAATGGTAAAGATGGACAACACCACTGTTATGTGGTACATAAACAAGCAGGGGGTACACATTCTTACCCCCTCTGCCGACTACCCATGGCATTGTGGAACACAGCCTTGAGCTACCAAGTGCACATACAAGCTCAATTCCTGCCAGGAAAGTTAAATACACTGGCAGATGGACTAAGCAGAAACCTCATGGATCCACACGAGTGGAAACTGGAACCAAGGATTTTCAACATGTTGACAAGCAGATGAGGGAGCCCAGATATAGACCTTTTTGCCTCTCCCCAGAATTACCAATTGGACAAATTTTGCGCAAGGACTCCCCACAAACAAGTATGAAAAGTGGATGCTCTGTCCTTCTCCAAAGTACTACTACAGGACAGACCAAGAATGATTTTGATCACTCCAGACTGGCCACGCCAACACTGGTACCCCCTCCTGTGCAGTGTGTCATGGCTATCCTCATGGCACCTGCCTCAGACTCCTTCCCTGTTGTCTCAGCAGGAGAACCAGATTCTGCACCTTCAGCTTCTAACACTGAACCTTGCAACCTGGCTAATTACATAATCTCTCCTTTATCATCCCTCAGTAAACCTGTGATGGATATTATTTTAGAGGCAAGGAGGCCTAGCACTAGAAAATCCTATGCTGAAAAATGGAAAAGATTCTGTTCCTGGAACCATTCTCAAGGGATGAGCACAGCAGCGCCCAATTTACCTCAGATTTTACAATACTTAACTGAGATGCTTCACAAGGGCCTGTCTTTTTCCTCCATTAAAATCCAGGCCTCAGCCATTTCAGTTGATTATAACACAGAACCCCCCCCCCCTTCTCTCATCAACTGCTCAAGCAGTTCCTCAGAGGGGCCAAAAATTTGAGACCACCCAGGAGAGCTCAAACCCCAGCCTGGGACCTTAACTTTGTTTTGGAGAAACTCACTCTACCTCCTTTCGAGCCAGCTGCTACTGCAGACTTAAAATTTATTTCTTGGAAAACAGCTTTCCTTTTAGCAATCTGTTAAATAAAATCAAGAATTCAATACACAGGAGGTTCAGATTCAAAAGTTTACTAGTGTACACCAGGAGGCAAAAAAACGTACAAGTACAGAATTTTGTCTGACATGAAACAGGAAGCACACAATTTTATATAGGTTTAACATTCAAGCTATGCCCACCTTACTGACGTGATGTGTCACAGGGCATCTACATCACTTTAGCTTACAGTCTTCTATTCATAAAGCTGTTGATGCTGTATATTTAAAAAAAACTTTTCCTCTAGATACAATACGGCCTTGCTATCCAGCTGGTCAGACATAATGTCTTTCTGTAAAGTTACTTCTTCAAGGTTTCATATCAGTTCAAATACAATAGTAGATTCAGTATTTTAATACACGTCTTTGTTCTCTGTTACACTTTCTCACACAGCTGTGTGCTATCTCGGTAATGCATATACAAGGCCAAAATCATCCCAGCAGGAAAGAGCAGAAGATTTCATTATTTCACACATTTAATTTCCTGACCCAGCAGATAATCACTTGTGAAAAGCATAAGCATTAAAACTTGCTAAGCTAGCATTCTGCCAAGGTCGTAGGTCAGCTTTGCTTCAAGCCACACTGCAGTTTCAAAACTACTTTACATTTAAACATGAATTAATCCTCTCTACTATATGATTAATAGAATAAAATGCATTATATACTACTTTGCTTTTAAACTAGCATTTCTCATGTATTCAAATACACATTTTTCTAACATTTTCCCCCCTATTAATACTTTTTATTCTATTTTGAAATATGCATAGTGTCATTTCATCTCCTAGCCTTTTCCACTTAGGATTTTCAGCTAGGTGAGTCATTCAATCTATACTTCAGAAAAAAATGTCATCTGAGATCAATCTTTCAATCTCAATATCTTGGTACAAAGTTTCAGTAACAGATGCATCAATATAATCTCTGATTAATCTTTTCATGCAGGGAATTCCACAGCAAATACATGCTCCTATTAGGAGTATACCCACACAAATGGCAATCAGAATATTCATTAGGATGGAACCCCACCCCCCAAATAGATTCTGGAAAAAGTCCGTCAGTGGGTTTGGGCCTGGTTCAGTCATGGCTGATACTTGCTGAATTACCTCTAGGTGATTATTGATTTCATGCCTGTTGTCTGGTATGTACGCACAGCATTCTTCTTTGATAAGCGAGCACGTACCACCTCTCGCCGCTAGGGTGAAGTCAAGAGCCATTCGATTTCGTAGCACAACAGTTCTCATTGCATTCAGTTCATCAGTCACCAGTTCTAGGGCAGAAAAAGTTGCATTACTCATTACTTCGAGAAGTTTCGACAACTTCCTCAGCTCCCAGATCGATTTGACTGCTCCATAGGCTGGGAATATTCCTGCCCAGGATATAACTCTGTCACTCAAGTCCATATGAGTCAATTTGCTTTTGTCTTTCACGGCATTATGATCTTTCCAGCCAGCTTCGATCTTTCCGACTGGATTCACAGGTTTTTCAACTGGACCTTCAGGTTTTCGAGCTGCTTCCCTCACGTTTCGTATCTTACTCAAAGGCAATTCTGCAGTATGTCTTATTGCCGGAACCAAATAACCCAAAAAACAACTGCCAGACCAATTCTCAGGTAACCATTTATATGCCTTTTTCCCACAAATAAAATAACAGTTTTCTACTTTAGTACTAATACGCATCAGCCCTGCATGAAACATTTTCTGATCTATAACTGACAATTGTTTAAACAAAACTGGATTCTTGCGAATGTCATTCATAGTTGTTTTCAATGAGTTCAAATACGAGTCATAATTAGTATTGCAAAAAGTATTGCCATTACCATTCTTAATATAACATCGGTAAGATATGGTTATATTACAATTAATCCAGCCCACCTGGAGAGTATCATTTTTATAAAAACATACAACTCCTTTTTGTGTGACAGGTAAAAATAAAGCTATTTTGTCCTGTGATCTCACAGTTCCTGTATCGAAGAGTAAATTCTCCCAAGTCTCATTTATCCCCAAAGGGACAGCGGACATTATCAGTCCTCCATATGCTGTTGGTATAGCTGTACAAACCCAGCAATTTGAAATTTTCATAGTCTCTGCATATACACGTTTCATGGCTAGATGTGTGTTAAAATTTGGATGCCAGTCTATAGACGTTTCATCACGCCTTCCCACTTTCACTTGTGTGGATGTATGTAGGATAAACCACAACAAGAGGAAAATTGTCACAATTACAGTCAATAAATGTATACTCAACAAAATGATTATACAACATCTCTGGGGCTGATCTAGATTTCTATTCGTTTTGTTTTTGGCCATCTCGGTCTGGTTGTGTATCAGTCACAAAGTTTTTATCAAGTTGAAAGTTCTTTACCGGTTTACAATGTGTCAAATGAACCCAGGACGTCCTCTCGGCCACTCTAACTGCAGTAGGCGTTGCCAACAGAACCTGGTACGGTCCCTCCCACTTTGGACTCGCCCAATTCTTCCTTTTCGTCACTTTCAGCCAAACATATGTCCCAGGGGCCAAGACTGCTTCCACCGGTCTGGTCTGTTCCTTATCTGAAAAAGAGTTAAACTGCAAAACAGATTTATTTGTTAACAGTTTCTTCATATAACTAGCTAATGAACTGTCAACCTCTTGCTCTGCAGGCATGAGAGCTTTCCACTGAGGCACATAATATGCTCTCCCAAAAACCATTTCAAAGGGAGTCAAACCCTTTACATTTGGAACCGTTCTCATACTCAGCAGTGCCAAAGGCAGACAGTATATTCAATTCTTTTGGGTCTCCTCTACTAGCTTCCTAAGCTTATTTTTAAGGGTACCATTGTACCTTTCCACCAGTCCTGCTGACTGTGGGTGGTAGGCACAATGGTTCTTTAAGGAGATACCAAAAAATCTCCCAAGTTGGTGGATTGTCTGATTCACGAAATGTGTGCCGTTGTCACTATAAAACCTTTACAGAATGCCAAATCTAGGGATTACTTCTTTTATCAGGGCTTTCGCCACTGTTGCTGCATCTGGGTTTTTGGTTGGAAAAGCTTCTACCCATTTGGAAAACATGTCTACAATAACTAAACAAAACTTTTTCCCTTCACACTTATTCAATTCTATGAAATCCATACAAATAGTATGGAACGGGTATGGTGGTATAGGAAAACTTCCTTGCTTGGTTTTAAATGTTCCTTGTGCATGATGCTTGTTAAAGTATGACAAGCTGCACAAAATTTTTTTGTGTAGTTTGTGTATCCATATGTTTGGAATATTCGATTTACTAACTGTACCATCCCCCCTGTTGAGACATGGCACTGCCCATGGCTCAACAAAGCTGCATATCTAAATAAATTAGACGGCAATATTGGTTTTCTTTCTTTGGAAATGTACAGTCCATTCTCAAGAATTGCACCTCGTTTTACCCATTTTTGTTTTTCTGCTTTTGTAGTAAACATCTGCATTGTTTTTAACATGTCTAAATCTAAAATCTCAGAGGGTTGTAATTCCTCATTTAAAAGTAAAGTTTCTGAGTCTGAGGCTGCTTGCTTTGCAGCTGCATCAGCTCGTGCATTGCCTTTCGAAATCTTATCCTGTTGTTTTGTATGAGCTACACATTTACAAATAGCTACTTTGGTAGGTAACTGAATAGACTCTAATAACTCTAAAATAAATTGCGCATGATTAATAGGTTTTCCACTAGATGTTATCATTCCTCTATTTTTCCATTGTTGTGCAAATACATGTACTGTAGAAAAAGCATACTGACTATCAGTATATATGTTCACACATTTGTTTTTTGCTAAAATACATGCCCTCGTCAAAGCTATCAATTCTGCTGATTGTGCAGATAAGTTGTGTGGTAAGGATTTGGCTTCTAAAATTTCAGTGTCTGTAACTACTGCATACCCTACCAGATTCTTCCCTGTAGGACCCCTTCTGCATGAGCCGTCCAAGTAATATGTCACCTCGGCATTATCCAAGGGCATATCTGTGCAATCTTGTCTAGGTAAAGCTAACTGTTCAATTTCCTGCAGGCATCTGTGTGGTGTGCCCTCCGCAGGAGTTGGAAGTAATGTTGATGGATTCAATGTTGTACATCGTTCAATTATCATATGAGGTTGGCTCAGCAGTATAGTCATACATGAAAGATGTCTGGCAGGAGAAAGTTATGCCACTTTTTCTTGCAGTAAAATTATTGCAACTGCATGAGGCACACTCAATGTGAGAGGGTGGAATAATACCACTGAGGCCGAAGCCTGTACTGCCATTGCAGCTGCAACTACTGCTTGTACACAGTGAGGCAAAGATTGCGCCACTGGATCTAACTGTGATGAATAATAGGCTATGGGGCGTTGCTTATCCCCATGTTGTTGCGTCAATACTGACGTCATATATCCTTGCTTACAATCTACGGTCTGAAAGAATAGTTTATGATAATTTGGAAGTCCTAAAACTAATGAAGAAGCTATCAACTGCTTCAACCTGCAGAAAGCCGTTTCTGCTTCGGTTGTCCATTGTAAAATATCTTGTGCTGCCATTGATGTCTTGTGCTGCCATTGATGTCTTGTATATCAAGTCAGTCAGTGGAGCAGATTCCAAAGCATAATTTGGTATCCAGCTCCGACAAAAATTAGTTGTACCTAAGAAAGACATCATTTCTTTTTTGGTTGTTGGTTTGGGTGCTTGCAAGATTGCTGTTTTTCTTTCCTCGTCTAATATTCTACCTTCATTGGATATTACATATCCCAAGTATCTAACTTGTTTTCTCCAAAGTTGTAACTTACTTTTGTTCACTTTGTGTCCTTGTGTTGCTAAAAATTTCAATAATGCTACAGTATCCTCCCTGCACTGTTGCTGGGTGGGGGCTGCTAGCAAGATGTCATCTACATAAAGTAGAATTTGACTACCTCCCGGTGGGGTAAACTCTGCCAGGTTGCTAGCCATTTCTTGTGCAAATATTGTCGGACTCTCACAATATCCCTGTGGTAGTCGAGTATATGTATACCTCTTACCCTGAAATGTAAATGCAAACCAATATTGACTATCAGGATGTATAGGTATTGAAAAGAAAGCATTGCTAATATCTACCACAGAGAAATACTTCTGTTGCGGTTCTAAATCATTTAACAAAGTATGTGGGTCTGGCACCGTAGGTGCTCTAGGTATTACTGCATTATTTACAGCTTGTAAATCTTGTACCATCCGCCATTCCCAGTTTGCTTTTTTAACAGGAAATAGGGGTGTATTACATGGTGAATCAGGAGAATTCTACCAGTACTCCTTCTTTGGGTAATGCTGCTATTATAGGCTTAATTCCTATTTCTGCATCCTTTCTCAAAGGGTATTGTCTTTTCTGTGATCTAAAAGCTGACTTTGGGGTTATTGTAACTGGTCCTGCTGTTCGAGTAAGTCCTACATCTGACTTGCCTGTTGACCAAAGAGTTGTTGGAATTTCACATAAGGCGTTTTCTTCTTCTAATAAGAATGCTAATCAGCTGTCCTCACTAGATTGCAAGTGTACAGCTGGATGTTTCTGTGTTAACCAGTTCAGTTTTTGTTTCTGTATCCCTTGTTCTCACAGTTCTAAATCAGTCTGTTTCTCCCATCTTGTTACTTTTTCTCCTAAGTCTGCCCATTTGACACTTTTGTTCTTTGTCAAGCTGATATGTGGTAACCGATTTGATTTATATAATGCAAGGAATTCTTGCGGTAACGAACAGCTAACTACACTGTTCCCCTCAGTATCCCAGTACAAAGTACGCAAAACAAATCTAGTTGCACGATTTCTAAACAATTCTTGCTCATACTCTCCATCAGGTCCTGGTGTAGTACAGTAGTATAGAGTACAGTGTAACAAATGCTGTCGATCAGTGTCAAGGGAGGGGGCTTTACTGATGGCTACATTCATCAGTTCCTCGGTTACTGCCCCTGGACCAGTCGTGAGTAGGTCCTGGCTGTACCTGTAAAAGGTTTCACCCTCCGCTCGCACTACAAAGGTATCCATTTGACTCTGTGCCTCCACACCTTGTACAGTTGGAACTACTGCTATGCCAAATATCTGCATAAGGTCCCTGCCCAATAGGTTCACTGGACACTTTGCAGAATCAACAGTTTTACTTCTCTGGGTCATACCTGAAACAGGGTCAGTTATTGCTATATCATGGGAAAGTGGCTCCCTATATAGCTGTCAGTTTGCTGCTTTCACTAGTATATAATCAGGTAAGTCGGAATGTTCTGGTAACTTGGAGGGGTGTATCAAAGTCCATGACGCTCCTGAGTCACACAGGAATTTGACTTCCCTTCCCTCCACCAGAAGTACTTCCGGTTTCGTATCTGCTAAGTAAAGCTCTAAACTCAATAATGCTAAGTCCAAAATTTCACTTTCTTCATCCTCCATATCTACTCGCACTTCCTCTACTCCTTCTATCACATTTACATTTGTTTTCTGTTTATTAACTTTTCCTGATGATTTCTGACTTTCACATGATGTATCCTCACTATCATATAGTCAGTCCTCATCTCCCTTATCTTCTGTAATTACCTTTTTGTTTTGCTTATAATCCCTTGCTAGATGTCCCTTTTTCCCGCACTTGAAGCATTCACCTCTCTTTCTTTTTTTCTCTCTTCAAAATCTTCTGATAGTTTGTCAGACCGTTTGTTTCCCTGGGCATTTTTCTTGCCCTTTTTACCTGACTGTAATACAAATACTTCAGCTCCATCTTCAGCAGTGAAGACTTGCACCTTCTTTTTCTTTTTACTATTAAAATGTCTTTCAGCATGTCTAGCGTATTCAAGTAAGGCTTGTAGCCTCCCTGTTAGATGGTCTATCATATGCTTTGTAATGAAGCTACTAATAGGTGCAATGCAACCTTTCAAAAATGCATTTTTTAATTGTTGTTCATACGGGAATCATTCGCTTGGTTCTCAGGAACCGACATACCGCTATGATTATTAAAACATTCTAATAATCTAGCATAGTACCCATCAATTGTCTCATTTTCCTGTTGTATGCATTGATTAATGCAAGTCCAGTCTGCTCTAGGTTTCCATTTCTCAGAGATTCGGTCTGTCAGACCTTTCACTCTGTTGTCTAACTCTGCGTCACTATGTGGGAGTGGTCTAAGCTCTGCATTACGAGGATTCCAGGTGCCACAAATCATGTGCCAATCTGGACCTATAATTTGTCTTACTACTTTTTCTACTTCTTCCCCATTCAAGTGGTAACTCAACCTCATGCCTTGTAAATCTTCTAAAAATTTCGTAAAATTAACTTTCGGATGGGGAATTCCCTCAGTAGCCTTCCGGATATCCTCCAGTGTCCATGGTCTATATACTAAGAGTGTTGGGTCCTGCCCTTCCTGTCCTGCCTGAGGATTTGGAACTTCTATAAGTGGGCATATTTCTTCCTCACTCTCATCCTGTAGGTTTCTCTCTATTTGATGTAATTCTGTGTCCCTATGTGTTTTTACGTGTTCGGGACCTAGTTTCAATAGGATCTCTAACAAATGGTTGTGGTCTTGCTGAAACTTCAGGATAATGCGGAGGCGGACCAGCCTGTCCACTCGCTTCATATCCTGAAAAGGGTAAGGGAGGGGGCAAGGGAGGAGGAGCTGTCGCTATTACCAAGTTATTATCTTCTTTGTCCAAAAACAATGTTTTTGAATTTTTAAGCTTCTGTTCTCTACGATTTGCTTCCTCAATCCACCTGTGTGCCTGAGGAATGCCTAATTGGCGTTGCTTTTTCACCTGACCTCCCGCATCAGATTTAAGCTGTTTAAGGAGTTTTAACTAGTGAAGTTTTATCTAGTTTACCATCAAACTCATATTTGCTAACCCATTTCGTATAATACCTAACGTTATCAGAACGTTGTAATTGCATGTATTTTGCGTCTTCGGTTAGGGGCGGATCTCGCGATGTTTTAGTGCACTGATTACCCATGGCAAGAAAATGTTACGTAACCCTTTTTTATCACGTGATATCAAATTCTCAGTTCCTGTTTGCAGTGTATCTAGAATAACTGCCTACCTTATTCTGTTACCCTGATCTATGACCAAATATACAGTACTTCCTTTTGTCCCTGATCTGCAAAACAAATCTTGACAGCAATATACTGTAACCTAGTCCCTGATCTAAAACAGAAAAAAGGCAAATTCTTCCTACCTGAGCCTCCGGTATTGAACTGTCCAATGTCCACTCTTCGGCCACAGATCAGAAACTGGCCAGCCTCTTTAAACGACAATTCAGTCGGAGGTCTTTTCACCCAAGAAGAACCGTTTCGGTAACTTCTCCTGTGCAGTATTCGACCACCGGTAGACTCTGATCTGCAGCTGTCTGAGGGAATTATCCGGCTCGAAGGACCAAACTGTTAAATAAAATCAAGAATTCAATACACAGGAGGTTCAGATTCAAAAGTTTACTAGTGTACACCAGGAGGCAAAAAAACGTACAAGTACAGAATTTTGTCTGACATGAAACAGGAAGCACACAATTTTATATAGGTTTAACATTCAAGCTATGCCCACCTTACTGACGTGATATGTCACAGGACATCTACATCACTTTAGCTTACAGTCTTCTATTCATAAAGCTGTTGATGCTGTATATTTAAAAAAACCTTTTCCTCTAGATACAATACGGCCTTGCTATCCAGCTGGTCAGACATAATGTCTTTCTATAAAGTTACTTCTTCAAGGTTTCATATCAGTTCGAATACAATAGTAGATTCAGTCTTTTAATACACGTCTTTGTTCTCTGTTACACTTTCTCACACAGCTGCGTGCTATCTCGGTAATACATATGCAAGGCCAAAATCATCCCAGCAGGAAAGAACAGAAGATTTCATTATTTCACACATTTAATTTCCTGACCCAGCAGATAATCACTTGTGAAAAGCATAAACATTAAAACTTGCTAAGCTAGCATTCTGCCAGGGTCGTAGGTCAGCTTTGCTTCAAGCCACACTGCAGTTTCAAAACTACTTTACATTTAAACATGAATTAATCCTCTCTACTATATGATTAATAGAATAAAATGCATTATATACTACTTTGCTTTTAAACTAGCATTTCTCATGTATTCAAATACACATTTTTCTAACACAATCACTTCAGCTAGAAGGGTATCTGAATTACATGCCCTTATGGCAGTGGAGCCTTTCATCATCTTTCATGCGGACAGGGTGTCCCTCAAAACCAATCCATCCTTCATGACCAAGATGGTATCCAGTGTGGCTCTTAATCAGTCCATTCATGTGCCAGCCTTCTTTCCGAATCCACAGAACAAAGGGGAACAGATGCTGCATTCTTTAGATGTGCACAGACAACTCAGATTCTACTTGGACAGGACTAAACCTCAAAGGAAATCTGAACAACTGCTGAGTAGCATTTGCTGCAGGGGCAGAGGGGAAGGCTATTTCAAAGCAAACCATTTCTAAATGGATAGGCCATTGCATTCATTTCTGCTATAAGCACCATGGAAAACCTATCCACCAGGGGATCAGACCTCACTCCACCAGGGCTGCATCTACCTCTACAGCCTTTCTTAGAGGTGTCCCTACCAGGGACATCCTAGAAGCTGCTACCTGGAGTTCTGTAAATACTTTCACCAAGCATTATCATTTGCCAATTTTCTCTAAATCCAGAGCTGGTTTTGCCACTGCAGTCTTGCAGGGCCTTATAGCTGGTCCTAATGCTATATAAATTCCTCCTCCCACCCATAGCTTTGGGAATCTACCCAAATGTAATGACTGCAACAGTGAAACATGAAGAACATAGTACAGTTGTGTACACTGACCATAAGTGTAGATGTTCGAGTGTATTCACTGTTGCAGTCCTGGTTACCCTCCCTCCAGCCCCTTAACTACTTTTGGCTATACCTCTACTTTCCTTTACTATGCTTAAAAGCCTTTTTGGTGTATTTGCTTTTTTGTTGGAGGTATATATTTGTACTTTAATTGCTCCCCATTAGGGGGGCACCTGACATCTGGGGCAAGAAAAACTGACGGCTGCATGTTTTATACCCTGATGACCTGACATCCTGGAAGAAGGGACAGCAAACAAAGCAGGACCCAAGACTTTGTTAATCAGGCCGACTGAGGGCTACCTGCAAGCAGATAACCCAGATGTAATGACTGCAACAGTGAATACACTCGAACATCCACATTTATGGTAAGTGCACACAACTGTAAATTTCGATTTCTTTAATGTCTCCGTTACTAAACCTGTTTTCTCCTTTTCCCCTTTGTTTTCTTATTTTTTGTACTTTAAAATTTTCCATATCTAGATGTCTTTGCCTGTATTTCTCCTCAAAGATCTTTGGTGATGCTTTTTTTGTACTGATTAGTTTTGCTTTCTCTGCTGCATAAATGCTGTACTGTGTTTGATCTCTCATGTCCATATTTCTTTTTTATACCTCTGAAAAATCTCTAGATTTTGTTCTTTATATTTTTGCACTTCCTCAGTTACTTTTTTCCAAACAGACCATTGTTTTTTGATCTATGTAATATTTTTCATGAGTTGTATTAATGAACACAAATTTGCATTTGAAGCTATTGTCAGTTTTTCTTGTGCAAGTCTTTTTCTTTCCTCTAATTTCTGTAAATGTTTTTGTATGTCTTCTGTTTGAAAATTCTAGTCCACTGTATCATCTTTATGGCCTGTTAGTTTTTGTGATTTTTTTTGTGAACTATTACTACTACTGCAACAGGGGAGCCATCCTTCTCCTAAGCCTAGCCTAGCCCCACCCCATTGTAGAAATGTTTGAGTCTTGAGGATGTTATACTGTTATTTTCTCCAGTCCAGGCACAAGTGTGGCTACCAAAATTGGGCACTTTTTTTTTTTTATCCTGGGTCTTTTTTTTTTTTTTTTTTAACCTATGTAGAATAAGTGTGTGTGTTGCACCTTTAAGAAGCATTTCCAAGGACAGCACATGCATATAAATAGCAAGCACGTGCTAGCTTCAATGCCATTTTGAGAGTGCAGCCAAAGTGTGAACATCCACGAGTGTGATAGTTTGTAAGTTTATCTAAGTTAAATTTACTAAGCGTCAATATTGATGTGTTTGTACATAATAAAGCTGCTTGGGCCAGGCGAGCAACATGGTGTCAGAAGTGGGATCTTAACCCACTCCCCTATTCAGAGCTACGAGGTGCTGAGTTAACAGTGAAGGTGAACTTAGTGAACCGAATGCAAAAAAAAAAAAAAACAGAAATGAACTAAATGTAATAAACTTGCACAAATTATTTATTTTATGAAAAAGATAAAACAGAGCATTACAAGGGCACAGAATGCCTTATTAAGCAAATGAATAGCACAGAAACATTTATTAAGCAAAAAAGAAACACAAAAAGTTTGTTAAACAAATTGTTCGAAATTAAGATATTTGATAAAACGAATGTCAGAAAAGCACATAAGGGGTTTGAAATTACCTCAGAATTGCAAAACGAGCATGCTTAGAGTGAAGCGAGCACAAGAAAAGTGTAATGGACATAAAAAGAGATTAAATGATCAAACTGAATGTAATAAAGAGCAAAACGGGCACATTAAGCATAAATAAGCAAGGTGACTGCATGTTTTTTGGCAAATTACTGTGTTTTGGCATAGGCTACTATTTTGCATTGATTGAAGATATTCAGGGCATATCTAGAGTTATTTGAAGTATTTCAAAGTGTGTAGATGTGCTTACAGTGCATGTTTGTTACTGGTTATTTATTCCAAAGAGTTTATTGTGTGTAAAGTGCAACTATTTTGTGAAGTGTAGTCAAAATACTGTCATTTTGAAAAGTGTCTTGTGCTGAGTGTTTCAATTCACAAAGTGAAGCCATTACAGAGTGTTCCTTGCACTGTACAGTGTTATTTAGTAAAGTAAAACCATTTTGGAAGAGTTTCAGTGTACTGTGTACTGTTTATTCACAAAGTGCATTTACTTCAAAATGTTTTACTCTCAGTTTCTTCCCAGTTTGTTTACACAGTGCAGTTATTTGAAATGCCTTACACTGATAACAGGTGATTTCGCAAAGTACAGTGAAGAGTATTCTTTTGCCTAGAAGATTTATTTTGCAAAGTTCAGTTATTCAGAGGTTTATTGTGCTGTTATGCATGTTACATGTACTGACATAAATTTCAGGTGTGTACATGTGTGTTTGTGTGTGTATATGTGTGTGTACGTGTGTACTTGCAGAAGTCTGCACTGGTATATGTTAATATGGCAGAGGCATTTTGCAGACCAGGTCCACTTGTATTTGATCAGAATATTGCAGAGAATTGGAGAATATTTGAGCAAGAGCATGATATTTTATACAAGCAGCTTATTTTGGCAAAGGTGCATAGGTTAATGGGGCACTAGGGCATTCATTTTGCTAAATCTAGCTTTGTCGGAGGCCATTGAAAGAGAGCATTCATTTGTGTATGCACCAGCAGTATATGAAGGAGAGGGGGAAACATTCATATTGTTTTACAGGCTGAATCAGTGGAAGACCCTGACTGTTTTGGAAACTCAAATTCAGAGAAATGTGCAACCCCCAGATAAATGTTACATTAGAAAGGCATTTGTTTTACACAACAGATCCAAAGCAAGGAGAAACATTTGCAGCTTGTATTACTGATCTGAGAAACAAAGGTAAAATGTCCAGGTTTGGTGGTTTAAAACATGAGTTAATAAAGGACATTGTATTAATAAAGTGTATGGTATTAATACTGCTGCAATGAGAGAGATTTTTGCTTTGTGACAATGATTAATGCTGAGCAAAGCTGTTGAGATTTGCCAAGTCCACGAAGTTACGGAAAGGCACACAAGTATGCTTGCAAGTGATGAGCATGGTTTCAGTAGGCCTCCAGAGCAAATGTAGACAGCATGCAACACGTGGCTAGCAGAAACAGGCCTAAGCACATGGCAGCAACAGCCCCTGCAGGTGTGGCAGGTAAAACCCGTAGTCTTCCAGCAAGTTCTAAGACTAGCTCAATAAAAAGGGCATGCTCAGTGAAGTACAAGGGTGAGTCAGCAAAACCAAAGTCAAGCTTTATTGTTAACTGTGGCAATTGTGGTGCTAATCATGAGTCTAAAAGAGAAAAGTGCTTAGCTTTTTTTTTTAGCTTTTACTTGTGGTCAGCAGTGCCTCAAGTATAAAAAAAAAAATGGAACCATTTTCAAAAGTTTTGCAAATCAAGCAAACTTCACTCTGTTATAAAGAAGAGTCACTTAAAAAAGCAAGTTGATCATATAGAAAGCTGCAACTTTGCTTTCTATGTGGATTGTGTATCCGTAATTGATGAAAAGATTAATGCAGTAGATTTTTGGCAAATCATGAAGTGTTTTGCACAGTCCTGATCAATGGTAAACCCACCGAGCTCAAAGTAGACACTTGTTCAAAGTGTAACGTTAAGTCAGCAGACACATTTGCTAAGGTGAGAGCTGGTGAGTAACTTTTAATGTGGCCATTTGTGTGAAACTTGTTGCTTATGGAGAAGAAGAAATTCAAACTGAAGGCTCAGTAGTGCTTTCATGTTATTCGGCTAGGAACAGTTGCAGCTTGTTATTCTATGTATTGGGTCTCAGAGACAGTTTGAGAATGAATCTGTTTTCCTTTACCAAGGAAGTCCATCATATTAGCACATCCCAGTTCAGGTGTCACTGATGCTGTTTTTTTGAGTATGCTGATGTTTTCATTGACAAGTTAGGCAAGCTTCCGGTTGTGTATTTTATGAAGTTAGACCCAGAGGTCAGTCCAGTGGGTCAGACCAGCGAGAAAAGTTCCGATAGTTATGCAGAATAAAGTTAAAGCTCAGCTGGATAAAATGGTGCAGCAAGGTGCAATTTATCCAGGTACAGAACCAACTGAATGAGTGTCATCCATGGTAGCAGCTCACAAAACAGGCTCAAATGAAATCAGAATATGCATTGATCCAAGAAATTTGAACAAAGCACTAGAGATCCCATCATTCTATGTGTACATTCAAGAAGTTGCAGCCCTAATACCAAATGCCACTGTTTTTCTCTCTCTCAGATGCAGAGATTTCATTTTGGCATGTGATGCTTGATCGCAACTCACTACTGACTACATTCAGTCCCCCATTTGGAGGATATAGATTACTCAGGATGCCATTTGGAATAAATTCTGCAAGTGAAGTCTTTTAGAGTGCAATGAAGCAATTTTTTTTTCAGGTTACCATGTGCCGTAATAGTAGACTATTTATTAGTCGGAGGCAATGCTGAAGCATAGCGTGACAGAAACCTCAGGAAAGTTCTAGACAGAGCATGTGAAGTAAACTTGAAGCTCAATCCTCTGAAGTGTAAATTCAGACTACCAGAAGTTACATATGTATGTCATTTATTTATTAGCACTGGCTTGCGACCAGACCCATCCAAGCAAGCAGCCATTCTTAAGATGCCAGCACCAGATATTCAAGCTCTACAATGTTTTCTTGTTATGGACAACTATTTAGGCAAGTTTTTACCTGACTTCAGTGAGTTGACAGCACCTTTTGAGAGAGCTGACGTGCAAAAATGTTACCTGGTCTTGGATGGAACAGCTCTTGAGCAGAAAATTGCCACCCTGCCTACATTAAGATACTATGATGTCAAACCAGTAACTCTTTCCTGTGATGCTTCAAAATTTGGTCTTGGCGCAGTTATTTTTCAAAAGGGCAGACCTATATTCTATGCATTTAGAATGCTTACCCAAACTGAAATGCAATATGCTCCAACTGAGAGAGAACTTTTGGCAATTGTATTTGCATGTTTGAAGTTTCATAATTATATTTATGGTTGAGCTATTCAGAAACTTATCCCCTAGTTACTATTTTAAAGAAGCCTATGCATTCAGCTCTAGCAAGATTACAAGGAATAAATGCACACATTGCAAAAGTACAGCTTCAAAATGGTCTATACAAAAGGCGGCAGACTTCTTTATCTGGCTGATACCTTATCCAGATCACTCAGAAATACAACAGACAGCTTTAACGCAGAGTTTTGACTTCAATGTCATGAAAGTGCTTAATTGTTGTACCACAAGACTTGAGCTGAGAGATCTTAAAAAGGCTGATCCAGTTTTGCAAAAGCTCAACCACTTCATTTAATGTTGGATGGCTGCCAAAGCGATCTAGTGTACCACCTGAAGTGCAAACTTTATTTTCCTTACAGAGATGAGATGTTGATGGAAGATGGCATTATTTTCAAAGGTCCTAAAATTGTTCCTTCTTCCTTACAACATGAATAATATCCAGATTTTGCATCATGGTCACCCGGGTTCTGAATCCACTAAAAAGGGCGAGAGAACTAGTATTTTGGCATTCTCTAACAAAAAGACATTGATAAGTTACTTTATTTTTGTTCAGTATCCAGTAGTAGTAAACCGCCTTTGCAAAAATAACCACTTCAGCTAAATCAAGTTCCTGAACTACCTTGGTCAACAGTAGCCACTGATATATTCGAGTGGAACACTCAGTATTGTTTAGTGTTGGTAGGCTCTTAGTAGAACTGGTTTTGAGATCAATTTACTTCCTAACCTAACATCCACTGCTGTTATCACCAAGTTGAAACATCATTTCTTAGTTCTTGGGAGTCCACAGAAACTTAACTCTGATAATGGTACCCAATTTACCAGTTAGTTTCAGAATTTTGCAAAAGAATGGGACTTTGTACTTGTTACTAGTAATCCTGAATACCCACAGTCTGCTGGACTAGCTGAACATATACTGTACAGAGTGCAAAGCAATTACTGGAGAAGTCAGTGTGATAACACAGATGTCTTTTAGGTTCATAGGTAGATCTAGGCTATCTGCCCTAGGGCATTTATAAGCCTAGCCAGAATGTATTTGGCTTCCGCCTCCCTATTAGATTAGCCTACTGTTCCTCTGTAAAGTAGGTCACAGAAGGTACCCTTTAAGATCAGTTTACTGTGCCTCTGTCTAGCAGGGACACAGAAGAGATCCCAGGGGTGAATTTGCGATTTCCCATCCACGCGTCCAGATTTCGCTTGAAAAGGGTCAGCGAGGGGCTATGTCTAACATGAATTGGGATTCTATTCCAGAGTGAGGGAAGCCTCTGGGAAATGAATCTGTCCCTCCAGCATGTCCTATTTATTTTTGTGCTGAGGTTCAAGTCCCTGGAGCGTGTAGCTCTAAGGGACTTGGGATTTTTTGAGGTGGAGCATGTCCATTAATTCTGGGTTTGACATGGCTTTTGTACGTCAGGCATAGATCGCAACTGAGTTGAGCTGGTGTTTCTTTAGTCGAGATGTCCTATGCATAGGACATCTGTTTGTAGCCCATGATGCTCTTGGTGAGGTACTTTTGGGGTCTCTCCAGTTGCTGTAGGTGTCTGGTAAGGTACATCCCAAAAGGGGCATTGTTTTCAATTATGGGCCTGATGAGTGACGAGTAGGGGGCACAATGACCTCTCTTGATCTAGATGCGAACCCTTTCGTGATAAGGTGGGCTATATAGAAGGTCTTTCTAACCACTTTGGCAACGTGATTATCAAAGGAGAGATTACTATCTAAGTTGGTCCCCAAATCTCTAATTACTTCTTCTGTACTTAATGGATTACCACCTATGTGGTAATTTGTGGGCACCTTGTTTTTCCCAAAGGGGATGACTATGCACTTTTAGCATTTAGCTTGAGGCCGTGGCTCTGGCACCAAGCATCTGTCTCTGTGAGACCCTTTTGGAGGATGCTTGTGTCAGCTGGAGATTCGATTATGGCCCCCAGTTTGCAGTCATCTGCAAACGTCAGCCATAATCCCCCCGTGTTAGCCTGAATCTCAGAGAAGTATATACCGAACAAGAGAGGTCCCAGAACTGAGCTCTGTGGGATGCCACTTGTAACTGGTTTGGATTCATAGGTTCATAGGTTCATACTAGGCTATCTGCCCTAGGGCATTTATAAGCCTAGCCAGAATGTGTTTGTCTTTCGCCACCCATTTTAAATTTATTTTTCTATGCCCTTTTTCGAGGTTAGTATACTGTGCCTCTGTCTAACAGTGACACAGAAGTGATACCCGGGGTAAACCTGCGATCTCCCATCCACTCATCAAGATTCCTCTTGAAGAGAGTCAATGAGGGACTCTGCCTAACCTGGACTGGGATTTTATTCCAGAGTGAAGGGAGCATCTGGGTTATGAATCTGTCCCTCCAGCATGTCCTATTTATTTCACTGCTGAGGTTCATGTCTCTCGAGCGCGTAGCTCGATCGGATTTGGATTTTCTGAGGTGCAGCATGTCCATTAATTCTGGGTTGGACATGGCTTTATACGTCAGGCACAGATCGCCTCTGAACAGGCGGTATGCCACTGAGTAGAGCTGGAGTTTCTTTAACCGGGTAGCATATGGCATCTGTTTGAGCCCTTTGATCCTCTTGGTGAGGTACTTTTGGGGTCTTTCCAGTTGCTGCAGGTGTCTGGTAAGGTACATCCCAAAAGGGGCATTGTACTCAATTATGGGCCTGATGAGGGATGAGTAAAGAGGCCCAATGACCTCCCCTGATCTAGATGTGAATCCCTTCATGATTAGGTGGGCTATATAAAATGTTTTTCTAACCACTTTGGCCACGTGGTTGTCAAATGAGAGATTGCTATCAACTTGGGTCCCCAGGTCCCTAATTACTTCTTCTGTACTTAATGGATTACCACCTATGTGGTAATTTGTGGGCACTTTGTTTTTGCCAAACGGGATGACTATACACTTTTTGGCATTTTAGCTCGAGGCCATGGCTCTGGCACCAGTTGTCTGTTTCTATGAGGCCCTTTTGGAGGATGCTTGTGTTGGCTGGAGAGTCAATTATGGCTCCCAGTTTGCAGTCATCTGCTAACTTGGTCAGCCACAGTCCTTCCGTGTTGGCCTGTACCTCTGAGAAATGTATACCGAACAAGAGAGGTCCCAGGACTGAGCCTTGTGGGACACCACTTGTAACTGGTTTGGAGTCTGACATGGCTCCAGCAATTCTAACCATGTGGGTTCTGTCCTTGAGCCAGTTTGCAATCCATCTAATGACATAGGGGTTTATATTTAAGCTGGTGAGCTTATCTATAATGCCCAAGTGGGGTATTGTATCGAAGGCTTTTGCAAGGTCCAGGTAGGCTGTGTGGACCATCTTCCCTCGTCAATGGCCTTGGTGACTGTTTCAAAGAAATCAACCAGGTTTAAGAGGCAGGATCTGCCCTTAACAAAGCCGAACTGGGTAGGATCCAGTGTCTGTAGGTCCCCAATATCTTTATTTATAAGGTCCATGATGATCCTTTCCATAGCTTTGCAGACCAAGCTAGTCAGGCTTATGGGCGATAGTTTCCAGGATCCGTTGAGGCACCACCTATATGGAGAGGGACCACTGTTGCTGTACGCCACTCTTTGGGCACATATCCTGTAGTAAGGCTGAGATTGAACAGTAGTTTTATGTTTGGGTTTAGCTCTTCTTGGAGTTCATGTAGGACACAGCCAGGACACCATCTGGTCCCATTGATGCTGTGTTTTTTGCTTTGGAGAGGGCGGCTCTTACCTGAGCATCTGAGATGTCAGGGGGGCAGCACTCTGCTGAGATAGATATTTGCCCTTTTGGTGGGGAGGGGGGGAGAAGTTTGCACTGAACCTGTCAGCTAGGATGTTGGCAATGTCTGTGGGTTCAGTGTATTTTTTGTCATTTTGGACTAATTCTGAGCATATCTGGGAATTGCCACCCAGGTTCCTAACATAACTGAAGAAAGCCTTGTGATTATCCTTGGTGTCCTGTGCAATTCTTCTCTCGAAGCTGGCCTTAGACAATTTTATGAGTGCCCATATTTTTTTGCTAATACTGATCAGTGATGCCTTCCCTTTTTGGGATTTTGCTCTATCATTTAGTAGCTTCCTCCTTCTATTGTATAGTTTGTTTATGGCTGGGGTCCACCAGACAGGACGTCTGCCTTTGGAGGATTGGGTCTTGGTTTTATTTGGGATCGCATGATCCATGCATTCCTGAAGGTGTTCATAGAATGCGTTTATAAAGGATTCTGTGGTCTGGGCCTTATTTTCCACAGGCCTGGGGGCTTTGAAGGATTCCACCTCAGTTTTGAGGAGTGTGAAATTTGCTTTAGAGAAGTTTTTCACTGTGGTTTTCTGGGCAGAGGGTGGGGTCGGGATGTGAATATCCAGTGAGATTAGTTTATGGTCTGATCTTACCAGTGAGGGATACACTTCTGATCTGGAGCATAGAGTCCCCATGTTGGTGATGATCAGGTCCAGTATGTCTTCCCCTCTTGTGGGAGTGGTAACAAGTTGTTCCATAGCATTTGAGTTTATAAATTCTAGGAACCTTTGGGCTAGGGTGTTGGAGCTAGAATAATGCTCCCAGTCTATGTTTGGGTAGTTGAAGTCGCCCAATATAATGGTGTTTGGAGAGACCTTCATATTTTCCAGTGTTCACAGGAAGACCGAGTGGGGTTCCTGGGTTCAGACATGGCACCTGCGATTCTGACCATGTGGGTTCTATCCCTGAGCCAGTTTGCAACCCATCTTGTGATATAGGGGTTGATATTTAAGCTGGTAAGCTTATTTATGATGCCTGAGTGGGGTATTGTGTCGAAGGCTTTTGCGAGGTCCAGGTAGGCTGTGTGGACTACCTTGCCCTCATCTATGGCTTTGGTAACTGTTTCAAAGAAATCAACTAGGTTTAAGAGGCAAGATCTGCCCTTAACAAAGCCGAATTGGGTAGGGTCCAGTGTCTGGAGGCTCCCAATGTCTTTGTTTATGAGTTCCATGATAATATGCTCCATAGCTTTACAGACCAGACTAGTCAGGCTTATGGGGCGATAGTTCCCGAGGTCCGTTGTGGCACCACCTTTGTGGAGTGGGACCACTGTAGCTGTACGCCATTCTTTGGGTACATATCCTGTAGTAAGGCTAAGTTTGAACAGTGACGTAATGTGAGGGTTCAGTTCTTCTTGGAGCTTGTGTAATGACACATCCTGGGACACAGTCCGGTCCCATAGATGCTGTGTTTTTTTGCTTTGGAGAGGGCAGCTTTCACCTGTGCATCTGTGATGTCAGGGAGGTTACATTCAGTTGGGATAGGCATTTTCTCCTTTTGGGGGGAAGGGGGGGGGAGAAGTTTGCGCTGAATCTGTCTGCCAGGATGTTGGCTATGTATGTAGGTTCGGTATATTATGTACCGTTATGCAACAATTCAGAGCATATCTGGGAGTTTCCACCCATATTTCTGACATAACTAAAGAAGGCCTTGTGATTATTTTTAGTGTCTAGGGCAATTTTTCTTTCGAGACTGGCCTTTGATGATTTTATGAGGGATCGAAGTTTCTTGCATCGAAGTTTCTTGCTAATACTGATCAGAGATGCCTTTCCTTTTTGGGATTTTGCTCTGTCATGTAGTAGCTTCCTCTTTCTGTTGTATAGCTTATTTATGGCCGGGGTCCACCAGACAGGTCTCCTGTTTTTGGAGTGAGTCTTGGTTTTATTTGGGATAGCACAATCCATGCATTCCTGCAGGTGCTCATAGAATGCATTTGTAAAGGATTCTGCGGATTGGGCTGTATTATCCTCTGGCCCGGGGGCTTTGAAGGATTCCACCTCAGTCTTGAGAAGTGCAAAGTTGGCTTTTGAGAAATTCTTTACCGTGATTTCCTTGGCTGGGGGTGGGGACGGGATATGGATGTCCAGGGAAATTTGTTTATGGTCTGATCTTACCAATGAGGGGTTTACCTCTGGTGTGGAACATAGAGTCCCCATGTTGGTGATGACCAGGTCCAATATGTTGTTCCCTCTTGTGGAAGTGGTGACCAGTTGTTCCATCGCATTAGAGTTTATAAATTCAAGGAACCGTTGGGCGAGGTTGTTTGGGCTTGAGTAATTTTCCCAGTCAATGTTTGGGTAGTTGAAGTCACCCAATAACATAGTGTTTGGAGAGACCTTCATATTCTCCAGTGTTCTCAGGAATGCCAAGTGGGGTTCCTGTAATAGGGAGGGTGTTCTGTAGCAGGCTACAAACTGAAAGGCAGTTTTGCCCGCTGTTAGTTGCACATGGATGGTTTCTGATGCTTCGTGCAGTACCACTAACCTGGAGGTGTAGGTATCTTTGATGAATATAGATACTCCCCCTCCTTTTGTGATTCTGTCTATGTTTTGGGGCCGAAACGCATGCTATGAGTTATAAACCTGGTAGTGCTGGGGTGCTCTCAGGAGCCTTGAACCAGGTTTCTGTTACTGCACAGACATTTTCTCCATACTGAGGAAAGCCTCGAGTGCGTGCATCTTGAGGTTTAGACTTCTGGCATTGAGTAGCATTACCTTTAGTTTTTTTATCCTTGGGTTGTCTATGGAGGTGGGTTTGTCCTTTGAGCCTTGCCTAAAAAAGGCACTATGGGGGTGGCAAGAGCCTTGGCCAGTATACGAAAGCCTAAGGGTGACAGGTGCAAGCCGTCCCTAGCGAAGCAACTTGGCTTGTCGAGCATGTCATACCAGGTTGACAGACACTGGATCCCCTTTGAATGACACCAATACTTTAGCCAATTGTTGAAACTGATCATTTTGTCTTTATACTGTGGCATCATTCTTGGTGAGGGCAAGATGCTACTCAAGGTCAGGGTCATACCAGCCTGGGCTACATGATTAGAGAGCTCCTCTGTCTCTTTTCATGTAGTCCAGGGAGGTATGTCTCAGGTCATTAATACCAGCATGGACAATGACAGAGTCATACTTGTACTTGCTTTGGAGTGACCTGAGTGCTTGCGTTATGTGGTGGATACTGGCATCCGACAGGTAGCTTACAGTGACCTTCTCCTTGTTCAGTCTGGTGAGCGGGACGTCAGTGTGCTGGACAATAGAGTCCCCTATAACAAGTGTATTTGGTGTGTTGTTTGGCCTTAAGGGCTGTTTGAGTCACACTGATTTTGTGAGATATGTGATTCGTGGGTATTATTGAGGGATGGCTGTTGCTTGGATATCTGCTTAGGAGGTCTTTGCTGTTTAGGCAGATTTTTATTTAGAGCCTCAGAGTATGTTTTTGTGTGTTTATGTGTTGGGTATGCAGATGCAATAGGTCTATGTGAGACTGGATTTGTGGTGCGGGTGGTTACCTTTTCCTCCTTACTGACTGTGTCAGTCTTGGGTTTAGAGAGCTCTGCCTCCAGTTTGGCTGTGTAACTGCATCTCTCACACGTATTAGAGTTTGTTGGAAGGAGGAGAGGGTTGTCTGTGTACATAAGACAATTGTAACATTGCCTCAAAATTCCCAGATTCACCAGCTGGACTGGAGAGTAACCCTGAAACTGACCCTTGGACATATCAGATTAGTATAGGGAACAATTTTTTTACTGATCAGATTAGGGAAGGGTACTGATTTTTCACTTGATCAGGAAGGACCAATTGGGAGCCTAATACTTATGAGAAGTCAAGGAGGGTGTAGTGCTTTAGTTAGTGTTTCCTTATAAGAGCTGTGCAAGTGCAGGGCTTTAGAAAGAGAATAGAGTGATTACTTTGAGAGTTTGAACAGTTCTAAGGGAAAAAGTGAAGAGCAGACTTTGTGGAGCCTGGAATAGTTTAAACCTGTTTAGATGGCACTGCCCGACGCTGCTCAGTGCGCAAAAAGACAGTTGTAGGGTTTTAAGAGAGACAGATCAAGGAGTTTAGAATTGACCCAAAATGGCCAATAAAACTACAGCTTCTAGACAGTAACCACTCCTCCAGGGCCAGGCAGGCTGTTCAGTGTTAACCACTGCCACTGGTGAACACACAGACTTCCCTTTAGCCACTGCCACTGGTGAACACACAGACTTCCCTTTAGCCCAAGCACGCACTGGCCTTCTAGAAACTTCCAAACAGTTCAGAACAGCAAATCTGTAACTGAACTTCCTTAACTTTCAGAAAGTGGGAAAAATTTGAATTTACTCAGTCTCAGAAACATATGCCTGGACGATATACTTGGCTCGCCTGCTCAGTGACTTCTATCTAGGCAAATTAGAACAACCTTGCCTATCAGTTGCAGTTTGTTGAGGCCTAAAACTAAAAACAGCGCAATCAAAGCCCAACTATTCAGAAAGAGTTTTTTCTAGAAGTCCAGCTCTGATAAATTGAGCAGATTTCTTCCTCCATTGAAAGGTGAGACAGTGAGGATACAAATGGCAAAAGGTTTCAACTGGATTGGTCAAGTAACTGGTATATGTGCCAAGCCCAGATCCTATTTTGTGGAATCTGAAGGTGTGGAGTACAGGAGAAATCGCAGACCTCTTCTTCCAGTATCAGAACCATTATCGCAGCATTATCATGTGATATCGATTCTGAGGAATCCAGCCAATGTTCCTGTTGCAGAAAATGTCTTCACTCCTACTTCCATTCCTGATGATGATCCTGATCTCCCGAAAGCTGAACATTCAGCAGAGATTGTCCCAGTTGCTAGACCTAGTTCTAATTTCTGTGTCACATGATTTGGTCGTATTTCCAGACCTAGTGTGAAATATATAGCAACCTGGACATAATTGTCTGTATGTATTTAGTTCTGTACAATTTGCATGTCAAAGAATTATTTTTCAATTGCATGTCAATGTTTGCTGGGGAAAGTCCGACTTGGAACGAAGCCAATTTTCAGCGGAGGCCAGGGGAGAAACGCTGCAAATCCATGTCTTTGTAACATGGGAGGAAACCAGAGTACATGGAGAAAACCCAGACAAATGCAGAGAGGACATGCAGACTCCACACAGTAGGCACCCCAGCCGAGAATCGAACCGGAGAACCTCTTGCTGTGAGGCGACAATGCTACCGCTGCATCACTGCACCGTCCATGATAATGCATGACTCGTTTATCAAAGAGAGAGGATGCAGAATAGTGTGTTATACCTTTAAGAAGCATTTCCAAGGACAGCAAGTGCATATAAATAGTAAACGCATGCTAGCTTCAGTGCCATTCTGAGAGTGCAGCCAGTGTGTGAACATGTATGAGTGTGATAGCCAGTTTGTTTATAAGTCTATCCAAGTTAAAGTTACTAAGCCTCAATCCTGATGTGTTTGTACATAATAAAGCTGCTTGAATAGAACCCACAACTCTGTTGTTTTATCCTGATCAGGTGAGCGACAACCTACTTTTCTCCATGATATATACTGTATAAAATACAGTCTATATGTCAGTGTTGTTCTGGTGAGATCTTTTTTAAAAACAGGGTCCAACTTGTGAAGTTACTCACCAAGACTTGAGGATGAGTTCATTTCCAGCAAATACTATCCTTTGCTTGCTGATTTTGTCATCTCTCCATTTGGACCCCCAACCATTTCTACATTTGGACCCCTGTCATCTCTCCGTCTGAACATCCAGTGTCTCTACAGTTAGCAGCAGTGAATGTCCGCTCAAATTCAGTTAAGTTTGCTAGAATAAGAGTTTGGAATGTTTCCAGGAAATACCAGTCATTTGTTCATGTTTTATAAAGGGGGCTGTCTTTCAGTGAGTTGAAATTATCACAGTGTGAGAATAATACTGCATAAAATATCTGTTAATGTCAGTCTTCATTTATTCTTGACCTATGCAACTCTGTTCTGACCATCTAAACAGGCTCAGCTCTTATAATAGATTGCGATAACCAAAAATTCTCAAGCCAAGTCCCTACCCAGAATGCCTCTCTAGATTACCTCAGATCTGATTTGCCACTCTTCCTCATCAGATGCGTTAGCCAAGACTCTCTGAGCGAAGTAAAATTTTAATTGTTTTTACTTCAGATTTCCTTCAACCACTTTTTTCTTTTAACCTACCCAGTTAATACTTTTCATTCTTTTGTTTTGTTCAGCTAGTATCCCTCTCTTTTACGCTTTGGTGTTCTTGCCTATCATTTTTGGTAGTTTCTCTGTACTTGCATAAATTGATTTTTCTGAGTTTCTTATGGTCAGTCCTTCTAACTTTTGTACCCTTTGGTACCTTTCCCACAATCGTTCCTGGCCCTATCCTTTATCCTTTCTATCTCCTGGTGGTTCTGGCCTACTATTGTTGGCAGCCCTTCCTTCCAGTTCTTTCTTACTCTCTATGTGTGGCTGTGTTTGTGTGTCTGTGATGTGACTTTGTATCTAGGCAAGATGGCAGGCAATGGTACAGGCACTACAGGATTTAAGCAGTGCCGTAATTGTGGCAGGTAAGTGCCCAATTCTGATGGGCATATGACTTGTCTACTGTTTGGGCCCAGTGCTTTTTCATGAGGATTTTGTTGCTTGTCAAGCTTTTAGTCACCAGGCCCTCATAGAGAAAAAGAATAAAGTTATACTTAAACATCCTTTGAGGCTCTGTCCAGTCAGCCAAGAAGATCAAAGTTTGACATTTCTTTGCCAACTTTCTCTTCCTTCTAAAGTGGATCCTGGAAAGAACAGTCTCTTGGTGCTGGCTTCCCCTTCGGCTCCGGTATCCAAGAGACCTCGCACTCAGTGGAACTGAAGCTAACCACTACAGAGGTTAGTTATGGTACTGAATTCGGTGGTACCGATTTTGAGTGCACCGTAGGTTTCGGTGCCAGCGATTACAGAACCAACTGTCCAGGTGCCAACCCCTCCCTCTGTGGCAGCCCTTTCTTCAGTGCCATCGGTATCCTCTGAACCAGATTTACTATTCGTACCCAGGACTAGGTACTCCCCCTCAGTGGATCCCGTTGTGAGACATCTCCCATACAGAGAACTAAATTCCCTTAATCCTGTCACACTCCTGGAGGAACAAACAGAAAATAAGTCAACATTGAGATTGGTGGATCAGCTCCTTGTGGCTAGGGGTCTTGCATATTCTTCCCAGGTTTCACTCCATTCTGGAGATGGAACCTTCTCTGCTAGGACTCCACTGGTTATTATTCCTCTGACCCCTTGTAAGGCCTTAGAGATCACAGCCCCAATCCCCCCTGGTTCCAGCTGTTTTGGCAACAACAGCTCTTATGCTTTCAGCTCCGGTATCGTTCAGAGCTCCTCGGGTTTTTTGGATCCAGAGGACTCCCGGGGTTATAGCTCTGCTGCTGGGTTCGAGGGGCATGGTTTGGCTCTAATTTTTCCAGAGCTGTCCTTGCAATTTGGCACCTTGGCTCGTGCAAGCTCTTCTCTGGTTCAGCTTCAGTGGCAGTCTCGTCAGAGTCTGGTAGGACCACGGTTCCAGGGTTGTCTTGCCTGGTTCTGGGCACTCATCCCTCTTCGGGGGACTTGCCTTCCAGGTCATGGAGAAGGCCTTGGCCTCTGCAGCTGGTTCTTTCCCTTTCAGAGCATTTCCCCAGGAATCCCTTTCACCCAGAGCTTCATCCAGCCTCACTGCCCAGATGGAGAGCATCAGAGTTGCAGGATACTCCTGCTCAGGGGCTTACCTCTTCAGAGTCCTCCACAGAACTTCCCACTGATGAGGTGCCTTCAAAGAGGGCGTGCAAGAGGAAACACCTTAGTTTCCCCAGAGGAATCTGTCACGGAGGACACTGACTTCGATTTGGGGGAGGGTTCCCCCGGTCACCCTCAGAAGATGTCTCCTTTGGAAACATTATTGGTTATTAAAGCAGAGGGTGGCTGGAAGCCCAAAGACCCTTCCTCAAAGGATTCCATGTACCTGCAAGCCCATCTACCTCTTAGGTAACCCTGCCCACTGACTATATCAAGTTGATCTCACAGAAGGCCCCTGATTCTGTAGAGCCAATCCCCGGGAGACTGAATAAAATTCTCACCGCACCAGAGGACCATCAGTTTTTGGCCAAGGGATTAGCAGTAGATGCCATAGTGGTTGCATCAGCCAGAAAAAAGGAACTTGCAGAAGAGAGCTCCAGTATTCATCATCCTAACTGAGTCCAGAAAAATGGACAGGTTTGGGATGTGGATGTATGCTTCTTCGACCTTCGCCTTACGGTCTAACTTCATGGCACACTTTACTAGACCCCAGAGGGATCTGATTAAGGAGCTGTCGGATACTCTTGCAGGAGCCATGTCTGAGGAGGTACAAGATGAAATGGCCTCTGGGTTTACCATCCTGGAGGCTATTGCTAGCTCTTCCATGAGGCTCATTGTGCATGCAGCCAAAGGGGTGACTAGGGCAGCAGCCTCCGGCATTGTCATAAGGAGATGCACTTGTGTGTTGCAGAGCCATTTAAGTCTTTATCAATGCTCAGTTTGATGGATTGTCCCTGTTTGGCCCCAGAGTCAGAGACCTTAGCCAGGTGTGAAAAAGATGGAAAGACCCTGTCTGCAGTGGGCATACATTTTTCTGCTCCTCAGCGGTCCTTCTCCAGAAACCAGAGGAGTGGAAAAATGTGGTTTTAAGAAGTCCCAAGGTCCTTTTCAGGATGCTCATGGTAGTGGCTCCCCTCTGGGCAAGAGTGGGGAGCTCCAATGGAAGATGCCGATCTCACAGCACAAATGGCCAACAAAAATTAGTGCTCCAGAGATTTTCTCAGGGGAAACCCTACCAGCACTCTTGAAGGGAGGGCCTGATTGCTTGCCTCTGGAGGCAGTCAGGGGAAGATTATCCTTGCACCCACTAGTCTGACAACAAATAACCTCAGATGCTAGGGTGCTAAGGATCATTACCAGAGGATACTACATTCCCTTTGTTCTCACTCCAAGAACAGTCCGAAGAATCCCCGATGTTCCACCCAGTCAGAGGGATCAGACAGCTCTAGAAATTCAAAGGCTGCTAGAAAAAAGTCATTCAAGAAGTCCAGTCAGACCAAATCGGATCCGAATTCTACTCCAGGTTGTTTTTGATGCTAAAAAAGACAAGGGGACTGGAGACATTTTGGATCTCTGCCTATTAAACATGTTTGTTCAGCAGGTAAAATTCCAGATGGTCACAGTTCAGTGTGTTCTACCCTTGTTAGGGATGTGTTCTGTAGACCTCCAGGATGCATATTGCCGTAGAAGAATGGACAAGTGCTCCAGAAAGACCCTCTGCTTCTGGCTAGGAGCCAGTAATTATAAGTTCAGAAATCTGCCATTCAGTCTCACCATAGCCCCCAGGGTGTTAAGTTTATGGCAGCAGTAGCAACTCACTTGAGATTGCACGGATTCAGTCTGTTTCCATATTTAGACGACTGGCTCGTCACTGCTCCCAACAAGCGTCTACTGGAGCAGGCAAGAGGTTTTACTCTACATGCTTGTGTTTGTTTAGGTGTTATGGTGAATCTCACAAAATCTCAACTGAATTTATCTCAAGAATTGGAGTTTATAGGGGCTCACCTGAATGCCACCTCTTTCATAGCTTCCTTTCCTCCACACAGACTGCAGAAGATAAGATCCCAGGTGGAAGTTTTTCTCTCCAGCAACATGGTACCTGCTCGATTAGTTCTACAAGCTCTAGGATCCGTGGCAGCGGTAATGGTCCATTCTCAGTCATTCCCTGATGCATCTCATTCAGGTTACCAATCATTGCAAGAAAGACTTATCCTGGTAGATGGAATCGGAAGAAATTCTTTTAGGTGGACCCTTCATTCCTTCTCAACCCAAGGTCATCGTGACCACGGATGCCTCTGGGATGGGGGGGGGGCATTATCTGAGCAGAACAGTCCAAGGCACTTGGTTCTTGATAGAGGCCGATTTGCATGTGTGTTCTGGAGTTGAGGGTGGTGCTTTAGCATTGCAAACCTTCCAAGCTGCCCTCCCTCTGGGAACAATTGTGATTCAGTCAGACATTATGTCAGTAGTCTGGTACATCAACAAACAGGGCGTAACCAATTCTTACTCCCTGGGTCAAGAAGCTGTCAGAGTATGGCAATGGGTGATCTCTTCTAACCATTTTCTGACAGCAACGCATGTCCCGGGAAGCTCAAACGTCATAGCAGACAAGATGAGCAAATACATCCTGCTGCCTCATGAGTGATGTCTCATTCCCAGTGTGGTGAAGGATATTTTCTGTAGCTGGGGCAGCCTTGCTGCAACCTGTTTGCATCACCCCTGAACAACAAGTGCAGCAGCTACTTTACCCTAATTCCCCTGCAGGGGCAGTCCCCAACAGATGCTCTCCTTCATGATTGGCCCTCAGGAGTGCTCTATGCCTTTCCTTGCATTCCACTAATTCCTGTTTTCTTGAAGAAAGCCATCAAGTTGAAGAGCACGATTATCCTCATTACTCCGTTCTGGCCTCAACAAGTATGGTTCCCCTTTCTTTGGCCTCACCTAATTTCACCACCCATGGACTCCTGGACCTGGATCCACAGGTCCAGATCTCCTGTCCCAGCCACGGGGACTAGTTCACCCCAGTGTCCGAAACCTCAAGCTTACAGCTTGGTTCCTCCAATTTTGTTGATTGCCATCCCATAAGCCTTCCACCAGGAGACTTTTTACCATAGTAAGTGGAAAAGATTCTCATGTTGGGCACACGATAATGGTACTGACACCTTGTCTGCACCAGTTGAAACGGTGTTGGAATGTTTAGCTATGCTTTTCAAGCCAGGAGCATCTTCTACTGTTAGTCCAGCTAACTGCTTTTTCCAACTTCCATGACTGTTTGTTTCTAAGAGCACATGTTAATTTCTCATAGGTGGTGCAGTGTTTATGAAAGGAGCCTTGAGGTTACAACCCTCTTATAAGGATCCTCTCATTCCTTGGAATCTAAATATGGTTCTACAGTCATTGGTCCATTCCCCTAGAAGAATTTGAGATTTGTGCATAGGTTCATAGGTAGGTACTAGGCTATCGGCCCTGGGGCTTATATAAACCTAGCCAAAAAGTTTCCCCCTTGCTTTCGCCACCCAAGAAAATTATTTTCCTGTGCCCCTGTCAAGTGATCCCCGGGGTGAATTTTACATTTCCCATCCAGTCATCAAGATTTTTCTTAGAGCGCCAATGAGGAGCTTTGCTTGACATGAATGGGTAGTTTGTTCAAGAGTATGGGAAGTCTCTGGGACAGGAATCTATCCCTCCAGCATGTTCTGTTTATTATGGTGACGAGGCTTAGGTCCCTGGAGCGTGTGGTTTGGAGAGATTGGGATTTCTTTAAGTATAGCATGTCCAACAGCTGTGGGTTTGACATAGCTTTGTATGTTAGCATAGATCGCCTCTGAGTAGGCGATATGTGATGGAGTAGAGCTGGAGTTTTTTGAGACGGTCTACGTATGGCATCTGTCTGAGGCCAGTAATCCTCTTAGTGAGGTATTTCTGTGGCCTTTCCAATTGCTGTAGGTGTCTTGTGAAATACTTGTCAAACGGGGTATTGTACTGTATAATGGGTCTGATGAGGGATGAGTAGAGAGGAACAATGACCTCCTTTTTTCTAGAGGAGAACCCTTTTGTGGTGAGGTGTGCCACATAGAAGGATTTCCTGACTATGGCGATGTGGTTTTCAAAGGAGAATCTACTGTCCACCTGTGTCCCAAGGTTTCTTATCACACTTAGTGAACTACTGCCTATGTGGTAGTTCACGGGTACAGAGTTTTTCCCAAAGGGGATGACAATGCACTTCTTGGCATTGAGCTTGAGGCCATGACTTTGACACCAAGCATCTGTCTGTGAGGCCCTAAATGTCTACATCATTAGATGATTCTATTATGGCTCCCAGGTTGCAATCATCTGCAAACTTTGTTAGCCAAAGACCTTCTCTGTTGGCCTGCACTTCAGAGAAGTAGATGCCGAACAGGAGAGGACCCAGGATAGAACCCTGTGGTACTCCACTCGTCACTGGTTTGAAGTCGGACTTGGAGTCTGTTACTTTTACTATGTGAGTTCTGTCAGTGAGCCAGTTGGCCACCCTTCTTGTGACAGGGATTTATGCCCAGTTTAGTGAGTTTATCTATAATTCCAGAGTTGGGGGATGGTATCGAAAGCCTTGGCAAGGTCAGCTCCAGTGACTGTTTCAAAAGAAGTCAATCAGGTTTAGTAGACATGATCTACCTTTTACAAACCCAAACTGAGTGGGGTCCAGGGTTTGGAGGTTACCTATGTCTTTGTTTATAAGCTCCAAGATGATACATTCCATGGCCTTGCAGACCAGGCTCGTCAGGCTAATGGGGTGGTAGTTTCCGGGGTCTGTGGTGGCACCCCCTTTGTGGAGTGGGATAACCTTCACTGTGTGCCATTCAGTAGGCACATAGCCTGAGGTGAGGCTATGATTGAACATGGTTCTTAGGTGGGATGCCAGTTCATTCTGTAGTTAATGCAGTACGCAGCCTGGGATGTTGTCTGGTCCCATGGATGCTGTGTTCTTGGCTTTGGAGGGTGCGGTCATTACTTGTTCATCCATGATTACAGGAGCTTTGCATTCTTCTGGTATTATGATGGGCCCGTTGGAGGGTGAGAGGGGGTAAAGTTAGCACTGAACCTATCTGCCAGGATGTTAGCAATATCGGTTGGTTCTGTATATTTAGTGCCATTGTGCTGTAGCTCAAAGCAGATCTGAGTGTTGCCATTGAGATTCTTGACATAGTTGTAGAATGCTTTTTGGTTGGCTTTGGAATCAGTGGTGATTTTATTTTCATAAATGGCTTTGGAGGGTTTTATGAGGGATCTCAGCTTTTTACTGAGGCTGACCAGGGAGTTCCTCTAATCCTTGGGATTTTGCAACAGCTTCTTCCTTCTGGTGTAGAGTTTGTTTATGGCAGGGGACCACCAGATTGGCTTCCCTTTTTTGGAGGATAGCGTCTTGGTTCTGTTGGGGATTGGCATGATCCATGCACTCGTGTATGTGCTTATAAAGTGCATTTGTGTAAGATTCAGCAGTCATACCTCTATTTTCTGTCTGCATGGGTGTTGTGAAGTTTGCCACTTCTGTCTTAAGAAGCATGAAGTTGGCTTTGGAGTAGTTTGACTGTGGTTTCCTTAATGAGGGGCGGGATATGGATGTCTAGTGTGATTAGCTTGTGGTCAGATCTGACCAGCGAGGAGTTTACCTCTGGCATAGAACACTGGTTTACCCATATTGGTAATGACCAGGTCCAGTATATTGTTGCCCCTGGTGGGGGTGTGGACAAGCTGATCCAAGGCATTGGAATTTATGAATTCCAGAAAACGTTGAGCGAATGAGTTGGTACAGGAGTAGTTTTCCCAGTTGATGGTTATAGTTGAAATCGCCCACAATTAAGGTATTGGTTTGTACCTTAATATTTTCCAGTATCTTAAGAAATGAAGAGTGGGAATCCTGGGGCATGGTGGGGGATCTGTTACAAGCTGCAACCTGGATTGCAGTCTTGACCAGTGTTAGTTGCACTTGGATAATTTCGGATGCATTATCTTCAAATCCTCCATATTTGATTTTTTTCATAAACACAGGGTTTTATTAAGAACCAACCCATCTTTTCTTCCTAAGGTGGTATCTTAGGATGGCCTAATGGTTAAGGTGTTTGCCTTACAAACACAAGGTGCAGGGTTTGAGTCTCACAAGGGATAATTGGCTAGGCTTAAAATGGCTCGCAAGGGCAGTTAGCTTAGTACTAATCTATGAACCTATCTGAAGCCAACATTAATCAATCTGTTAATTTACAAGTCTTTCCTAATTTGTGTAATAAGAAAGTATTGTTTGCACTTGTTAGATGTTCACAAACAGTTGCATTTTTATCTCGGCAGAACAAAGGACTTTAGAAAGTCAGACCAATTATTCATCTACTTTTCAGGTCCCTCCATGGGTAAACCAGTTTCAAATGTTACCTTATCTAAGTGGTTAAGGGAATACAAAACTTTAGTCTACAATAAGAGAAACGTTCAAATATCTGCACCAGTGATTCGTTAAGATGTCCTTCATGGATGCATCTGCAGTCATAACAACTGGGTTGTCCTGTCGTCAGGCAGCCCTTCGGTCGGCCGGATTCCAAAGTCTGGGTCCGGCTTCGGCTGATGTCGCACTTCACCCGACGTCATCTCTGCTGGTCTTCGGGTATAAAGGCATCAGCCGACACCATTTTCCTCAGTCTTTCTTGCCGCGTGGCCAAGCAGAAGCTGTGCGGATGTGCCGGACGGTCAGATCCAGAGATTACTACTACCGAATACTACATCGAAGACTTGTAAAAAGCTAAGTACGCCGTTGGGGTCTCTTTCTTGCCTTAGCCGATGTCAGAAAAAGTCAATAACTGTTTAACTTGTGGGAAACAAATACCTCATAATGATTTCCACTCTTACTGTTTGCCTTGCTTAGGCCCAGACCACGACGTAGCAGCCTGTTCGCCTGCGCTTCCTTCAACCGACACGCTAAGGCCGGTCGGAGTTTGCTGAACAGTTTTTCGGCTCAGACTTTGCGTATATTATGCCGCCGGATCCTCCGACTACCCAAATTATTAAAAACGCAAGAAAAGACCGACACTCGCGGTCTGCGGTTTCGACGAAACCACGGTGAAGCAAGAGTGTCTCTGTTTCGGCCGAAACCGAGAAAACTGGTCTATCTCCAGCCGAATCCATGGCTACTACTGAGGCTCCTGCTACCTTACCTGAATCGGCCTCAGAAATTTTGCCTACAACCGTGGTTTCTACTGATTTATCAGACACCATCCCTTTGGATGTCTCTACCCCAGCACATGGTGCTGCTAGACCCCCTGCAGCCATGTCTATCAAGGCCTTTGCCAGGGCCAAAGCAGCCAAATCTGCTAAGACAGTGCCTGTTAAACCTCCCTCACACAGGCCCACTTCTAGTTCACAAATGCTCACTCTGGCAGAAGATTTAATATCCTTAATTAGGGGATCCCAATCTCACCCAGACAGGGCCTCTCAGCCCCTGAAAGAGACCTAGGACAGAGCCCCGAGCCAGTGTCCTCTGAGGCTTCTCCGGATGACTCCGACATTTCAGAACAGCCAGAGGACCCTTTTTCTACATATGAAGACTCTGATGCTGAAGAATCCATTCCAGCTGCCTCTCCACCAGAGGAATTTTCCTTTGGGGAAACCTTGCATGCCATGAGAGAACAATTCCAATGGCAGGGACAAGATTTCTCAGACTCAAGAAAAAGGCTTAGGACCTTCCTACACTTACCACAACATAGGCCCTTAGCTATACCTCCTGTTTTACCTGTTGTGGATGACGCATTTAATTATGTCTGCTCTGCTCCTGATTCTTTACCTCCTGCCCCTGCCAAACCTGATAGATATTACAGGGTACCTGACACTCATCACCACCTATACAAGGCCCCACTGGCAGACCCCAAAACTATTTCACAGGGGCCTAAGGCAGTAGCCTCGACCACAGCAAAAAACCCTATTCCTTCAGAAAGGGAATCCAGGTCCTTAGACAGATGGGGGAAAAAAGTTTACACCTCTGCTACTCTCTCAGCTAGAGCTTTAAACTGTCAATTTCACATGATCCAATACCAAGAGTTTATGCTTGATCAGTTAACTAAGAAAGTATCCTCTGATGAATCTTTAGACAAGAAATATGTATTAGAAATGGTAAATAACATACAACAGGTTAGTAACCATTCCTTAAAATGTGGCTATGATGCACTGGAGGCTTCATTTAGATCAGCCATGACTGGCACAGTGATAAGAAGACATGCATGGCTGAAAGAACAGGTCTTACCGGATCATGTTAAAGCAAAGCTATTAGATGCTCCCATGGATAAGGCCAGTTTATTTGGTACACCTGCCCAGCAGGTAATGAAGAAAATGGAAGAAAAGGCAAAATCTGTACAGACAGTTAAAGATTTCTTACAGGTTCAGCCCCCAAGGTTTAGCAGGAACTGCCCTGCCAAAAATTGGTCCTTTCCTGACTCCACAAGATCCCAAAGGGGCAGAAACAGACGATCCAGAGGCAGAAATCAATCCAGAGGAGGTGCCTACAGAGGACGACAGTGGCAAGGTAATAACAGAGGCACAGACACAACCACTGCCACTGCAACAGGACAATCACAGTGACTTGACTCTAACTCCGCCTACCAGGGAGCAAATAGCAGCACCATTAGGCGGAAAGTTAGCCTTATTTTTTAAAAATTGGCACTATATCACAACAGACAAGTGGATTTTGCAAACCATAGACCAAGGCTACCGGTTCCACTTCCACACTTTGCCAGTAAAAAGTGGAATGCCAAACCTGCCTCCAAATCAGAAGATAGAAGCTCTACAGCAGATAACGAAATTATCCAAGATGAGAGCTGTGGAAAGAGTACCAATAACAGAACAGGGCAAAGGATTCTACTCCAGACTCTTCCTAGTACCAAGAAAAGAAAAGTTGGAGACCTATTCTCGACCTGTCCATCTTAAACACATATATCATTGTCCCAAAATTCAAAATGCTGACCCTACAGCAACTTCTTCCCATGCTGGGCAAGGAGTGTTGGCTGGTAACTCTAGATCTCAAAGAGGCATACCTGCACGTCCCCATTCGACCCAATTGCAGAAGATACCTCCGATTTCTTGCAGGATCAGAGCATTATCAATTCTCAGCATTGCCCTTTGGTTTATCTACTGCCCAGAGTATTCACAAAATGCCTGGCATCAGTAATCGCCACTGCAGACTACAGGGAATCCAAATTTATCCATACCTGGACGACTGCCTGCTACAAGCGGACAACAAAAGCAAGCTGACAACAGATTTACAAAGGGTCATTTACTTGCTACAAGCCCTGGGATACACAGTCAACTTACAAAAGTCAAGGCTGATACCATCCCAGACAAGAACATTCTTGGGCGGAATTGGACACAGTAAAACAAATGGCATTCCTAACTACAGAAAAACAAAAAGAACTCCCTCTTTACTTCTTGGCATTAACAAGACAGAACAAACTAACAGCAAGAAAAGTTCTGCAGGCCTTGGGCTTCATGGCATCATGCATAATCTTGGTACCACATGCCAGACTGCATATGAGAAAACTACAGTGGTACCTAAAGAATTTATGGTCTCAACACAGGCACAGCCTAGAAGCAGAAATTCCATTAATCCCATGCCTAAAACAGGAATTCCTCTGGTGGGCCCAAGCATGGCAGTCAAACCCAGGCCTACCCTTCCACAAGTTTCGAACAAGCCAAACCATCACAACAGACGCCTCAGACCTAGGATGGGGAGCGCACATGCTGGACAAATGCGTACAAGGATTGTGGACTCAGGACCAGCTGCACTTGCACATAAACCAAAAAGAAATGCTGGCAGTAAAACTGGCAATCCAAAATTCAGACCATTCCTCAAAGAAGGCCATTTGATGATAAGGACAGACAACACCACAGTCATGTGGTACATCAACAAACAGGGAGGCACTCATTCATACCCCCTATGCAGAATGACTTTGGACCTTTGGAATCTGGCTCTCAGCTACAACATCCAGTTACAGGCAATATTTGTACCGGGAAAAGAGAACACCCTAGCAGACATGTTAAGCAGAACCACCTCGGATGCTGACGAATGGATGCTACACCCAGACATCTTCAAGACCATCACAAAGAAATGGGGAATGCCACAAATAGATCTATTCGCTTCCCTCTCAATCACCAGCTCAAAAAATTCTGCACAAGGGCATTCCACCCACTTGCATGGAAGGTGGATTCTCTTTCCTTCAGCTGGACAGGTCTGACAGCATATGCATTTCCACCTCTTCCCTTGATACACAAGGTATTACTGAAAATCAAAGAGGAACGTCCAAGGATAATCCTGATAGCTCCAACTGGCCAAGACAACACTGGTACCCACTGCTGAGGAGCAACACTCGGGAGAAAATGTGGTCAATACCCCTGATGCCTTTGATGTTAACTCAGAACAACTACAGCATCATGCATCCAAACCTAAAAACTTTGCAGCTGACTGCCTGGAACATCACATAGCAGCAACTAAGCCAGATCTTTCCCAAAGGGTTAAGGACATTATCCTTGAAGCCCGCAGACCTTCAACAAGAAGGAACTATGCAGGAAAATGGAAAAGGTTTGTCATTTGGAGTACTGAAAGAGGAAAAGATGCGTCAAATATAGATATTGCAAACATTCTGGAGTATTTGGCAGAGCTTTTACATACAGGCATGTCCTATTCCTCCATCAAGATACATGCATCAGCTATTTCAGCAGAATACAGCTTTGATCCACCTGTCTTTTCACATCCTCTACTCAGGCAGATCCTCAGAGGGATCAAGAATGTAAAACCTCCAAGGAAACCACCATTACCAGCATGGGACTTGAACTTTGTGCTAGAAAAGTTGACACTCCCTCCTTCGAACCAGCAGCAACAGCAGATCTACAGCACCTATCATGGAAAACTGCTTTCCTACTGGCAATTACCTCAGCAAGGAGGGTTTCGGAACTACAGGCCTTAATGGCAGTACAACCCTTCCTAATCTTCCATAAAGATAGGGTGTCCATGAGAACTAATCCTACATTTATGCCTAAGGTGGTATCCAGAGTGTCTTTAAACCAGGCAATCCACCTACCTACCTTCTTTCCCAATCCACAAAACAGAGGCGAAAGAATGCTGCGTACCTTGGACGTACATAGACAGCTACGCTTACTACCTGGACAGAACCAAAGTAACAGAAAACTGACCAGCTTTTGTAGCCTATGCAACAGGGAGGGAAGGAAAAGCAATTTCCAAACAGACAATCTCCAAATGGATAGGAAATTGCATAAGATTTTGTTACTCCTTCCATGGAAAACCAATTCCACAGAACATAAGGCCTCATTCTACAAGGGCTACAGCCACTACCACAGCTTTCTTACGAGGAGTGGCAACCAAAGACATTATTGAGGCGGCTACTTGGACCTCCGTGCATACATTTGCCAAGCATTATAATTTATCTCTATATTCTAGATCCCGAGCAGGGTTTGCAACTGCTGTATTGCAAGGGATCCTAACCACACCATAATTTTATCATCCTCCTCCCCTAGTTGGCTATGGTATTCTACCCAGTTGTTATGACTGCAGATGCATCCATGAAGGACATAGTACAGTTTTGTACCTACCATAAATGTAGATGTCCGAACTGGATAGCATCTGCAGTCAGGATTACCTCCCTCCTTCCCTCTGTGGTACTCCTAGGTATTTACCCACCTAATAGCTAGCTGGGGGGAGTCTCTTATGGTGTAATTGTTTGTATATATGTACATACATGCTTATTTTTGTGTTTGCCTTCTATCTTTTTGGAAACATTGGCATTTATCCAAAATTTAGCCTTCCAAGAGGGCAACTGGCATCTGGGGCAAGAAACACTGAGGGAAAATGGCGTCGGCTGATGCCTTTATACCCGAAGACCAGCAGAGATGACGTCGGGTGAAGTGCGACATCAGCCGAAGCCGGACCCAGACTTTGGAATCCGGCCGACCGAAGGGCTGCCTGACGACAGGACAACCCAGTTGTTATGACTGCAGATGCTATCCAGTTCGGACATCTACATTTATGGTAGGTACAAAACTGTACTTTATCTGCACAAGTGATTCACTCAAAGGCTTCCATGGGTGAAGTATGTGCAGCAGCAACCTGGACTACTACACCTACTTTTATCACTCATTACAAATTGGATCTGGTGTCCAGGGGAAAAGTGTACTTTGGTTCTATCATGCTCAGGAAATTCCTTCCTTAAGGCCTCCCAAGATATAATGTAGCTGGGGACTCTGTCCTATAGGTCAAGGATAAATGAAGATTGACAACATCCGATGAAGTTATGTACCCGCCATAAAGTTCCATCTGTGTTGTTGATCTTCATTTATCCTTGACACCCCACCCACCTTCCCCCTCCTTCAGGCTTATTGAAGGAACAAACTCTGGTCCTGGTTATCTGTTTCATTCATGACTTGGACAAAGCCTCTAGGGCTCTCTTTATTGTCTTGCTTTATAGCTGCAAACTCAATCTGAGGTAATCCAGAGAGGAACATTCCAGGTAGGGACTTTGCTCGAGAGTGTTTGGTTCTCGTGATCTTTTATAGGAGCCAAGCCAGTTCCGAAGGTCGGAACAGAGCCACTAATAGGTCAAGGATCAATGAAAATAACACAGATGGAACGTTATGACGAGTGTTCTTTTTAGATTTGTTCTGCTCTGTTTATGTAAAAGTTCTCCAAGTTCAAGTACATATTTTTACCTATTTTGAGTAGGCTACTTTAATGTAAATAGCTTCTATGCTTTTATTTATTTATGTACTTATGTTTGGTAATCGAGAAAAATCCAATTGGTGTTTATTCACAGGGGGGGGTAAATGCTAGAGTAGTACCATCTTTTGGGTGAGACGTTAAACCAAAATCCCATTAGGTGGATGTAAAAGATGCCATGACACGTATTAAAAATTGTGGGGAAGCTCCCTGGTGCTCTGGCAAAATTTCCCCTAATCAGTGTGAATGCCAACTCTGTTTTCCCTTGAGAAAGAGGGTGTTGGACTATTGGGACTAACCCAGTCAGTGTAAATATAAAAAAAAAACAGGAACCGCACAATGGACTTGACCACAAAACCGAAACAAAGTAGAGAAATGGACTCGCTGCAAATAGTTGGATACAAGTTTATTAAACAATAATTAATAAATAAATTGCTGTAGAGTATAACCAGTATCATGCAGGTAATGTTAATATGCAAGGAAGAGGTTGTATATTAAACATGTTGTAATATATGAAACGCAAGATAAAGAAAAAAAATCATTACGTAAAATGTGTACAGTAAATTAAATGGGGGAAAAAAGATATTTTATAGCTAAAAGCTACATTAGCATTCATCTTCAAAATTTATTGAGAGGCCTTGGTTGGATTAGACCGGTAACGCAGTTCAAGTGCAGACATGCAGGTATACGTGTAATTGCTATACAATAAATAGTTAGATGTAGTTTAGTTTAAAGTAGTAGTAGTGGATCTTTGTTTTTACAGGTAATTGAAAAAAAGTTACAAGTTAAAAAATAAGGGGCAATGCAAAATGAGATTTCTAAGACTTGACTCATTGGTCTGTTTGTATCGCAACAAGTAAACTGCTTGGAGAGAGCGAAAAAAGCAAATAACCTATGCTCTTATTTGTATGTTAGTATGAAGTACACTTGTATGTTTTTATGTTTGCATATATGTATATGTGCATGCTTGTAATGCAGACTAAGAAGAGATGATAATGATTTTTTTGTTTATTTTGAAGGTCGTGTATATTTGAGGATTGGAAACCTGGACAGCTGTTCAGGTGTTGTGTTTGTATCCTCTTCCTATTTAGCTGGCTACATTTCAGGAGAAGCATGGAATATTGATGATGCTAATGTTGTATGCCGACTCACAAGATGTGGATCTGCATTAAGTATTTCTTCCACTTCCGAACGTGATCTGCACTATTATAGCTTGCTGGAAAATTTGGGATGTTTAGGGGCAGAATATAATATAGAAGACTGTCCTGGCGTAACCATGGTGAGAGGCACCGACGGTAATTCAACTATTGCTCATGTGATTTGCTCAAAAGGTAAGCCGTGGAGGTACGTTTCCCTTCCTTGAATTTTCTGAGATGAATTTTGCTGATTAAGATGATGAGAGACTTCTGTTTGTTCTTTGACATCATTTATTAGGCAAATAGTTTTAATGTGATAAATGCTGTTCTTTGAGTGTGGATCTGTTATCTTACAGCGAGATTAAGTGCTTCAAAGACTTATAGAAAAAAACAAATGTTTTAAAATCCCCTATAAAATTTGCACAGCTACTTGATGTATGCAGTAAGCTGATGGGTGCAAAACTAATTAAGAGTTGTATTCGGCTCCCTACTGAAATGTTGTCATTTGAAATGCCAATTGCTGATGAGCTGAAAAAACAACCGAAAACACAGGAGAGGAGTGAATTCTGAAAGTTACTCTTCTCCTTTAAACTTCTTTTTTTTTTTCTGGGGAGTGCAAGTCCCCCTGCACCCGCCTTGGGGAAAGGTCCCTTTAGACATATATCTACTAATTCTTGAGATCTCCATACCTTGGAGAAAAGGGAGTATTCTGAGAAATGGCATCTCATACTTTAGTATATGTAAGTCTGTTCTTTCAGCCGTTCAGGCTGTGTTTTGGGACTTGCTGTAGCATGTCCCAACGTTTCATATAGTTGCCGTTGTAGTCTCACTTGACTTCTATGTGCTGTTTAAAAGCTGATAACAGTGCAGACTACATCTAGTTAACACAGCATAAGTGGGCTTATATTATGTTTAATAACTTGTTTAGGTTTTTTTAATTGCTAACTGTTAAGCATTTGTATTTAGCCATGAGAAGTGTTGGTAAATCACAATCTGTAAACAAAGGTATAATTTATTGTTTCTTAGTCTTCATTTTACCATTTTACATGTAGGTAAACAGAGCAGCGTAGTGCTGTGCATTGCAGGTCTCCATGTTCCCCAGAAATGGCTTCAACGTTTTAAATTCCCACATCAACTGCATTATTTTTAACTTATGCTTAAGGGTGATAATAGTAGATGCAGGGAAAAAGTATGTTTTCATGTTACTATCACCAAGTCATTTTTGTTGCTTTACCCTAAGATTGTTCCTAGGCCTTTCCTTAGTAATGGTAGATGAAATGCATAATGGCTAAAAAAAAAAATCTGTCTAAGATATTTTTTGTTTTTTTTTTGTCTACCTATTTATCTACATATTTCCACCTGTTGATAATTCAGCTGGGCTGAAGTCCCTTTTCAGCAGTGGCCTGGGAGAAATGTTTTGGTAAATCAAGAATGGTTTATCAAAAATATGCATGATGATGAGAAGGGGAGGAGGATTGCATGTTGATGAGAAGGGGAGGAGGATTGCATGTTGATGAGAAGGGGGAGGAGGAATGCATGATGATGAGAAGGAGGAGGAGGAATGCATGATGATGAGAAGGAGGAGGAGGAATGCATGATGATGAGAAGGGAGGAGGAATGCATGATGATGAGAAGGGGAGGAGGAATGCATGATGATGAGAAGGGAGGAGGAATGCATGATGATGAGAAGGGGAGGAGGAATGCATGATGATGAGAAGGGGAGGAGGAATGCATGATGAGGAGAAGGGGAGGAGGAATGCATGATGAGGAGAAGGGGAGGAGGAATGCATGATGAGGAGAAGGGGAGGAGGAATGCATGATGATGAGGAGAGGGGGAGGAAGAATGCATGATGATGAGGAGAGGAGAAGGGGAGGAAGAATGCATGATGATGAGAAAGCGAGGAGGAATGCATGATGAGGGGAGGAGAAGGGGCGGAGGAATGCATGATGAGAAAGCGAGGAGGAATGCATGATGATGAGAAAGCGAGGAGGAATGCATGATGAGGGGAGGAGAAGGGGGAGGAGGAATGCTAAAGAGTGGTTACATCTGCATGCATTTTAATGGTGTATATTTGTAAACAATGTAAGCTCACTGGAGTCAAGAGACACTTTTCAAGGGTGAGATGGGAGAACTGATTAGTCAAGTCACTTGCTCAGAGACAAATTGTAGACAAATGGTGATTGAGGGAATCGAACACTGGACTACAGGAAGCAAATTATTAACATGTTCTAGCCTTACGCCACTGTGCTAATTTCCAGACCATATATTTACTGATATCACAGGAACAGTACTAACATCAGGGTTAGGTGTGAGAATGTTTGACTAATTTAGAAGTGTATGCAGACCATACATATTGCATTGCATGCATCAGCCATTCTATCCAATATTATGCATTGCAAGGAATGATGTCGATGTGAACTACAGCACAATGTGGTATGTAAGGTTCAAGAAGTAATAGCTAGAAGTTATAGTAAAGGAAGCGGCAGAGTATGGACATGCTGGAGAGAGTCGACTCGTACATTAAATCTTTAACATTTTTAAACGTAAGGCGTATCTAAGTTGTGTTGTAACTTGTAAATTTATATAAATAAATGTGTACATTGAATTGCTTAGTTTTGTTACTGCTATGTATTTGCACTAGTAAGTACAGAAGGTTACACATTTAAGCAGGCAAATGCAAGTAAGTGATTAATGGTTATTTTGTGATTCAAATATTCAAACAGATTTATTTTTAAATACACAAATACCATTTCTGGCAGTTTAATGGATAAGCCAGTAGCTGAGCTTTGTCTGCCTATTTCGTCAAGATCCTTGTTTCCTGATCTTCACAAACAGTGGCGTGTTCTTGATATTGTCCTGTAGCCTTATATCATATAATTCTGAGCTTGACATGTACATGAAAGCAAATAATGCAGGAAAAAAGTACTATATGAGAAAAACAAGTAACTTCTTGTGGCTTGCCCTGTAAGTTAAGCTGGATCAGGTTTTGTCCCTGATACGTGGTGCATTTCACTCGAAATATACCCCTCCATAAAGGTGGCCTTAAAACCAATCCAGGTAGTTACAGGCATGATCTGCAAAGCCATGGAATGTGTGACAGCTAAATTAGCGTAGACTGTGTAACTGCGTCATTGTGATTTACTTCCATTATGGCTGTATGCCTAAGTTAAGTTCATAGTTTCTTAGGCAATTACTAGGCTAACAGCCCTAGGAAGCCTCTTTGAGCCTAAGCATGTTTTCCCATTTAAAAATGGCAGGATAAATTACCCAGGGGCATATAGTTGTCTATGTGGCAAACAATTTACAAGCTGCATCTGTCCAATAGGGGCATAGATGCCAGTTCAGGGGTAGAGTTCCATTTCCGATCCACTGGTCCTTGAGTTTGTAAAGGACCAGGGACAAACTCATTTCACGTGTATGGGAAGCCTGCTTCAGAGTAGGTGTAGCCCTTTAACACATTCTGTTTATGTTGTAGATGAGGTTTAGTTCCTTCGAGCAGAAAGTTCTAATGTTCTTGAACTTGCGGTTGTGCAGCACATCATTAATATTGGATCAGATTATACTTTGTATGCCAGGCATAGATCACCACTTAGTAGTCGGTTGGAGATGGAGTATAAAGGTGAGGTTGTGAGCTGGTCTGCTTACTCCATGTGGTTTATGCCTTGTATTATTTTTGTGAGGAACCTCTGAGGGCGTTCAGTGCAATGTCCCCTTTGGGATGTATTTTCATAAACATATCAAACAAAGACCTTGAGCGTTCCTAACAAAAAGATCACAGACCTAAAGTCTTTGAGATACCTAGAGAAGTTGGAAGCTCTAGCCATTTATTCTAAGTCTGTTTAGAGAGCTCTCTGTATTGCTTACCAAACAATTAGAGGCCTAATAGTCCTGGTCCTCCTGTTCCCTCAAAAGTCCAACATCCATGGAGCTAAATCTTCAACAAAAGCTAAATAAAATGGGGTGGAAGGATAGGTTTGTAACCTAGTACCTCCAAAAGCAATGGAGTAAACGTCTCCAGCATGTTAAGCAGTGCAACTGACTGCCTTCCTTTAAAGTTGTGGGGTGCATTATCATGAACTTTAGTAATCTGGACATTGAAAATCTCTTAATCCTGGATCCTCAGTTTGGCTTTATCAAAGGAAGGTCCAGCCTCTTTAGCCTCATTGATGTATTGATGTATTGGAAAAGGTAACTGAAACGTAGTTATGCAGCACATAGTACATGACTAGACCTGACCAAGGCCTTTGACGCTATTGCAATGCAGGCATTATTGATACACTTGTAAATCTGAATATAAATCCTTGTATTGTGCAATGGATAGCTAACTGGTTGTCTGACGGAACCTATGTGGTTAAAGTGGCATGTGCCACATCTGAAAGCAAAAATGTTATCAGTGGTATACCACAGGGCTCAGTTTTGGGCCCTCTTCTATTTGGCATATATTTCTCAGACCTTCAGGCCAGCACTTCTGACTTATGGTTAACTAAGTTTGCAGATGAGTGTAAACTGGTGGTCAACCTTTAACTGGCTCAGTGCTTAGACCATACTAACAACTGGTGCAAGGACAATGGTCTGAAATTAAACGTAAAAAATGTACTACAGTTCATTTTGAATTACTTCCTGTATAGGAGATGGAGGTTCTCCAGTCAGATACTTTTGTAAGGGATTTACACACTCTTAATGTCTGATCATTTGACCATCATGTCTCCACATTAGTTCAAAAAGCCTTTTTATCTAGCCCATCTAATTTCCTAGGGAACTCTACTAGATCCAAAGAAGTCTTAATTCCTCTTCACTTGTATCTTATTAGACCCATTATTGAATTTAATGCACCTTTTGGCATGTATTTATCTAAAAATATCACACAATTTGAAAGACCTCAGAAATTCATAACTAAAAAGCTCAGTGGCCTCAAAATGTTACCAGGATAAACGGAGAGCCCTTTTCCTGTACCCATTGTCTTACACACTCCTCTTTGGAGATCTGTGACTAATCTTTTGTGCCATGAAAGATCCAACTAGATTTAACTTCCTATTCCTTCCCAGAACTAATGGTACATGAAATACTTGGTTAAAGGAACTAAGCCTTCATAGATAAGCAAGACACGCTGGCTTGATAATCACATCTCAACATATCCCTCACCTCTGGAACAAGCTTCCACTGCATGTGAAATGGGAGTAACATCCTGTCCGCTTTCAAGGTAAATCTAGATAAATTGGATGGGCAGTCACTAATTTTCTTAGTCTAACTTGTCTTATCCTCCTTGAGACTTGGAGGGAAATTGAGTAGGGTTTTTTTGGCTAGGCTTGAAATTGTCTGCAGATTGATTGCCTAGTACTTGCCTATGATCCTATAAACATAAATTAGATGAATAGATCGGTGTCCACGGATTTACACTGGTCAATATGGGCCTTTAAAGAAAGCTGCAGCCTGATGCAGGGTACTGTCAAACTATAAATGGCTATGAGACTCTGAATAATTGCCTGACAAAAGGCATCACTGATTGACTATATTAACTTTTTGTGCTGATCTGAAGCATTTATTGAAAACAGGATACTAGAGTGTAGAACTGCACAGAGAACAAGATGGCACTCCCCAGAAATGCTAGGTGCTTCAGTACATCTCTACAGAATTGCTAGGTGCTATAGAAAGTGCCTAAAATTGATCATTTGGATCGATAACTTGCAATTGTTGAAATTTCAGGCACCGTCACTTAACGGTAACTTGCAATACATTGTTTGGATGAGTTTATTGCAGGTGTAGATCTGGAGAGGATTTACTGCAGTCTTTACTGTATACTTGGTTTCTAATCCATTCCGAATGTTATGTAGGTCAGACTACACCATTTTCATTGAAGTGATCTCGCCTGTGTTCAAGTCTCAGAACACTATTTATAAACACTGTCATGTGGAACAAGGCTGGTATGCTGCAGAACATATTAGACTGGAAAAAAGTGTCCTACACAGCCCTCCTATTCCATGCACTGGATACATATGCAAATGACTTGAACACCATTGGTTTACCAGGTGGTCACAGTTGGTAGGCGTTGAGCTGTGTACAATCTAATGCTGTTGTAATTGGCAGTAATGTAACCTGCTCCCCAACAAATATGTTACTCGGCAATATACAAGTTCTACTCCTGTACTTGCCTGCTTGTATCTACTTTATTTCACAGTTGCTGGTAGTTTCCTTTCATACTGTCATAGCTGAGCACAAAGTATTACTGCTGTTAAATAACATACAGTATATTAGGAAAAACCCTACCATGTTCTGAGGTACAGGCAACTCTGCTACCACAACCACTCCTTATCTCCCCACCTGCAGTGTTATTGCCAACCTCCCAGCAAGAGAAGTTTGCACAACACCATAACCCTTTATTACCATATTATAGTAAGGGCCTTGCTCCACTATCATGCCTAATAAGTGAAATATTTGTATGAGCTTCTCATCGGCTTGGTAGCAGAGCAAAGTATAGCATCTCATGCAGTGTAGCAGCTGCTTGGTTGCAGATGAATTCGGGAATGTTTGGGTACAGAAGTACTTAATGCAGCATGCTGTTTTGCAGCTCTTAAATATTAGGGCCACTTTGTGCAGTGCTGTTAAGCTCTGCTCTCCAGGCCTATGCATCGTGATCCTAAACAGAATCCTACTAAACATAGTGTGAGGAGAGCTTGTACAATACTGTGCACTGTCCCCATGATTTGCAAATATAGTGAGAAGGATGCATGCAAGTTTCATGCACACTGTATTCAGCTTGTCATCAGGGACTACTTGGGTTCACAATCATGAACCATGTTTGTACTCGAATGTTGACTTACATTCCTGCCTTTCGAATGGCAGAGGAGTGCTTGATGCAAGTTAGTATTCCAGATGCTCCCATACTGGGGAATGCAGGATTTGTAGCCTGACAGAGATGCTTAGGACCAGGGAGTGAAGAAACTAAATGCTGTGTAGAATTTTTCCTTGGTTTAATTTGTCAAAGTCTTTTTGGTTTGTGATGCCATGACAGGAATTGGACCCCTTTCCTAAGTCAAAATATGATTAAAGTTCATGAAATGACTATTGTTTCAATCTTTGTTAGCCAAAGTGCTCTTCACAGCACCCAAAATATGCCCAGAATTGACTCCTCCAGCAATTCGCATGGAGTTGCATGTATCAGTAACCTATCTAAATATGATTGTAAATTATTTTTTATGAGACCCATTGCTCCTACTACTACTGGAACTGTCTGGGGATCCTCCTTCCACATTACCATAATTTTTGCCTGCAAATCCTAGTTTTTTTTACTTTGTTGTCTCTCTGTATATAAGACACTGTAATCACTGGGTGTAACAACTTTTAATGATCAAAGCTACTTTACAAAACCTGCATTTGTCTTTCTTCCACATGCTCAGTGGACTTTGTAATCCAAAGTGCGTGTTTCCACTGTCTTGGGTTGCCAGTGTTAATCTTTCATGTCTTGGTTTGAATCCACCTCTCCTTAACCATTCCTGCATTTCTGTACTTGCAACTCTATGTATGCATTTCCCATATTTCTTGCTTTCTCATCTGATCTTTATCTTTCTTTTGTTTTAGATGCATTCAGTTGCTGCCTGATTTTTATCCACTTCTGGTTTGGTTTGGTTTCCATTTCTAGTTGACAGCAATATGCTTCTGCTAAACAAAGCAGGGAAGTCATCTTAGATTTGTTCTGTTCATGTTTTAAAACTTTCACTATGTTTGGATCTGATGGGGGTCAGTAGATATATATGCAGTCCTACAATTGCAGCTGTATACATGTAATAAATTTTGAGGAGGCCCATGCCTTCTTCAGAATGAGGAATAATGTCTTAATATGCACCATTTGATAAGAATGAAGCATGTTTCTTGTTTTCCTGTCCAGCTGATCCAATACTTTTTGGAGCCAGTCACCTAGAGCTGTAAGTTAGAATAAGTAGAGCAAATTAATTTACAGCTTGGACTTTGTTGCTAGAAGTCAGAGCTGTTATTCAGTATTTATTTTGTTCTTCTAAAATATTCTTGTTTTGTTCACATTTGTTCATGTTTCATTGTTGATCCGTCATCAATTCCCAAATATTTAAACACTTCCCTCTTGCTCAAGTTCCTTTGTATCACATTCCTGCCCCAGTCTATTTTCTTGGTGCTGTAGTTTTTTCTTATGTAAATGTTGCTTTTGCACATTTATCAAGACCAAATGACATTCTTGCATCATCTGAGAAATATTTGACCACTTTCAGTGGTGCTTTGAGCTCCTCATCTGATTAACTACAGAATTTTAAATCATTCACTAAAAGATGAGAAGTCTTTACACTTTGTTGTTGTCTGAGAGTCAAGCTTGTAACTATGACATCTGTTAATTAGACATCTAAATGGGTTAAGGGCAGGACAAAAAATCAGCAGTGACAGTCACCCTGAAATATCCTCTTTTGAATTTTTATCCCTGGGATAGTAATTTGTCCTTTATCATGACTTGGCTGCAAAGTGGTTTGTCACTGTGATGTAACTGATCAATGAAAGGAGCATCTTGTATATCTGTAAGTCCTCTATCTATGAATGTGGGATGCTGTCAAATGCTTTCTTGTAATTATTCATGTCATACTTAAATCCCTCCCCTTTTTACAATTCTCCATTATGACTTTAACAACAAATGATCCTTTGTTCCATATGACTTTCCTTTGTTATTCTCTTGTTCTGTTGCCTTGATAGATTTTATAGTAATTTAGAAGAAAATGTAGTGAAAATGTAGTCATTCTCAATTTTATTGTGTAGTTTATACATCTTCAGAAGGCAAGTTGTTGGTCTATACTTTTTAAGATAACTTGCAGTTTCACTCTTGAGGAGGAGTATTGATTTCCCTGTTAACCAGGTTGGTGTCTGTTCAGGGTACCCATACAAAGAGTTCTTACTCGGGCATAAGTCTTGGTGTAATGATGTTAACACTTTTAGCCAGAAGTTAGGCATTGCATCTTGGCCTGGGTTTTCCATTTAGGAGCTTCTCTTTTCAATTTCTGTGGTCTTTAATTCATCGCATTTTATGTCCTGTACATTTCAACTTATTACTATTTTTTTTACTTTTTCTGGCCATTCAACATATTTATGTTCCACAAGATCTCCAAAATGTCTCTCTTTCTCCTTTTTTTGGTGTTTTTATTCCTTTTGCATCATTTCCTAGTTCTCCATAAAACATTTTTGGAGCATCAGGGGCTTGCTTATGTTGTAGTTATCCTTTTATTTGCATATCTTCATGTGCTAATATATTTAGTACTGCAGACTCCTGATCTGTTCCAATACCATACATTGTTTTTATCATGTCTATCTTTAAGTATTTTGTTGTTCTGTTCCGTCATCTGTGCTCTTCTAACACTGACACTTCTTGTCTTAATTGCCATATAGTTTTCTATATTGGATGCATCCTTGATGGCATTCGATTTCTTCCCTTACTGTCCTGTATTTTTGTAGTAAGACTTGTGTCTGTTATTAGCTCTGTTGTACAGTAATATGCCCAATTTCCTTTATTATATTGCATGGATTTATGTTAATAGTCTTGATTACGGTGTTCATTTGTTTTATTGTATTTCTAACATTTTAGACTTCTGTAATCTATTTTTTATCAATATTAATATGTCTATCCAGCTCTGTTAAATCAAGCAAGTCTTCCCTTAGATCATATTCTTTTAAACGGAGGGCACATTCTTTATTCTCTGTTTCCTGCTGGCATTCTACAGAAAGTTGCAGATTGTCTTCCTGTGACACATTCTCTTCAGCTGCATCCTGTCACCTATTAATCTTTCACATGCAAACTCACTGGCCTATCGCTCCACCGTTTCCTGTTCTTTCTCTTGCTGTGCAACTCCAACTAATTTCCTGCTGAAGACTCCAGAGTATCTTTATGTGGCAACTGATCAGATGGTTCCTGTTCCTTCGGTTTCTCCAATATTTGGGGGCTCACTGTTCCATCATGCTGTGGTGCTACCAAAGTTGGATTTTCTATACTAAATCCTTCACCTTGTGGTAGTGCATAACTTCAATTTCTATTTTTTTAACTTTTCCATTACTGATCTGTTTTTCTACTTTCCATCTGTTTTCTTATTTTTTGCTGTGTCTTTCGGCTTTTCCCAGTTGGGGGTCATCACAGCAGAACTCCGGTCCGCTAATAATTGGCAGTGGATTTTTGGTGCAGAGTTGCCAGCACGACGCCCAACCTTCAGAGAAGGCACGTCCATTCACACACACACCTACCTACATGTCTTTATACGTCACTTAGGACATGCAGACTCCACACAGAAGGCGCTCCGGCCGAGAATCGAACGGGAGAACCTCTTGCTGTGAGGTGACAACGCTAACTGCTGCACCACCGTGGCTGCATGTTTTCTTATTTTTTGTGTTGTAAAAATTTCCATATCCAGATGCCTTTGCCTGCGTTTCTGATTAGATATCTTTGGTGGTCCTCTCCTCTCTTGCATTGATTAGTTTTGCTGTCTCCTTTGCATACATATTACACCATATTAAATCTTTTTCTTTACAATGTCCATATTTCTTCTTCAGATGTTTCACACTCCATCTGTTTCTCTTCACTTTGGGGGCTTATCGTTCCATCTTGCTGTGACATAATCTGTGTTAGACTTCCTACAATAAATCCTTCACTTCACATGTATTTCATAACTTCAGCTTCTATTTGTTTAACTTCTACTTTACTGATATTGTGTTCTGAATTCCCCCATTGTGGTCTTATTTTTTGTATTGTGAAATTTTCCATATCTGGTTGCCTTTGCCTGCATTTCTCCAAGTATTTTTGGAGCTGCTTTTTTGTATTGATTAGTTTGGCTTTCTCCTTTACATAAATATTACACCATATCAGATCTCTTTCTTTCCCATGTCCAAGTTTTTTTTATATACCTTTCAAAAATTTCTAAGTTTTGTGCTTTATATTTCCACATTTCTTCAGCTGCTTCTTTTTCCAAAGGGCCTGAGTTTTTTTTTTTTTTTGGTCCATATAACTTTTTATGAATTTGTTTTATTAATGAACACACATTTGTATTTGAAGATTTTGACAGTTAAGTATTTTTCTTTCCTCTAATTTTCTCATTTTTTTGAATATTTTCTATCTGGAAATTCTGGGCTTCTTGCATAACAGTAACAATACAGCATTTCTTTCTTATCCTCAGTAGCCCACTCTTGTCATCTTTATGGCTCTTTTTTTGGCTTGTCAATTTTGTGTTTTTTTGTGGACTAGTGCTTCTTACTACAAAAGGGGACCATCTGCCCCCCCTCCCTGAGCCTGACCTAACTCCATTGTAGTAATGTTTCCGTGTCTTGAGGATTCTGCACAGTCATTTGTTTCCCGTCCCTGGCATCAGTGTGCCTACCAAGGTTGGGCATTTTTTTATCATGGGACTTGTACACCCAGCTGTCATTATTTTTTAGCCTGCTTCTGTCTCTATCTTTATTTTTTAACCTGCTTCTGTCTCTCTCTTTATTTTTTAACCTGCTTCTGTCTCTCTCTTTATTTTTTAACCTGCTTCTGTCTCTCTCTTTATTTTTTAACCTGCTTCTGTCTCTATCTTTATTTTTTAACCTGCTTCCGTCTGTGATGTATGCTACATAAAATGCAGTGTATATATCAGTGTTGTATTGCTGATATTTTGTAAAAGTAGAGTGCATGTTGTGAAGGTACGCACCAAGACGTGAGGATGGATACATTTGCAGCAGTACTATTCTCGTTACTTTTTTGATTTTGCCGTTATCTCTCTGTCCTGATCCCTTAATCTCTCCATCTGGACCAGTTAGCTGTAGCAGATACTTGGTAAGACATTCTGTGTAGTAATTAGCTGCCTTACTCTGTAGTGCTGAGTGGCTTTGGCATGAATGACTGTGGTTCATGAATGAATCGCTCACTAGGCATATGTGCTCTCTACTATGGTAATGAGGGGATTGGTTTCTGTGTTGACTCCCATTGGTGGGAACGTGTCCACTTCAGGGTTTGTGGTGTGACAAGCTATTGTGTGTTAAATTTGGGGACTCCAAAGCCAGTAAGCAAGGTAAAAAGACGAGTGGGAAGAGGAAAAAAAGTTGGATTCACATGACGTATGACCTTTAACTGAATATGAAAGTAGTAGTGTGTGAGTTCTAATTCTTAAGATGGGTTTAGCTAAGGTAGTTTAACCAGAAGATGAGCAGGAAGCATGACCCATGTACTCAGCAGACACTGCTTTAGGTGAGTTTTTTTAATGACTTAAGTTGTTGTTTTGTTTCGGAGAAAGCGGAGTATAGTTAGATGCTTTTGAAACAATTAGAGAAAAGTGAATTCTGAGTTAATATGATTTGGAAACAGTAACCTATGACTTGTCCTTAGATCTGAATCCTCTAATTGGGGAGCAGAACAGGACATTTATCTGCTTGATGTATATATTTGTGGGTTACTAGCAGCTGTGTCAAGGTTAGATGTTTGTTGGAGCTCTAACCAGTTAAGATGTTTTAATGATACAGTGGTCAGTTTTTGAGGGACGACTAGCTGCAAATATAGTGACTTTGTTTAACATTGTAGCATTTTGAGTAGTACTGTAGTGTGAAGATTGATTAGTATTGGGGCGGCATGTAGAAAGGATAGGTTGTGTCACATCTTGTAATTCTATGAGGTTTTTGGCTGTGCAAATAAGAGTAATTGCTCCCCATGTTTAACTGTGGTAGCATGCATTATGACAGAGTGAAAATAATTTCTGAAGAGATTCAATAATGGTGGCCCAAGAATATATCCTTGGGGACCCCCTAAAGACGCATGTAAAAAGGATAAATATCAGCGGGTTAAAAATTTAGGAATGGGATGCTAAAAAGAATGTATTGGATAATATGGACAAGGTAAATCTGGATACGAATGTGTGGATGTTCTTCGTTCCCCATTGCTGCAGTCCTTACTATTGGGTATAGTCCGCGTCCAGTCGGCCCGAATACCAGAGTATAAGGCTGATGTCGGTCAGGGCGCATTAGACTGACGTCAGTACGTCAGGGTACTAATGCGCATGACCGCGCCATATCCTCAGTTTTTGCCGCATGGTCCGATGCAGAAGCAGTTTTATGAGTGCAGGTTGGCGTGAAATATTTCCAAACCGGAGTTTCAGACCTAAACAGAGTTGGCTAAGTACCGCTGGGGAACATTTTGGTTTTTCTTGCCTCAGTATTTAACCGATGTCAGGAAAAGTGAATAACTGTATTTTGTGGAAACAGATACCTCATAGGGATTACCATACCTTGTGTATTCCTTGTTTAGGCCTGAGCACGACGTTGTTGGTTGCCGCCTTGTGCTAGGTTTAACAAACGCACTTTTAAGAGGAGGTTAGACTGTGCCAGGTTAGTGTTTGGGAAGCGTTGTATTATAACATGCCGCCGGATGCTCCGCCCGCTCGGGCCCAAGAAGCGCAAGGACAAAACAGCCTAGGATTGATGAACCGCAGTCCGGACGCCGGTTCTTTAGAAGGCTCAGTGGAGCCAGAGGTTTTGCCAGGAGTTTCCATGGAGTCTCAGGCAGAAACTTTACTGTTACAGGATGTGCCTTCTCAGGAGGTAGGCCAGGCTGAGGGGGCTTCTCAGGTAACTGTTCTTCCTCTCTTCCCAAGGTAGTTAGAGCCTCCTTCTGTTGCCAAAACTTATTTGAGAGGTAGGCCTAGTTCAGCTTCAGTGGGGCTTCTCCTAGCATTTCGGTTCTGTACCTAAGAAACATATGCTTAAAATGGCAGAAGATTTGATTACTATGATTAGAGGTTCTATGCCCCGCCTGATAAGAGGCCTAGGGTGGAACCGAGTTTGATAGTTTTGAACAGTGTTCAGAGGCTTCAGAGTCTTCTGCAGAAGACTTGCAGGAGTATCCTACTTATTCTGATTCTGATGTGGATGATTCCACTCCTACAGCTTCTCCTCCTGAGGATTTCTCATTTTCAGAGACTCTGCATTCCATGAGGGAGCACTTTAAATGGGAAGGCCAGGATTACTCTGATTCCAGGAAAAGGCTTAGGAATTCTTGTTTTTACCCCAGCATAGGCCCTTAGCTATTCCTCCTGTGTTGAATGTGGTGGAAGATGTTTTGCAGAGGCTTCACTGAACCCTGACTCTTTGCCTCCTGCTCCTGTTAAGCCTGATAGGTATTATAGGGTGCCCGAAGCTCATAAGTATTTGTTTAAGAGTCCAAGGACCCTGAAACTATTTCTCAAGGGCCTAAAGGTGTTAAGGCCTCTGTGGTTAAAAATCCTGTTCCCACTGATAAAGAGGCAAGGGCTTTGGATAGGTGGGGAAAGAAAGTGTATACTTCTTCCACTCTAGCCATGAGAGCGTTGAATTGTCAGTTTCACATGCTAAAATATCAGAATTATCTCCTTTCACAATTAAAATCTAAGGTGGATGCTTTGGCGGAAGGTATTGAGTGTAAAGAGTTGCTGGATTTGGTTCATGTGTCTGAACAAGTGGGTAAGCATTCTTTGCAATGTGGTTTTGATGCTGTACAGGCCTCCTCGAGGGTGGCTGCTACTAGTTCTGTTCTTCGCAGGCATGCCTGGTTGAAGGATCAGAATTTAGCTGAGCATGTTAAGACAAGGATTTTGGATGCTCCTTTACAGTCTGATGTGTTGTTTGGATCGCCTGTGGAAGCAGTTTTAAAGAAAATGGAAGACAAAGCTAAGTCTATGCAAACTGTTAAAGATTTTTGCAGGTGCAGCCACCAAGTTTAGTAAAAATGGACCTGCTAAGGGTATGACATATCCTGCTTATTATTCCGGGGCTAGGGGTAGGTCTAGACGTGGTAGGGGCAGGGCTCAAGGTTCTTTTAGGCCTAGAACAGGGAGTTCACCTGCTCAGACTTCTGGTGAGGGCAGGGGTCAGTCCTTTCGTAAACAGACCCAATGCCCTGTCTTTTCAGCTGCCAGTAGTTTCTCGCCTGGCAGCGCCTTTGGGAGGAAGACTGTCTCTTTTCAAAGAAAATTGGGATTTAATTACTCAAGACAAATGGGTGTTGGATATCATTCACCACGGTTACAGATTTTATTTCCATACAATGCCCCTTTCAAAGGCATGCCAGACGCTCCTCCTCCACAAAGAAAAGAGGCTCACAAGCAAGTTTCTCAGTTACTCCGGATGGGGCCATTCAGCCAGTCCCTGTATCAGAAAGGGGCCTAGGATTTTATTCTCGCCTGTTCCTAGTACCAAAGAAGGGGAACACGTGGAGACCAATTTTGGATTTATCTCTCCTCAACACTTTTCTGGACATTCCCAAGTTCAAGATGTTGACGTTACAACAGCTTTTACCTCTGCTGGGCAAAGATCACTGGATGGTAACTTTAGATCTCCAGGAAGCTTACCTTCATGTGCCTATAAGACTAAGTTGCAGGAAATATCTGCTTTCGAGCTGGAAATTCTCATTATCAGTTCTCTGCATTGCCCTTTGGCTTATCTACTGCAGAGTATTCACAAAGGTTCTGGCTCCAGTGATAGCTTACTTCAGGCTTCAAGGAATTCAAATCTATCCTTACTTGGACGACTGCCTGATTCTGGCTCAAGAAAAGGAAGACCTCCTACAGCATCTGGAATATGTTATAGCAGTGCTAAGATGCCTAGGGTATTCTGTGAACGAAATAAAGTCCAGTCTAGTACCCTCTCAAGACATGTGCTTTCTGGGTGTGAGACTGAATACAGCAACCCAGATGGCCTTTTCACCCCGGACAAACAAAAGAGTCTGTCACTTTACTTCCATCAACTATCTCATCAGTCCGTGCTGACTGCAAGGACAGTCCTTCAAGCATTAGGGTTCATGGCATCTTGTATTCTGGTGCTTCCCAATGCCAAACTGCATATGAGGAAGCTACAATGGTATCTCAAAAATGTATGGACACAGCACTGCCAGGATTTGGACACTGTCATTCAAATAATACCTTGCCTTCAAAAAAGAATTTTTGTGGTGGGCTCAGGAATGTCACCTAAACAAGGGACTCTCTGTGACCCGGCCAGAGGCGAGTCAGATTTTAACGACAGATGCCTCGGACATTGCTTGGGGAGCTCATCTAAATGGAAAGTGGATACAAGACAAGTGGCCTGCCAGACTACAGCATCTACATATCAACATGAAGGAGATGTTAGCAGTCCAGTTTGCATTAATGGCTTTCAAGGAGTTACTTCTTCCAGGGCAGGTGTTGATTCTAACAGACAACACAACTGTCATGTGGTACATCAACAAACAAGGGGAACACATTCTTATCCTCTATGCAGGCAAGCAATGATTTTATGGGAGACTGCTAAGCTTGCAACTAACTCTTCAGGCAAGGTTTCTGCCAGGAGCACAGAACTCCTTAGCAGATGTGTTAAGCAGACAAATCATGGATCCCCACGAGTGGAAACTGGATCTTCATGTATTTCAAAAATTGACAGTGTCATGGGGACTCCAGACATAGATCTGTTCGCTTCTCCACTAAACCACCAGCTGCCACAGTATTGCACAAAGGGTTTCATCACACAGCTTGGAAAGTGGATGCTCTGTCTTTCAGTTGGAAAAACCTTCATGTGTATGCCTTTCCTCCTCTGCCTCTTCTTCCAAAGGTACTATTAAAGGTCAGACAAGACAGGCCAAGGATGATTTTGATAGCTCCAGATTGGCCTCGCAACACTGGTACCCACTACTTCGGAGTCTGGTAAGGAAGCCTCCATGGCCTTTACCTCTGATTCCTCATCTGTTATCTCAGAAGGATGGTCATCTGCTCAATGTCAAGCTTCACTCTCTTCATCTAACAGCCTGGCATATTCTGTGTTGAAACACAGCAGGTCTCAACTTCCTCAACAAGTTTTAAATGTGATTATGGAAGCTAGAAGACCTAGTACAAGGAAAGTGTACAGAAAAATGGAAGAGATTTTTATTTTGGAGTACAGCAAAGAATTTGCAGGTTTCTGAGCCTAATTTGAGTGTGGCTCTTCAATATCTTACTGAGTTATTGGACAAAGGTTTGTCCTTCTCTTCCATTAAGATTCATGCTGCAGCAATTTCGGCTCACTATGATTGTGACCCACCATTGTTTTCGCACCCTTTGTTCAAGCAGTTTCTTAGAGGGGCAAAGAATATAAGACCCCACGTGAGCTCCTACTCCTGCTTGGGATCTCAATTTTGTGTTGGAAAAACTTACTCTACAACCTTTTGAGCCTGCGGCTACTGCTGAATTGAAATACTTGTCATGGAAGACTGCTTTTCTGTTGGCTATTACTTCTGCAAGAAGGGTGTCTGAGTTGCAGGCCCTTATGGCAGTAGAGCCATTCTTGATTTTCCATAAGGATAGGGTATCATTACATTACTAATCCTTCCTTTATGCCTAAGGTGGTTTCTAGTGTGGCTTTAAACCAAACTATTCATTTGCCTACTTTTATGCAGACCCCCAAAATAAAGGGGAAAAGATTTTGCACACTTTAGATGTACACAGGCAATTAAGCTATTATTTAAGCAGGACTAAGGATTTCAGGCAGTCTCAGCAGTTGTTTGTTTCTTTTGCTTTGAGTTCACAGGGCAAGCCTGTGTCAAAACAAACTATTTCTAGGTGGATTGGCTTTTGCATTGCATTTTGTTATTCCCATCATGGCAAGGAGATTCCAGCTGGGATTAGGCCTCATTCCACTAGGGCTACTGCCACTTCAACAGCATTTCTAAGGGGTGGCAACTAAGGATATTTTGGAAGCAGCTACTTGGAGTTCAGTGCATACTTTCTCTAAGCATTATCACCTTCCTATCTACTCTAAGTCTAGGGCTGGTTTTGCCACAGCTGTTTTGCAAGGCATGTTGTCAGCTCCTGCTTCTTTATGATTTGCCAGCCTCCCTTACCTCTGCTTTGGGATTCTACCCAATAGTAAGGACTGCAGCAATGGGGAACGAAGAACATAGTACAGTTTTGTACCTACCATAAATGTAGATGTTCGAGGATCCCCATTGCTGCAGTCCAATTTACCCTCCCTCCTTCCCTCTGTGTTTGGGGTGGTTGTGTAGGTGAGGTTACATGCTTATATTTTGTATATATTCTTGTATATATTGTACATATTTTTGGTGCAGGTATTTTGGGCCTTGTCTTTTTAGGGTCTTCTGACATCTGGGGCAAGAAAAGACTGAGGATATGACGTCGGTCATGCGCATTAGTACCCTGACGTACTGACGTCAGTCTAATGCGCCCTGACCGACGTCAGCCTTATACTCTGGTATTCGGGCCGACTGGACGCGGACTATACCCAATAGTAAGGACTGCAGCAATGGGGATCCTCGAACATCTACATTTATGGTAGGTACAAAACTGTACTTTATACAAAGTAAAAAAATAGAATTGAAAAAAAATAATAAACAGAAAAAACTAGTAGTTTTAAAACTTCATTGATGAGCTCAGTCACAGTAATTTCCAAAAATCATGAACCCAAGAAGTGTTCCAAAGCAACATCCTGTTCACTGGAAGCAAGTCCTCCGAGAACAAATCCTTTCTAATCTGGATTAACCAAGAACCACTCACCTGCTTTGATTTTTGTCACAGAGTTAAGTCACCTCCTACAATCTATCAGCAGCGTTCCACTCCCCCCTTTTCTCTGTTACAGTCCTCTCCCTTCACTTCCCCTTTTGTACTTCACAAAATCTCATGTACACAGATCAGTATCATACTTGACGACATGCACAGACTCTTCCCCCAGATTTATTCCACATCTTTCCCTAGTTTCCCTACCACTGCAGGGAATTTCTACCCCACCCTCTTCATGGCATCTTTAACCTTTGCCTAATATACAATAATAATGCCAAAGATCTGGAAAACCTTACTCATGAATGCCTTTCCAAACAACCTAAACCTCAAAATACCTTCCAAACAACCTAAACCCCAAAATACCCACCACTTTTGTCCTATTTCCATCCTAGCTAGTTTGGCAAGCTGCTAGAAAAAAAAAATCATGTATATACAACGTTTAAGCTGCATCCAACAGTGCCGTCTCCTTACCATAAAACAGCATGGAGTCTGTACTGGTTCTAGTCCGAGTAACTGATGACATTCTCATTAACGTGGACAAAGGTAACTTGACAGGATCAATATTCGATGACTTCCCAAACACCTTTGACCTCATCAACCACCAACTCCTTTTCCTCTCTCTTTGGGACATTGGCATTAGTAACGTATTGTTTTCAAGACTTCTTGTGAAATAGATTCTTCACACTTCAGATAGGCTGTTCCTTCTTTCAGCCCACACCTCTTTCATTTGTGACTACCCAGGATTCTATTCTAGTTCCTCTTCCCTTTATTTTCATTAAAATCTACTTCATGTCCTTCCTACTCTGCAACACTTACTTTACGCTGATGACATAGTAATCTCTGTCTAGCAGTAGCCACTCGACAATTGAACCACAACTACAAAAATACCTCGGCTCCTTCAATTCCTGGCTCATTAACCACAAACTAACACTTGGTCCTACAAAAAAGCATGCTATTTGGTCCCACCCAAAAACGTAAACACCAAATTCACTCAGTATTACCACCCTTTGTGGCACAATAATAGAAGCAACCAGCTCCTTCAATTACGTCAGTCTGCAGCTAGACCAGTCGCTCTGACATTCATTACCCAGATAACAAAATGCAAAAGTGATATCACTTTTCTTCTGGGCAGGAAAACTTAATCCTAGCCAGAGCAGCAGCAGGTAAGTGAGTCTTTCTGGCTCGTCATGAATATGGACTGCCCATAACAGCCACAGCCTACAAGAAAAACTCCTTCCCACTTCAGGCTGTTGAAAACAAAACCGGTCACTTTATCACTAACTCACCCTCTCATGGGTACCATTGCCTCAGCCACAGAAAGGCCGAATGGCTCGCAGTGCAGCACATAGCAGACCAGCTACTAGGCTGTCTCTTGTTTAAATTTATCCAGCCTAGCTTATTCCTACTGCTAGCTGTCAAATGTAATTCTAACCACCCACTACAACTGCAGACGCTTCTCCCAAGCAACCAAACCCCACAAACCGGGCTGTACTTCAACAGCCACACTTTCTTCATCCTTGTTCCTAGATTATGAGAATTCTTTCCGAAACACCTAAAGGAATTACAATCCACCATTCTCCACCTTCAGAGATGAACTTAAAAAAATCTCCACACTAAATCAAACTGTACTTACCATACAACAGGCCACATCACATTAGGGTCTGTTAACCACTAACACCTCCCAACTCTCACACCATCCCTTCTCCTGAGTCATATTACCTGATAGTATTTCCACTGTGATGAAAGCCTGAAATACAATCATGCAAGTGTAAAATTTCCATTTCTCTCAATTGTTACATCTGTTAATTGCTACTGTACAGATATGTTACTTGTGTTCTGTTTTTCATATATGCAGCTTTGCTGCCAGTCTTTTTCTTTGTGGATTGTTTCACCTGGGGCAGTACCTGCAAATGGTCAGTTGTGATCAGTGTACCAACCCAGGAATCAAATCTGAAATAAAATTAAACATAACTGTTCCTCATCTGGATTATTACTGGTGGATTATTTAAATGCTTCAGTAGAGCCTTTGAAGAAGTCACATCTGAAAGCAAGTGTTTGAATAAAAAGCACCCAACATCAAACCTATAGCAGTAAAGAAGTTGGTAAAGAACATACATGAAGTACCAGTCAAAACCCATGTGTATTTTGTATTAAAATCGCAAGGAATAGCAGGTTGTCTTTCACCAGCCTTCTTTGTCCCGCTGAGCTAAAAACCTGTTCTAAAGCTGCTGTTTTTAAACTATTTTAGGTGCCAGAGTGAGTCTTTCCATTTTACAGTTAGATTACAAACGTGATGTCCCTCAAGATCTCCCCCAAAAGGAAAGTATAACATAACTGCATCTAACTAAGTGATTAGTTAGATCCAGGTCAATAGGCCAGCAAACCAAATGGCAATACGAGTTGTAAGAACAAGGCACAGCATTTTCACCTGAGCTCCAGGGAAGATTCTTGCTGAAAGACTTTAACAAGAAAAACAATCCCTAGGCTGCAGATTATGGCAGGGCTGAGCTGAAGGTTGGGGAAGGGCTTCACGAGTCCTGCAGTGCTAAGTCTGTAAGATCGAAAGAGTTTTGAACAATAGTGCAACAGTGCATCATCAGTTAATGTAAACTGTACATTTTGGGTAGGTGAAGCAGATGACATTTTCATGGGACTGCCCATAAGAATCTCATGTGGACTGAGTTTTCTCTGCATTTGCAGTTGTTCTCATGAGTCCCAATTGTGGTGCATCAGGACACTTCAGACCAGTCTCTTCACAAATTTTTCCCAGTCTGATCTGATTTTATGTATTTATTTATTTAACATTTGTTTATCAGGAAAGTCCAACTTGGAATGAGCCAATTTTCAGAAGAGGCCCAGGGAGAAACCCTTCAGACACATGTCTTTGTAATGTGGGAGGAAACTAGAGCACCCAGCGGAAACCCACACGAATGCAGAGAGGACATGCAGACTCCGCACAGAAGGCACTCCAGCTGAGAATCGAACTGGAGAACCTCTTGCTGTGAGGCAGCAATGCTACCGCTACACCACTGTGCCTTCCATCTTAATGCATCTATTGATGCGCTCGACTAAACCAGAAGACTGAGGATGACAAGAACAGTGCAGTTGCAAATTTACCATAAAACCCTAACATAATTTATTTGTTTTAAGCAGTAAAGTGTTTGCCCCTGTCAAAATTATTAGCGCGAGGTACCCCAAATCTTGGTATAAAAACTCTCTTAATACTTTTTTTCATTATTTTTAGCACATGGATAAATGTTTACCCGACTCAAAACATGCAGTCGATAACTAGGACGTATTCCAGATTGCTACATTTCTTCAGCTGGAAGGAATTCAGCTTAAGAGTTGCATATGGTCCCTGAGTAAATGTGGCAGAACTGAATCTTTACACTAAGGGGCACATTATAAGACGGACAAATTTCAAAGATCTGGACATAATGCTGAATCGGAAAATGAGAAGATGGAGTAAACCAGTCTCTCTTTAGCAAATGTGTTAAGCTATTTTTTCCTATATGGTCAGGTAAATGATATCGTACCAGCCAAAGCCGTAGAAGCACAGGTGCCGCAGTCTGTTCATCAGGATGTTACCATACCAGATCATTAGTCTTAATGCATCCTGACTTCATCCATTTTTTCTTTCTCATTTTGTGATGCCTCACCTTGCAGAGCAATTATCAATATTGAATACAGGGGTGCAAAGTGTTTCTGATACCATCATCACTGAAATCTGAAGACCATTTAACCCAGCAGCTTGCTCTGCTGCTTTGTCAGCCAGATTTAGCAATTTTCAGCATGTCACTTCCTTTACTGTGTGCTTGTACTTTTACTACAGCTATGCAAAACAGAGTCTAATAATTTAGCATGATATTCATTTTTAATTTGTGTTGTACTGATGTCAAAAACCCATGTTGTCTCCATAGTTCTCTAAAATCATGCACCTCCCCAAGGCATATTTACTGTCCATACCAATGTTCACCACTTTACCTAGCAAATTTGCATGCCTTATTAAGTGCAACTAATATGGCCAGTTGAGCTGAAGATGACCCATTCAAGTCTTTCTTCTTCTTAAACTTGTCTTTAAGGGAAAGGGGAATAGGACAAACTCAGAATCATATAGACCCTTAAGTCTACTTTCATGTTGTGAAAAGGTAATACTGGATAAGTTAATGTCCGAACTGGATAGGTTGGGACTTGAAACCATATATCGGCATGCATATGTTGAAAATAGTTATATTACCACCTGTAACATGATGTTCTATAACAGTATAACAGCAGCTATGAATGGAAAATTGTGCTGTGATGTGATTTATATAGATTTAACTTCAGCATTTGACAGGGTCCTACACAAAACACTGATCAATAAATTAGTACAACTAGGTATTAATGTACTGTTGATAAAATGAGGATAGCTGCATGGCTTACAAATAGGACATGGCAAGTGTCACACACCAACTGGACAGGTGAAATCCTTGGTTACAGTCAAGGTGTCCCACAGGGCTCTGTACTAGGCCCTTGTTTAGATTGTATCTTTCAGGCCTTACCTTTTAATCTGAGGTGTACAGTCTATATGCTGACGACCTAAAATTGGGTAAACTGATTACAAGTGTTACAGATAAGGCATGTCTGCAAAATAATTTGACTAGATTGACCATTTGGGCACAGGAGAATAATATGTTGATAAATACATCAAAAACTAAGCATATGAGATTTGGGAGACATAAACTGAAAGGTGAATATTTAATACAGCACACCGTGATTGAAACAGTAGACTCATTTAAGGACCTGGGTATATGGGTAGATTCAGCTATGAGTTTTTCTAATCATATCAACCAATTGGCTAATGATAGTTATAGAACTATAGGTTGTATAAAAAGATTTATAAAGTCTAGGAAATCGAACATAATGAAGTAATTGTTAGTTACATTAGACCCAAACGAGTATGGAATAACAATATAGAAACCCTATAGAAAAACAAGCATGAATAAACTGGAAAGAATATAGTGGAAATATACCAAGGGCATCTATGGATGTGAAAATCTAAGTTATTATGAAAGACTAAAATATCTGAACTTATACAGTGTCTTTTACAGATATTTAAGAGGAGATCTTATTCGGGTTTCTAGGGCATTTAAGGACAACTACCTCTGGGAATGTTTATGGTTAACCAAAAGTACTAGAGAATCATCAGATAACCTTTGTAGAAGATTCTGTAGGAATGAGAAGTGTACTAATTGGTTCTCTGACAGGAGTAGCTGATGTATGGAAAAGACTATCAAATTACATTAAAGCAAGTACTAGTTTAGATATTTTTAAGAACAGCCTGGACATTTGTTATGGGAACAAGTGTTTTGGTATATTGGCAAGATAGAAGGGTTTAATGCCCGTGCTTGAAACATTTGTATGTATGCATGCATGTATTCTTGTATTATCACAGCACTTTCTGTATATGCAGCCATTCCGGCAACCAAACGTCCCTTTTCATTCCTGACACAGAATCCATCAGGAAATCAGTCAGGTCCTTCTAGGAGAAAGCAAATGGTTAATAACATTAATGCAATCATGAGATTCTCCCTCCTCTGCAGTTGGTATCAGAGATGCAGGATTCAAGACTGAACACTGAACAATTTTGATGGTTGTTTCTAAAATCAGCAGCAACACCTATTTTGTCAACCTTTAAGGAAAGAAATGTTTAAGTAATAGGGCAGCCACTGAATGTGGGATTGCAATTTTAAGTTTGTGTCCTAGCTTCATAGCTGCTTACTAGGCTAATGACCACAAGGGCCTTTTTAAGCCTAGTCATGCATTCCAAATCTCTGACAAATTCTGATACCCTTGATAAATGCAAGAAGGGCCTGGGCGATGAAACATTTACAAGTGGGTAGTTTAGGAGATGAACCATCAGGTTGCCTGTGTCCATTATAGATGTAGGTGCCAAACCTGGGATGAATTTCCTGTTCTCCATCCAGTTGTCCAAGTTGCACTTGAATTGGTTTAGGGAGGAACTCTGCTTTACATGGACAGGAAGCATGTTCACAGACTGGGAAAGTCTCTGGAATACATACCTGTCTGTCCTGCAGGTCCTGTTTTTATATAACAGGCATGGTTTAGGTCTTTAGAACTAGTAATCATGGTGCTGTTTTTGTGAATATGCTGCAGGGCCATCAGAGTGGTTTCTGACAATGTCCTGTATGCCAGGCATAGATCTCCCCCAAAAGCCTCTAGGAGACAGGATATAAGGATAGGGCCTTGAGGCTGTCTGCATAGGACATTTTACATGCACCTTGTGTTCTTTTAACAAGGAACCTCTGTGGATGTTCAATTGTTGGATATGCCTGGTTAGGTACGTACCACAGGGGCATTGCACTCAATGGTAGGTCTGCTGAATGTCAAATACAGTGGAACAATGACTTCCTTGGACTTTATGTTGTGCAGCTTATAAACAAAGGTATGGCATCTAGAGTGATTTTGTCATTACTGTAGACATGTGATGGTCAAAGGCTACATTACTGTGTCCCTAGGTCCCTGACTCCTTGGTCAACTCTAAGGGGTGTGTTGTCAGTATGATAGTAATCAGGGGTGGATGACTTCCAAAGGATACTACTATACATTTCTTGGCACTTAGTTTTAGTCCATGGATCTAAGAGCAGTTGTTTCTGCGTCACCCTTTCCTGGAGAACATTTGTGTCAGTGTGGGATTCAGTGACAGCTCCTAATTTGTAATCATCTGCAAATTTAGTCAGCCAGAGACCATTGACATTGACATTGACCTTGACTTAAGAGAAGTAAATGCCAAAAAGGAGTGGTCCTAGGACTGATCCCTGAGGGACTCCACTTGTGACTGGCCTCTTTGTAGAAGTGGACTCCCCAATTCTAACTTCTTGGGTCCTGTCTGTGAGCCATTTGGCTATCCACTGGGTGACATACAGGTTTGTACCCAACCTCTTGAGTTTGTCAACAATGCCCTAGTGAGGTATTCTGTCAAATGCCTTGGCCAGGTCAAGTTAGGCAGTGTGAACCATTTTGATCTCATCCATTGCTTTGGTGACTTACCCAAAGTCGTCCACCAGGTTGAGTAGGCATGACCTGCCCTTGATGAAACCAAACTGGGTCTGGTCCAGTATCTGGAGGTTTACTATATCACTACTGATAATTTCCATGATGATTCATTCCATGGCTTTGCTTGTAAGACTAAAGAGACTTTTGGGTCTCCAGTTTCCAGGTTTTGTAGATAGGCCACCTTTGTGCAGATTGATGACAGTTGCTGTTTTCCAGTCATGAGGCATGCAACCTGTTTGGAGGCTACAGATAACCTATCAGACCCTCTGGAATTGCTGTTTGTTTCATGCTATTTAAAAAGCATCCAATGATACTGTCTGGGCTCATTGATGCTATGATGTTCTTAGTGCTTCACTGTTGCAGTAATCACATTAGGGTTATCTGCTTGCTTTAGACCTCAGTCGGCCTGATTATCAAAGTCTTGGGTCCTGCGTCGGTTGCTGTCTCATCTTCCATGGCGTCAGGTAGTCAGGGATATAAAGCATGCAGCCAACGCCACTACGTCAGTCTTTCTTGCCGTGCGGTGCCCGAAGGAGAAGCAGTTCGCAATTGCCAGTCATCCGACTCCTGAAATTTTCGTTTTCGAGTTTTAGAACCAAAGTCTTCAACTAAAGTTAAGCACCCCATTGGGAAAACTTTTTCTTGCTCTAAACCGATGTCAGTAAAAGTCAATAATTGTATTTTTTGTGGAAAGCAAATACCTCCTTAAAGATTTTTATTCGTACTCTATTCCTTGCCTAGGCCCTGACCACGATGTACCTCGCTGTCAGTTTTGTGCCTTATTTAAACCACAAACTATTTGTCATCGGTATGTTTTTGCTTCTAAATATTTTGGTGCTCGGTTCACTTATCCAGATATGTCTTCAGTAAGCCACCCGACTACTGACATTCCTAAACAATGCAAAGATAAAGACAGAGACAGGCAGCCTAGGTCCAAAGCTGCTGATGACGCTTCTCCTAAGCTAGTCACCAGTTCGTTGGTACTCAGTGAGGTGCTTTCACAGACCCTGATACCTGCTACTTCAAATTTGCAGCCCTCTACTGAGACCCATTCGGAGTCCGGTGTGCCGCGAGATGCTTCAATTGTGGAACCTTGCGGATGTCTCTACATTGGATGGGTCTAGAGCCGCTGTGCAGGCACCGGCTTCTGAGTATGTATTCAGGCCTAATGACTTTCATATTAAACCAATGCCGTCTTCTTCAAGGCCTAAAACACGAACCAGGGGTTGGGAGGGTGGTCTAATGGTTAAGGATTTTGCCTTGCAAGCACAAGGTGCAGGGTTTGAGTCTCACAAGGGATAATTGGCTAGGCTTAAAATGGCTCGCAAGGGCAGTTAGCTTAGTACTAATCTATTTACCTATTCTATGAACCTATGCCTAGGAAACTGACGCCCAGACCACATGGTCAGGCCTCTATGCCTAAAAAACAAATGATAAGAATGGCTGAAGACTGTATTACTTTAATCAGGGGAAGCCAACCCTAAGAGACCTAGTACTGAGTTTGCTCATGTTACTCTGACCAGGATTCTGAACTTTCTGTCTCCTCTGATGACCAGGATTCACCCTTATGAGGATTCTGATGCAGAGGACTCTATTCCCTCTGCTTCTCCCCCAGAGAATTTTTTTTTTTTTATGAAACCTTGCATACTCTTAGGGAGCATTTGCACTGGGAAAGCCAGGATTACTCTGATTCTAAAAATAGGTTTAGAGACTTCTTACTTCTGTCCCAACACAGGCCTTTAGCTATCCCTCCTGTGCTGGACATTGTTGACTATGCCTTTTCGGGATCTAGCTTGGCCCCTGACTCTCTACCTCCTGCTCCCAGGAAAACCTGACCGTTATTACAGGGCTCCTGATTCTCACAGGTTCCTTTTTAAAAATCCTACTGCGGATCCTGAGACAATTTCACAGGGACCCAAGGGCATTAAGGCTAGTACTGCCAAAAATCCTACCCCGTCTGATAGAGATTCCAGGGTGCTGGATAGATGGGATAAGAAGGTATACACTTCTGCAACCTTGGCCATCAGAGCCTTAAATTGCCAGTTTCATATGTTAAAGTATCAGCAGCATATTATTGGATTGCTTAAACAGAAAATGATGTTGATTCCTGATTGTGCTGAAAATAAGGATTTACAGGATTTAATGCATTCTGCTGAACAGGTTGGAAAACATACTTTGCAATGTGGTTTTGATTCACTAGAGACATCTTGCAAGGCTGCTGTCACCGGGTGTGTGCTTAGAAGGCATGCTTGGCTTAAGGAGCAATCTTTGCCAGGTCATGTTAAAAATAAATTTCTGGATGCTCCCTTAAATCAGGACCGCCTGTTTGGCAACAAAGCAAAAGTTCTTAAAAAGATGGAGGAAAAAGCTAAATCTATGCAAACTGTTAAAGATTTCTTACAAGTGCAGTCTCCAAGATTTAGTAGGCATTGGCCCTCAAAAAATTGATCCTTTCCTGCCTCTTCCAGGCCTTCTCAGTTCAAACCCAGAACCATCAGAACAACCAGGCTTCAGTCCTAGGGGTATGCACAGGACTAAGCAGTGGGGGCTCCCACTTCCCAATCAGGGAGTAGTAAGACTCCCCCCTATGGTAATCTGTCTCAATGACTTAACTTTAAAACTTTCAAGCACTTCTCAACTGACTGCTGCTTTGGGGGAAAGATTGCTCTAAAAACTGGGAACTCATTACCCAGGACAAATGGGTTTTGAACAGTTTCCCAAGGATACAGATTTCACTTCCACACGTTGCCAACCCCCAAACAGTTGGCCAGATCTAATCCCAAATCAGTGGGCAGAGGGTCAAAAGCAAGTACTCTCTCTCTTAAAATTAAAGTCTATCCAGACTGTACCAGAAGAGGAAAAGGGACAAGGTTTCTACTCAAGACTTTTCCTGGTATCCAGAAAAGACAACTCATGGCGTTCTATCCTGGACCTTTCCATCCTAAACACATTTTTGGTGATTCCAAAATTCAAGATGCTAACTCTTCACCAGTTGCTTCCCATGATAGGCAAAGATGCCTGGTTGGCAACACCGGATTTAAAGGAAGCCTACCTGCACATCCCAATCAGGGAATCTTGCAGAAGATACCTACGCTTCAAAGCAGGCTGCATTGCCCTATCAGTTCTCTGCACTGCCCTTTGGCTTATCTACAGCGCCCAGAGTATTCACAAAGTGCCTGGCTCCAGTCTTTGCATTTTGCAGGCAAGTACATATTCAAATATACCCATACCTGGACGATTGTCTAATTCAGGCAGAAAGCCAGGACATATTTTTGAATCATCTGGCATTTGCACAAAGGGTACTAACTTGTCTGGGGTACACCATAAAAGAAAAGAAATCACAGCTGGTACCCTGTCAACAAATTATATTCCTGGGAGCAAGCTTGAACACAACTTCCCAGATGGCTTTCCTCACGCCAGAGAAACAAACTCATTTGACAACTTACTTCAAACTAGTGGCCACAAAAAACCTGCTATCTGCAAGGCAAATACTGCAAGCCTTGGGGTTCATGGCCTTGTGCATTCTACTAATTCCATATGCAAGACTGCATATGAGGAAACTAAAGTGGTATCTAAAAAGCTTATGTTGTCAACATTCTCAGGATCTAGAAGCAATGATTCCTATCATACCTTGCCTACGGTTAGAATTCCTTTGGTGGGCAGAGGCCTGCCACCAAAACAAGGGACTACCATTCACTGTACCCCCTGCCGCCCAAACCCTAACAGACTCATCAGACTATGCATGGGGGGGGGGGCCTCACCTGGCAGGGAAGTGCATTCAGGGCAAATGGAACCCAAGTCAAATGCACCTGCATATCAATCAAAAAGAAATGTTAGCTGTATAGAATTTTCCGACAGTCTTCAAGGACCACATTCTTCCAGGACAATTAATGGTAAAGATGGACAACACCATGGTTATGTGGTATATAAACAAGCAGGGGGGTACCATTCCTGCCCCCTCAGCAGACTAGCCATGGCTCTGTGGAACACAGACTTGAGCTACCAAGTGCATCTACAGGCTCAATTCCTGCCAGGAAAACTAAATACACTGGCAGACCAACTAAGCAGAAATTCTCATGGACCCACACGAGTGGAAACTGGAACCAAAGACTTTCAACATGTTGATAAACAAATGGGGGAGCCCAGATATAGACCTGTTTGCCTCCTCCCAGAACTACCAATTGGACAAATTCTGCGCAAGGACTCCCCACAGGCAAGCTTGGAATGTGGATGCTCTCTCCTTCAGTTGGAAAAATCTATCAGTTTATGCCTTTCCTCCTCTGCCTCTCCACTCCAAAGTACTACTAAAGATCAAACAGGACAAACCAAGGATGATACTGATTGCACCAGACTGGCCACGCCAACACTGGTACCCCTCTGATTGCACCAGACTGGCCACGCCAGCACTGGTACCCCCTCTTATGCCAACACTGGTACCCCCTTTTGTGCAGTGTGTCACAGCTAGCCTCATGCACCTGCCTCAGACCCCCTACCCTGCTGTCACAGCAGGAAAGCCAAATTCTGCACCCCCAGCTTCAAACCCTGAACCTGACAGCCTGGCTAATTACCTAATGCCTTTGTTACCATCCCTCAGTAAACAAGTGTTGGATGTCATTTTGGAGACAAGGAGGTCTAGTACTAGAAAATCTTATGCTGAAAAATGGAAAAGATTCTGTGCCTGGAACCAAACTCAAGGGATGGCCACAGCAACGCCCAATTTACCTCAGATTCTTCAATACTTAACTGAGATGCTTCACAAGTGCCTTTCCTTTTCCTCCATCAAAATTCACGCCTCAGCCATTTCAGCTCATTACAACACAGAACTACCCCTCTTTTCTCACCCACTGCTCAAGCAGTTTCTCAGAGGAGCCAAAACAACCACCCAGAAGAGCGCAACTCCAGCCTGGGACCTTAACTTTGTATTGGAAAAACTCACTCTGCCTCCTTTTGGGCCAGCTGCAAGTGCAGAGTTAAAATTCCTTTCTTGGAAAACAGCTTTCCTTGTAGCAATCACTTCAGCAAGAAGGGTATCTGAATTACAGGCCCTTATGGCAGTGGAGCTTTTCATCATCTTTCATGTGGACAGGGTGTCCCTCAGGACCAATCCCTCCTTCATGCCCAAGGTGGTATCCAGTGTGGCTCTTAATCAGTCCATTCATTTGCCAACCTTCTTTTCTAATCCACAGAATAATGGGGAACGGATACTGCACTCATTAGATGTGCACAGACAACTTAGATTTTACTTGGATAGGACTAAACTGCAAATGAAATCTGAACAACTGCTGGTGGCATTTGCTGCAGGGGCAGAGGGGAAGGCTATTTCAAAGCAAACCATTTCTAAATGGATAGGCCATTGCATTCATTTTTGCTATAAGCACCATGGAAAACTTATCCCATAGAGGATTAGACCCCATTGAACCAGGGCTGCATCTACCTCTACAGCTTTTTTCAGAGGTGTCCCTTCCAGAGACATCCTAGAAGCTGTTACCTTGAGTTCTGTACATATTTTCGCCAAGCATTACCATTTGCCAATTTTCTCTAAATCCAGAGCTGGCTTTGCCAATGCAGTCTTGAAGGGCCTTATAGCTGGCCCTAATGCAATCTAAATTTCTCCTCAAATCCTTAGCTTTGGGAATCTACCCAAATGTGATGACTGCAACAGTGAAACACAAAGAACATAGTGCAGTTGTGTACAATTATCAAAAATGTAGATGTTCAAGTGTATTCACTGTTCCTGGTTAACCTCCCTCCAGCCCCTGACTTATTTTGGATATACCTCTACGCTTCTTTACTGTGCTTAAAAGCTTTTTGGTGTATTTGCTTTTTTGTTGGAGGTATAACCTTGAATATATTTGTATTTAATTGCTTCCCTTTAGGGGAGCACCTGACGTCTGGGGCAAGAAAAACTGATGTAATGGCGTCGGCTGCATGCTTTATACCCCCTGACTACCTGACGTCACTGAAGATGAGACAGCAACCGACGCAGGACCCAAGACTTTGTTCATCAGGCCGACTGAGGGCTACTGCAAACAGATAACCCTAATGTGATGACTGCAATAGTGAATACACTCTAACATCTACATTTATGGTAAGTGTACACAACTGTACTTTACTGGCCTGTGAGAGAGCATTAAGGACCTGTTCCCTGGTGATAGCAGAGGTGTTATACTTGATGGTATTATGTGAGGGAAGGTTGGGGGAGGGGTAAAGTTGGAGCTTGATTTGTCAGCCAGTAGGTTTGCTACATCTTCTGGCTCAGTATAGGTGGCTGCATTTACAATATGCTCTGCACACAATTGTGCATTGCCTTATGGTTATCCTTGGCCTGGGAAGCTAAATTTACCTCACATTTGGTTGTGGTAGACTGTCATCTGGGCTGTTTGTTTAGTTTGTTGTGAGTGCTTTTATCCTGCTGGGTGCTGCACCTCATAATTTTTACCATAATTTTCTTCTTTCTTTTATACAGCCTATTGATTGTGATTCCACCAGGGTAGCTTGTTTTTTTGAGTTAGTTCTGTACTTCTTCCTGGTGGGTGCAGCTGTCTCTGTGTGGCTATTAATGTGCTTGTACAGGGTTTCTGTGAATGCTTCTGCATAGGCAGCAGTGTTCTCAAGGTTTATGGGTGCTTGAAATGTTGTCAGGTTATCACTTAATAGCAGGAAGTTAGCCTTAGAGTAGTTCCTGAATATTCCAGGTTTAGCTGGAGGTCCAGGCTTTATTTTTACTTCAAAGCAGACCATTTTGTGGTTTGACCTTACCAGGGAAGACATTACAGTAGGGGGTGTGCTGCATGCTCCCATATTAGTCAGGACCAGATCCAATATGGTTGCACCCCTGGATGGTGTATTGACAATCTGGTCCAGGGAGCTTGTGTTTACAAAATCCAGTAATCTCTGTACCTGTATGTTTGGTGTTGTATAGGATTCCCAGTTAATAGTGGGGCAATTAGTCACCCATGAATATGGTATTGGGTTAGATAGTGAGGGTTTCTAATAAGTTTAAATGCATGGTATGGGCTTTCTGGGTCATAGAGGGGGACCTATAGCTTGCAAGGAAGTGGTATTGGATTTTGCCTTTGGTGATTTCAGCATGGAGCAGCTGAAGGGCATTGTCTTTGACCAGCCTTGAGGTATATTTATTTTTATGTAAATGATGACACCTCCAGCTTAGTCCCAGTCTATGTAGTAGCTGGTCTAAACGTGTGGAAGGCAATATAACCTTACTGTGTGTGTGTGTGTGCTGTCCATGGCTTTAAACCATGTCTCAGTGGCCACACAGATGGCAGCATTCTCTAGGGTGAAGAGAGCTTCTAAGTAGTGGAGTTTTTTGTTTAGACTTCTAGTATTGAACAGTAATACCTTTATTTCTTGGTTTTGATTTGCTGTGTCGGAAGTACTTTCAGTTTGGCATTGCCTAAAAAAGGCACTATGGGGAAGACTGTGTTTTTGCCAATATTTGCAAGTGTAGAGGGGAGTGGTGCAGACCATCCCCTGGCAAAACAACGTGGTCTGACGATCTCCCTCCATGCTAACAAATATTGTACCCCCTTAGAATGATACTAGAAACAAAGCCCAATTATTCAAGTCAGTCATCTTTTGTTCGTATTGTGGCATCATCTTTGGAGAAGTTAAAATGCTGCTCACTGCTAGGCTCATACCAGCCTGAGACGTACATTTTGAGAACTCCATGATGTCTCCCTTCATATAGTCTAGAGAGGTAGATCTCAGGTCATTTACTCCCACATGGACTATGACTGAGTCATACTGGTACTTGTGGTCCAGTGACCTGAGTGTGTGCATAATGTGGTGGATCCTAGACCCTGATAGTCAGTTGACCATGACTTTCTCCTTACTCAGCCTGGTGAGGGGAATATCAGTGTGTCTCATGATGGAGTCTCCAATGACCAGAATGTTGGATTGTGTGTTGCTTTCATTGTAAGCTTTGAAGTAGAGGCTCCATTAGATGTTGCTCTGTGTTGATGTGAATGTTTTGAAAAAGTGCATTTGGGGATGCTGAGGGTATTTGTTATGTGTACTTCATCTAGGAGGTGTTTGGTATTTAGGAAGGTTACATTTAAGTGCCTCAGCATATGTTGGTCTGTATGTCTGCTTTGAATTGTGTGTGATAGATGCAGCGTGTTTACCGACATCCTTATTGACATTTGGAGTACTTTTATCTGAGAGCTTTGCCTACGGTGACATTGTGCAAATACTTGTTTGAGAATCAACTGGTTGTCAGTAAATATGAGGCAATTTCTACATTGCCTCAGGAGGCCCATATTCACCAAGCTAGTAATGGAGACTGTGGGAAGGTTCATATCCATGGCAACAGATCCTTTTTTTTTATTGATTAGACAGTTGGGGTGAGAATATAAATCGATGTCAGGAGTATCTGATTTGCAACACTGGGGACAATGCTTGTCACTACAAACTAGTCCTGTATGCAACTAGGTATTGGTGAAATTTCATTCGTACTTTTACATGAAAATGTCACTCGAGGTGTTGGAATCTGTAGAGAGCACTTCCAAACACTTGAGACTAATACATAGACCCAAATTTAAAAGATGAAGTGTTTAGGCAGATATTCTGAAGTTAGAAACAAATCAAGCAGTACCGCCTGTTTGGTGATCCACAGTCTTGTCCCAGATGATACAAGGGTCTGTAGGCATGTTGTAGCCTTTTCCTGGTAGATGCCTTGAATAGCAACCAGACCAATCAGGAACGTCAACGACAGACACTCACTGCCCAAACAGAAATGGTTAGGAGTCAATACAGTCTGCTCCTTCTCTCACTAGGAGTAGAATCTTCTTCTTTCGGCTTTTCCCAGTTAGGGTTCACCACAACGGATCACCTGTCTTCTCATGATTGGCAGTGGAGTTTTTTTACAGTGTCGAGTTGCCAGTCTGGCACCCAACCTTCCACAGAAGGCATGCACACACGCCCACTTGCATGTAGGGCCAATTTAGAGTGTCCAATCCACCTACGGCATGTCTTTAGGATGTGGGAGGAAACCGGAGCACCCGGAGGAAACCCACGCGGCCACAGGGAGGACATGCAGACTCTGCACAGAAGGCACCCCAGCCGAGGATTTAACCGGAGAACCTCTTGCTGTGAGTCGACAACACTAACTGCTGCACCACTGCAGCCGCCCTCTCACTAAGCACAAATTCCAAGCTCTCCCCTATAAAGGAGTTATTAGGCTTTCTGGTGATCAGCAGTCTCCAGGAAACAATGGCTCTGTGCTCCTTCTCTCACTAGGAGCAAATAGAAGCACTAATCCCAAGATGACTACTGAGATGCAGAATGTGGGCTCTCCAATAACTGGTGCTCTTGCAATAGATGTTTAAAGGTAAGCTGAAAAAATGGGTTAATATCCTAAGTACTGCAATATGCACTAAGCAGTTAGATATGAAAAAGGGAGTAACATAAGCTTTAGCTATCTAAGTGGAGCACCACTATTTTTTAGGACAATTGGAGCACCATATTCCACCATCAGGGCAACTGCAGCAACTGCTTTTGGACAAGGGGGAAATTATTTTGCCACTGGATCCAGTGCCATACTGTAATAAAAGGTTTGTGATTTTTCCCATTTGTGTAAGCACTCCTGCTCAAATCCACTTTTTTCATGACAGAAAAGCATGAATGGCTTCCTGTAATGTGGTAAACCTAAAGCAGGAGAATTTGCCAAAGTTTGTTTCTACAGAGTAAATTTTTTTACTTTCTCCCCACAGCAAGTTAGCAGGTTTGTTTGTGGCTTTGCTAGCTCTGCATAATTTGAAATCCATTACCTACAATATCATGCCATGCTTAAGAAAGATCTAAGATGTTTCTGGGTCACTGAATGGAGATCTTCAGTTACTGCCTTAACATGTGAAGGTAATATCTGTTTGTTTTGTTTGTGATATTACTTGATCTAGATGTTTTAAATTGACCAAAGCTGTATTTTTTTCTCTTGACACCTTATGTCCTTTCTCTGAGAATCTTGTTAACAGGAAAAAATAGTATCCTGATGGAAATGGCTGCAGCGTGGCTGATGCTATAAGTTAATCTGCTTATTGCACCAGTACTGATTTGGCGGGGAAACTGTACATCTTCCAAGTCCCTGGGAAAATATTAAGAGATTTTAGTATATCCCTGACGTGGCATTGTCCAAATGTACCAGCTGTCCTTCATGTGCATAATCAAACAAATGCTGTCAGAGTGTATAGATATAGAAAAGAAAGCTGACCACACATATAATGGAGAAATAAGTATCCCCGTGGTGGTGTACAGCTAAGAAAAGCTACTAGATAAATGACTGCTTGATAAGAGGAAAGAACTGCATGATATATCTCTCTCATTTCCTGCACAAACGTGTAATTATTTCAGCCAGGCTTTTTAATCAGAAGTTATGGGAGTCTTACAGTAGCTTCTAGTAAGACAATTATTCTCTGCTGTAACAGAGACTGAATAACAGGTTGGATACCCTCTTCTGTTTGTGGCTTCAGAAGATGTTGTGGTACTCTGGGAAGTGGATTATTTGAATCTACTCAAATTCTGGGTGGTTCTGTGGATTTTAACTGTCCTACCTCGGAATATTGTGCCCATATACTTTTTAGTACCAGTTGTAGTAATTCCTTATTTGCCTAAAGCCTTGATATTTGTGTTTCATCTTCACTGTTCAATACTGCTAAAACTTCCCCCCTCTGGCTCACCAAGGGCATCCATATACGCTTCTTCAGGGTTGCAGTAGATAGTACATCTTGGTTTATATTGTGATGGCTCTCCACCTCTGGGCCAGTAATCAGGGAGCCTCAATGCTCACCACTGGCACCTGTGGGGAACGTTCATGGAGAGGATAACAGGTGCATATCTCCAAATGCAGCTCTCTGCACCAAGTACAATTAAGCACAATTTCCCTTAAGAGCACACTGGGAACACAGTCAGTCCAGGGCTGGTTATCCCTCTTTCCACAGATCCCCAATAAGACTCTCCACTGGCTCAGCTATAGAGTTGAGATCTCAGCTGTGTGCAAGCCAAGACCACCAGCACCCTCTGTCCAACCGTGCTTCATGTCTCTGCTCAAGTATACACACACACAAACACACACTGCTTGCACAGGTTTACTAGCTATGCTCCCTTCTGCCCAGAATATAATGTTACCACTGCCACCAGACACTTCTGCTAGCTACCTTAAGGCACTTAACAAGGGTGCCCAATATACTGAGTGAAATTAATATTGATACAAATGGTAGTTTGACCAAGAGCAAGGCTATTAGGAGTGGCCCACACAGTGTCACCAAATAAATATGCAAATACTCTCAAAACTTAAATATCTCTACAAAGATCAGCCACAACGAAAGGTTTAAATACATTTAATAATAAATAGAAAATGAACAAGACAATACTAAATTATTTATTGTTGTCATGTCCAAGACAGAATGCAGAATGCTCAGTCTCCCTAAGAGACTTCTCTAAAGAATATCTAAAATATTACTTCTGGGATTGCTTGCAGAATGGCATCACTTCTGGTCATCTGACTTCTAGTTCCTTTACAAACCTGCATTGCTGGCAGGATTTAGAACGTACCTGTAAAAATATACACAGAAGTGCTTTTGCTCAAATCTGTGGCAGGTGCTGGAATTCATAAAGCAATTGCATACCTCCACACTTCCAGAGTAGTAATTACTTCATCCCAAAGGCAATACAGAAAGCTTTCCTAGTACAGACTTGCTATTTCACAGGGTTCAATGCAACCAGAGATACAATCTTTACGGCATAGCTCATAAAGTGATTTAATTTCAGATGTATTTTAAAGTTTGCTGGACTGAGGTTAACCTCCTGTCTTCTCAGTTAAACACATACATTTAAACAATTACAATAGTGTATGTACATTTTTGTTCTCCACAGTAGGGCACACTGGATACATTTCAAACACAAGTACTTTACAAATATCTTTTCAACACAAACATCTGTACAAATCAGTTTGATATACACAAATGTTCATAGGTGTCTACTAGGCTAATGGCCCTGGAGCCTTTACAAGTCTAGCCCATAGGATTACTCTGGCATCATGCTACCCGACCTTGGTTCCCAGTGCCTCTGTCAAGTAGAGCCACTGGAGTGATCCCAGAGTGTGAACTTTCTATTTCCCATCCACTCATCAAGATTTCTCTTGAAGAGGGCCAGTGAGGTGCTCTGTTTGACATATATGGGAAGTCTATTCCATAGCAAGGGCAGTCTCTGGGTTATGAACCTGTCCCTCCAGCACGTTCTGTTGATTGTGGTAATGAGGTTGAGGTCTGTAGAGCTTGTGGTGTGGAGGGATTGGGATTTCTTTAGATGTAGCATTTCTAACAGAGCTGGGTCAGACATGGCTTTGTAAGTCGAGCAGAGATCGCCTCTAAGTAGGCGATATGAGACGGAGAATAGTTGGAGTTTTTTGAGTCTTTCCTTGTAGGGCAAGTGTTTAAGGTCTAGGATCCTCTTTGTGAGGTACTTTTGTGGCCTCTTTGGTTGTTGCAGGTGTCTAGTGAGGTACATGCCAATTGGGGCATTGTACTCTATGATTAGCCTAATGAGGGAAAAGTTGAGGGCGACAATCATCTCTTTCTTCCTGGATGCAAAACCCTTAGCTATGAGATGTGCCACATAGGACTTCCTGACCAGAGTGGCAATGTGGTGGTCAAAAGAGAGGTTGCTGTCAACCTGTGTTCCCATATATCTTATAACGACCTCTTATAATGACTTCTGTATTCAGTAGATTACCATCAATGTGTTAATTCATGGGAACTGGGTCTATTTCCCAAAGGGGATGAAGACACATTTTTTGGCATTGAGTTTAGGCCATGGTTCTGACACCAGTCGTTGGACTCGGTGAGGCCTTTTCTGTAGGATGTCAACATCACTTGGGGAGTTAATGGCTCCTAACTTGCAATAATCTGTGAACATTGTCAGCCAGAGTCCCTTTGTCTTGGACTGGACTTCAGAGAAGTAGATACCAAACAGGAGAGGACCCAGGACCGAACCTTGCTGGACTCCACTTATGACTGGTCGGCAGTCTGACTTTGAGTCAGCTACTTTCACACTGTGGGTTCTATCTGTGAGCCAGTTTGCAACCCACCTAGTGATGTAGTGGTTGACGCCTAGCTTAGTGAGTTTTTCTGTGATTCCTGAGTGGGGAATGGTATCAAAGGCTTTGGCCAGATCAAGGTAGGCTGTATGAAGCACCTTACCTTCATCCACAGCTCTGGTGACTGACTCAAAGAAGTCGACCAAGTTGAGCAGGCATGAGCTACCCTTCACAAAACTAAACTGTGTGGGATTCAATGATCTACCCTTCACAAAACTAAACTCTGTGGGGTCTAGAGTTTGGAAATTCTCTATATCCTTGTTTATTAGGTCCATGATGATGCGTTTCATAACTTTGCATTATCATGCTAGTCAGGCTAATGGGGCAATAGTTCCCAGGGTCTGTTGTCTCTCCTCCTTTGTGGAGAGGGATGACTAGCAGTGCGCCATTCTGTAGGGACAAAGCCTGAGGTGAGGCTGTGATTGAACAGGGCACACAGGTGAAGTGTCAATTCACTCTGTAGTCCATGTAGAACACAGCCAGGGATATTGTCTGGTTCCATAGAAGCTGTATTCTTGGCCTTGGGCAGTGCTGCTTTAACCTGTGCAGCAGTACTACTGGGTGCCTGGTGATCTTCTGGTATTGTGATTGGTCCTGGGGGGGGGGGGGGGGTAAAGTTGGCACTGAATTTGTCGGCCAGTATATTGGCAATATCTGTTGGCTCTGTATAGGAGGTACCATTGTGCTGTAGCTCAGAACAAATCTGGGCATTGCCGTGGAGATTCTTTACCTAGCTATAGAAGGCGTTGTGGATGTCCTTCAAGGATGCATCTGCAGTCATAACAAATGGGTTGTCCTGTCGTCAGGCAGCCCTTCGGTCGGCCGGATTCGTCATCTCTGCTGGTCTTCGGGTATAAAGGCATCAACCGACGCCATTTTCCTCAGTCTTTCTTGCCGCGTGGCACCCGAAGCAGAAGCTGTTTGCAAGTGCCGGTCGGTCAGATCCAGAGATTACTACTACCGAATACTACTTCGAAGACTTCTAAAAAGCTAAGTACCCCGTTGGGGACTCTTTCTTGCCTCAGCCGATGTCAGAAAAAGTAAATAACTGTTTAACTTGTGGGAAACAAATACCTCATAAAGATTTCCACTCTTACTGCCTACCTTGTTTAGGCCCAGACCACGACGTAGCAGCCTGTTTAGCCTGTGCTTCCTCCAACCGACGAACGCTTAGGCCTCGGTTGGAGTTTGCTGAACAGTTTTTCGGCTCAGATTTTGCGTACATTATGCCGTCGGATCCTCCGACTACCCAAATTGTTAAACGCAAAGAAAAAGACCGACACTCGCGGTCCGCGGTTTCGGCCGAAACCACGGTTAAGCAAGCCGCGAGTGTCTCGGTTTCGGCCGAAACTGAGAAAACGGGTCAATCTTCAGCCGAATCCATGACTACTACTGAGGCTCCTGCTACCTTAGTTGAATCGGCCTCTGAAGTTTTGCCTACTACTGTGGTTCCTAGTGAATTATCAGACACCATCCCTTTGGATGTCTCTACCCCAGCACGTGGTGCTGCTAGGCCTCCTGCAGCCATGTCTATAAAGGCCTTTGCCAGGGCTAAAGCAGCCAAAACTGTTAAATCAGTGCCTGTTAAGACCCCCTCACATAGGCCCACTTCTAGTTCACAAATGCTTACTCTGGCAGAGGATTTAATCTCCTTAATTAGGGGATCCCAATCTCACCCAGACAGGGCCTCTCAGCCTCCAGAAAAGAGACCTAGAGCAGAGCCCCCCCGAGCCAGTGTCCTCTGATGATTCTTCGGATGACTCAGACATTACAGATCAGCCAGAGGCTCCTTTTTCTACTTATGAAGATTCCGATGCTGAAGAATCCATTCCATCTGCCTCTCCACCAGAGGAATTTTCCTTTGGGGAAACCCTACATGCCATGAGAGAACAATTCCAATGGCAGGGACAAGATTTCTCAGATTCAAGAAAAAGGCTTAGGACCTTCCTGCACTTACCACAACATAGGCCCTTAGCTATACCTCCAGTTCTGCCTGTTGTGGATGATGCATTTAATGATGTTTGCACTGCTCCTGATACTTTACCTCCAGCCCCTGCCAAACCAGATAGATTTTACAGGGTGCCAGACACTCATCACCACCTATATAAGGGCCCATTTGCAGATCCTGAGACTATTTCCCAGGGGCCTAAGGCAGTAGCTTCGACCTCAGCAAAAAACCCTCTCCCTTCTGAAAGGGAATCCAGGTCCTTAGAGAGATGGGGTTAAAAGTTTACACCTCTGCTACTCTCTCAGTTAGAGCTTTAAACTGTCAGTTTCACATGATCCAATACCAAGAGTTTATGCTTGATCAGTTAACTAAGAAGCTGTCCTCTGATGACTCCTTAGATAAGAAATATGTTTTAGAAATGGTGAATAACATTCAGCAGGTTAGTAACCATTCTTTAAAATGTGGCTATGATGCACTGGAGGCTTCATTTAGATCAGCCATGACTGGCACAGTGATAAGAAGGCATGCATGGTTGAAGGAACAGGTTTTGCCGGATCATGTTAAAGCAAAGCTGTTAGATGCTCCTATGGATAAGGCCAGTCTATTTGGTACACCTGCTTAGCAAGTAATGAAGAAAATGGAAGAGAAGGCAAAATCTGTACAAACAGTTAAGGATTTCTTACAGGTTCAGCCCCCAAGGTTTAGCAGGAACTGGCCTGCCAAAAATTGGTCCTTTCCAGACTCCTCAAAATCTCAAAGAGGCAGGAATAGACGCTCTAGAGGCAGAAATCAATCCAGAGGAGGTGCCTATAGAGGACGCCAGTGGCAAGGCAATAACCAGAGAGGCACAGACACAACCACTGCCACTGCAACAGGACAATCACAGTGACTTGACTCTGACACCGCCTACCAAGGAGCAAATAGCAGCACCTTTAGGCGGAAAGTTAGCCTTATTTTCAAAAAAATTGGCACTATATCACAAAAGACAAGTGGATTTTGCAAACCATAGACCAAGGCTACAGGTTCCACTTCCACACCTTACCAGTAAAAAGAGGAATGCCAAACCTACCTCCAAATCAGAAAACAGAAGCTCTAAAGCAGATAGCTCAATTAACAAAGATGAGAGCTGTGGAAAGAGTACCAATAACACAACAGGGCAAAGGATTCTACTCCAGACTCTTCCTAGTACCAAGAAAAGAGAAAAGTTGGAGACCTATTCTCGACCTGTCCATCTTAAACACATACATCATTGTACCAAAATTCAAAATGCTGACCCTACAGCAACTTCTTCCCATGCTGGGCAAGGAGTGTTGGCTGGTAACTCTAGATCTCAAGGAGGCATACCTGCACGTCCCCATACGACCAAATTGCAGAAGATACCTCAGATTTCTTGCAGGATCAGAGCATTATCAATTCTCAGCATTGCCCTTTGGCTTATCTACTGTGCCCAGAGTATTCACAAAATGCCTGGCATCAGTAATCGCTCATTGCAGGCTACAGGGAATCCAAATTTATCCATACCTGGACGACTGCCTGTTACAAGCGGACAACAAAAGCAAGCTGACAACAGATTTACAAAGAGTCATTTGCTTACTACAAGCCCTGGGATACACAGTCAATTTAAAAAGTCAAGACTGATACCATCCCAGACAAGAACATTCTTGGGTGCGGAATTGGACACAGTAAAACAAATGGTATTCCTAACTGCAGAAAAACAAGCACAACTCCCTCTTTACTTCTTGGCATTAACAAAGCAGCACAAACTAACAGCAAGAAAAGTACTGCAGGCCTTGGGCTTCATGGCATCATGCATAATCCTGGTCCCCATGCCAGACTGCATATGAGAAAACTACAGTGGTACCTAAAGAATTTATGGTCTCAACACAGGCACAGCTTAGAAACCGAAATCCCACTAATCCCATGCCTGAAACAAGAGTTCCTATGGTGGGCTCAAGCATGCCAGTCAAACCCAGGCTTGCCCTTCCACAACTTTCAAGCAAACCAAACCATCACAACGGACGCCTCAGACCTAGGCTGGGGGGTGCACATGTTGGACAAGTGCATACAAGGATTGTGGACTCCAGACCAGCTGCACCTGCACATAAACCAAAAAGAAATGCTGGCAGTAAAACTAGCAATCCAGAAATTCAAACCATTCCTCAAAGAAGGCCATTTAATGATAAGGACAGACAACACCACAGTCATGTGGTACATCAACAAACAGGGAGGCACTCATTCATACCCCCTATGCAGAATGGCTCTGGACCTTTGGAATATGGCTCTGAGCTACAACATTCAGTTACAGGCAATATTTGTACCGGGAAAAGAAAACACCCTAGCAGACATGTTAAGCAGAACCACCTCGGATGCTCACGAATGGATGCTACACCCGGACATCTTCAAGGCCATCACAAAGAAATGGGGAATGCCACAAATAGACCTATTCGCATCCCACTCAATCACCAGCTCAAAAAATTCTGCACAAGGACATGCCACCCACTAGCATGGAAGGTGGACTCTCTATCCTTCAGTTGGAAAGGCCTGACAGCATATGCATTTCCACCTCTTCCTTTGATGCACAAGGTACTACTGAAAATCAAAGAGGAACGTCCAAGGATAATTCTGATAGCTCAGAATTGGCCAAGACAACACTGGTATCCTTTGCTGAGGAGCATGTCTCAGGGGAGAATGTGGCCATTACCCCTGATGCCTTTGATGTTAACTCAGAACAACTACAACATCATGCACCCAAACCTAAAAACCTTGCAACTGACTGCCTGGAACATCACATAACAGCAACTAACCCAGACTTATCCCAAAGGGTTAAAGACGTTATCCTTGAAGCCTGCAGACCTTCAACAAGAAGGAAGTATGCATGAAAATGGAAAAGGTTTGTCATTCGGAGTACTGAAAGAGGAAAAGATGTCTCGAACATAGATATTGCTAACATCCTGGAGTACTTGGCAGAGCTTCTACATACGGGCCTGTCCTATTCCTCCATCAAGATACATGCATCAGCTATTTCCGCAGAATACAGCTTCGATCCACCTGTCTTTTCGCATCCTCTACTCAGGCAATTCCTCAGAGGGATCAAGAATGTAAAACCTCCAAGGAAACCACCATTACCAGCATGGGACTTGAACTTTGTGCTAGAAAAATTGACACTCCCTCCATTTGAACCAGCAGCAACAGCAGATCTTCAACACCTATCATGGAAAACTGCTTTCCTACTGGCAATTACTTCAGCAAGGAGGGTTTCGGAGCTACAGGCCTTAATGGCAGTACAACCCTTCCTAATCTTCCATCAAGATAGTGTCCATGAGAACTAATCCTACATTTATGCCTAAGGTGGTATCCAGAGTGTCTTTAAACCAGGCAATCCACCTACCTACCTTCTTTCCCAATCCACAGAACAGGGGGGAAAGGCTGCTGCATACCTTGGATGTACATAGACAATTACGCTACTACCTGGACAGAACCAAAAGTAACAGAAAAACTGACCAGCTTTTAGTAGCCTATGCAACAGGAAGGGAAGGAAAAGCAATTTCCAAACAGGCACTCTCCAAATGGATAGGAAATTGCATAAGATTCTGTTACTCCTACCATGGAAAACCAGTTCCACAGAACATAAGACCTCATTCTACAAGGGCTACAGCCACTACCACAGCTTTCTTACGAGGAGTGGCAACCAAGGACATTATTGAGGCGGCTACTTGGACCTCCGTGCATACATTTGCCAAGCATTATAATTTACCTCTATACTCTAGATCCCGAGCAGGGTTTGCCACTGCTGTATTGCAAGGGATCCTAACTACACCATAATTCCTCTTCCTCCTCCCCTAGTTTGGCTATGGTATTCTACCCATTTGTTATGACTGCAGATGCATCCTTGAAGGACATAGTACAGTTTTGTACCTACCATAAATGTAGATGTCCGAACAGGATAGCATCTGCAGTCAGGATTACCCACCCTCCTTCCCCTCTGTGGTACTCCTAGGGTATTTACCCTCCTAATAGCTAGCTGGGGGGGAGTCTCTTATGGTGTATTTGTTTGTATATATGTACATACATGCTTATTTTTGGTGTTTGCCCTCTACTATTTTGGAAACATTGGCATTTATCCAAAATTTAGCTTTCCTAGAGGGCAACTGGCATCTGGGGCAAGAAACACTGAGGAAAATGGCGTCGGCTGATGCCTTTATACCCGAAGACCAGCAGAGATGACGTCGGGTGAAGTGCGACATCAGCCGAAGCCGGACCCAGACTTTGGAATCCGGCCGACCGAAGGGCTGCCTGACGACAGAACAACCCATTTGTTATGACTGCAGATGCTATCCTGTTCGGACATCTACATTTATGGTAGGTACAAAACTGTACTTTTTCTTTACCATCTGTTGCAATTCTGTTGTCATAGCTAGCTTTAGAGGATTTGATGAGGGATCTCAACTTTTTGTTGAGGCTGATGAGGGAGTTTTTCCAGTCTTGGGACTTCACCATATTCTGCATCAGTTTCCTCCTTCTGTTGCAGAGTTTGTTTATGGCAGAGGACCACCAGATTGGCTTCCTTTTTTTAGAGGAGAGCATCTTGGTTCTATTGGGTATGGCAAGATCCATGCATTTGTGTATGTGTTCGTACAGTGCATTGGTGTATGATTTGGTAGTCATGCAACTGTTCTCCATTTGCATGGGTACCGTGAAGTTAGCCACCTCTGTTTTTAGGAGCCCAAAGTTAGCTTTGGAGAAGTTTTTCATGGTGGTTACCTTTGCAGGGAGTGGGGGTGGGGTCGGAGGGATGTGGATTTCCAAGGTGGGGTCGGAGGGATGTGGATTTCCAAGGTGATTAGTTTGTGGTCGGATCTAACCAGGGAGGAGTGGACTACTGGTCTAGAGCAAAGGTCGCCCATGTTACTAATGACCAGGTAAAGGATGTTGCTACCTCTAGTTGGGGTAAGAACGAGCTGGTCCAGGACATTGGAATTAATGAATTCCAGGAAACGCTGGGCAAGTGTATTGGTACATGAGTAGTTTTCCCAGTTAATGGAGGGATAGTTGAAGTTGCCCAGTGTGAGTGTGTTAGGTTGGACCCTAATATTCTCCAGGGTGCTTAGGAACGTGGAGTGTGAGTCCTGGGACATCATTGGGGACCTATAGCAGACTATGACCTGAATTGCTGTCTTACCCAATGTTAGCTGAACCTGAAGTATCTTTGAAGTGATGTACAGTTGTAATACATTTGTATCACTAGAATCTTGTATAAATCAGTTTGATATTCACAAATGACATATAATTATTTACAAAATTCCGGGTAGCTGTGCAGGTAGTACCTTCTGTCATCACATATACAACAGGTATATAAGAATGTGCATGTCTTATACTGAACTTAAGGACTTGGGCATAGGCTATGACACAGAGTAAACAATCAAATTAGTCGCACCAACTAGTTTTACTTTCTCTAAGGGTATTTCCCTGGTGGAACTCACTGTAAGTACAAAGCCAATGGCACTTGTATCCATTAAACTGGGACTTCTTCCTTCTCTACACTTCAGCATAAGTTCCCTTTTGATTTATTGGACTGAAGTATTTAGACTTACCTTTTTCCCCTCACCCAGGTGTTATCAGTCTGAAGCTTCTCTTAGTTTGTGTAGGTAGGGGAGAGAAGGGAGATGACTATGGTCTGGTTGCCTGGTGTGGCCTCTGTAAAGTAATTCTCCTGTCCAGTGTCCATCCGGCCACAATTAAAGCAGGGTTCATTGGCATGGGATGGAGGAAGGACCATTAGTTTGAGCCTTTGTACCTCCCCTAGCATTCTGCTGTGTACATGGTGGCAGCATTTACCTACCATTACCTAAAAACCTTCCCTACCTCTTCCCTTATTTTCCTTCCTTTCACAAGTGTTCTCAATGCAAGCGTAGTTGAGTACATTTTCTAGTGTTTCTGTTTGCGCCACTTAAGGCGTATCTGTTTCAGGCATCCTGAAATGAGGTTGCTGCTGTTTCTGAAGGAACTGCAATATCAGGATACCTATCAAATACTAATTCAAGTCTCTGTAAATCTCCTGGAGATTCACCTTTATTTTTCTAACAGTTATATTAGTCCAGTATGTCCTTTTTATGGCACACCCTACTGATTGCTTCTCTTTTCTCTTTCAGCTCTTTACACTTGTTCCCTCTTATCGTTGCATTTGGACTTGTCACTGCTTCTGTAACCAGGTTCCATAAATTTCTGGAGTAACTACTAATTTTCAATAATAGTATGCATTCCTTTCCTAAATTTCACAGGGTCTTTTATTCATGGTGCAAGTCTGTTAGGGTCCAAGGATGACGGCATGGATTGCTGTTACCTCCCCTCCACCTGTTGGGATTTGTCTAAGGGTTGCCGGAGTTGTAATTTCTTTTTCGTCATCGCTAGTTCCGTAGTCAGTTTCAGGTTTCGCTTGTTTTACTTTGGAGCATGTGAAGTGAGTGTTGGAGTGTAGCTGTGTTACACTTTTTCTCTGTCTCTCTCCTGTTTTATTATCCTGACTCTTCTCCTCCCTCTTATCTTGGGACTGCTGATGTCAGCAGGAGGGGACAGTAGAAGGTAGACAAATGTCACCTTCCAAGAAAGCAACCAGAGGGGGCAAAGGTGGATAATCTTCAGATATAGCCTCCTCCTGGCCAGATATGTTACTTCTGGAGATTTCTTTTCTGTTTTAAGATCTTTATGCCAGTCATTGAAAACGTTCTGCTGATGTGTCTCTATTTTCCTCTATCGTTTCTTTTAAATTAAGTGTGATCAAAAGTCCCAGTTTGTGGAAATTTGTAAAGTGGAGCCTACTTTTGTGAAGTCATATCACTAAACTAAATGCATCCAATGTAATGCCGCATAATGATTATACATTAGGCACGCTGGAGTACTCTCGCCTCCCATTATCACCCACAGTGCCCCATAATGATTATACATTAGGCATGCTGGAGTACCCTTGCCTCCCATTATCACCCACAGTGCCCCATAATGATATACATTAGGCATGCTGGAGTACCCTTGCCTCCCATTATCACCCACAGCGCCCCATAATGATATACATTAGGCATGCTGGAGTACTTTCGCCTCCCAATATCATCCACAGTGCCCCATAATGATTATACATTAGGCATGCTGGAGTACACTCGCCTCCCATTATCACCCACAGCGCCCCATAATGATATACATTAGGCATGCTGGAGTATGCATGCCTCCCATTATCACCCACAACACCCCATAATGATTATACATTAGGCATGCTGGAGTACACCCGCCTCCCATTATCACCCACAGCGCCCCATAATGATATACATTAGGCATGCTGGAGTATGCATGCCTCCCATTATCACCCACAACACCCCATAATGATATACATTAGGCATGCTGGAGTATGCATGCCTCCCATTATCACCCACAACACCCCATAATGATTATACATTAGGCATGCTGGAGTACACTCGCCTCCCATTATCACCCACATCGCCCCATAATGATATACATTAGGCATGCTGGAGTATGCATGCCTCCCATTATCACCCACAACACCCCATAATGATTATACATTAGGCATGCTGGAGTACTTTCGCCTCCCAATATCATCCACAGTGCCCCATAATGATTATACATTAGGCATGCTGGAGTACTTTCGCCTCCCATTATCACCCACAGCGCCCCATAATGATATACATTAGGCATGCTGGAGTATGCATGCCTCCCATTATCGCCCACAACACCCCATAATGATTATACATTAGGCATGCTGGAGTACCCTCGCCTCCCATTATTTCCCACCCCCACTCTCACAAACACACATGTAAGACAAAGTCCTCTCTGTGTTTTAGCTGGGACCACCTGGCTATGAATTTACCTTAATACATACAACACTGATTCTGTATTCGTGTCCATAAATCCTTGACTGCGTGCAGATTTATTCTTCCTTTTTTCTTATTTTGTTGCTGGGTAAGGAATGACAAAATCCCTAAACTTTAAATTCTAATACCCCTTTACATAAAGTATTTGCACAGCCAGATGAGAGACAAAGTACAAAAGAAACCTGAGGTGCAAGTAAAACCCTTACTAGTTTGGGCACCATTTTTGATCAGGAAACTTTCTGAAATAACCAGGACTTGCTGTTGCTGAAACTTCTGGCTCAAATCTGAGGAACAGGCACCATCTGTTATGTAAAGACAGAATATTTGGCTGTACAAATATAATGATTATTCCAAGTTACAACTTCCACCACCAACATACTTTGACTATGTCCAGAGAGAAAGAATTAGTAAAATCTATTTCTTAAAGATCAAATAGATGTCTTCCTCGGCTATATTTTCCAGTCATTTCTGTTCCAAAGAGTGTATTAAGTGTGCTTAATGTCATATCAGTGACCTGCAACTTGTGAATACTTTATCTATTGACAGTGTTCTTTTTTCGTTTGTTAAAGCTATCCAAATATTGTATTATGTAAGTATAGGTTTACACTGTATGAACTGAATGTGAATTTTTACTTGTTTAATATGTCATTCATCTGTATTAGGCTTTGTAACATGTTCATTGAACTGTAATCATATTATGTCAATGTTCATAGGTGTGTACTAGGATAATGGCCCTGGAGCCTTTACAAGCCTAGCCCATAGAAGTGCCCTGGCATCATGCCGCCCGACATTGGTTCCCAGTGCCTCTATCATGTAGAGCCACTGGAGTGATGCCCGGGGTGAACTTTCTATTTCCCATCTATTCATCAAGATTTCTGTTGAAAAGAGCCAGTGAGGTGCTCTGCTTGACATGTATGGGAAGTCTATTCCAGAGCATGGGCAGTCTCTGGGTGAGGAACCTGTCCCTCCAACATGTTCTGTTGATTGTGATAATGAGGTTGAGGTCTCTGGAGCATGTGGTGCGGAGGGATTGGGATTTCTTTAGGTGTAACATTTCTAACAGGGCTGGGTCAGACATGGCTTTGTAAGTCAAGCAGAGATCGCCTCTTAGTAGACGATATGAGACCGAGAATAGCTAGAGTCATTTCAGTCTGTCTGTGTAGGACATGTGTTTAAGGCCTAGGATCCTCTTCATGAGGTACTTCTATGGCCTCTCCAGCTGTTGCAGGTGTCTAGTGAGGTACATGCCAAATATATATACTCTATAATTGGTCTAAGGAGGGAAGAGTAGAGAGAGATGATGGCCTCGTTCCTCCTGGGTCAAAACCCTTGGTAATGAGATGTGCCACAGAGAAGTTTCTGAACACAGTGGCAATGTGGTGGTTGGAGAGGTTGCTGTCAGCATGCGTCCCAAGATCTCTTATAACTCATTCAGTGGGCTCCCATCGATGTGGTAATTAGTGGGGACTGAGTTTTTACCAAAGGGGATGATGACACATTTTTTGGCATTAAGCTTAAGGCTATGGTTTCAACACCAGTCATTGGTCTCAGTGAGGCCTTTCTGCAGGATGTCTGCATCACTCGGGGAGTTAATAATGGCATCTGCGAAATTGGTCAGCCGGAGTCCCTTTGTGTTGGCCTGGACTTCTGAGAAGTAGATGCTGAACAGGAGAAGACCCAGGACTGAACCCTGTGGGACTCCACTCGTGACTTGGCAGTCTGACTTTGAGTTCGCTACTTTCACACTGTATTCCATCTATGAGCCGATTTGCAACCCACCTAGTGATATGGGGGTCGATACTTAGTTTGGTGAGTTTATCAATAATTCCTGAGTGAGGAATGCTATCAAAGGCCTTGGTCAGATCGAGGTAGGCTGTATGCACTGCCTTACCTTCATCCACAGCCCTGGTGACTGACTTAAAGAAGTCAACCAGGTGGAGCAGGCATGATCTCCCTTTCACAAAGCCAAACTGTGTGGGGGGTCCAGAGTTTGGATAATTCCTATAGCTTTGTTAATCAGGTCCATGATTGTGCGCTCCATAGCTTTACATATCAGACTCTTCAGGCTAATGGGGATATAATTCCCAGGGTCTTGGGCGGCGCAGTGGTGCAGCGGTTAATGTTGTCGCCTCACAACAAGAGGTTCACCGGTTCGATTCTCGGCTGGGAAGCCTTCTGTGTGGAGTTTGCATGTTCTCCCTGCGTTCGCGTGGGTTTCCTCCGGGTACTCCGGTTTCCTCCCACGTTCCAAAGACATGCATCTGGAACATTTCTCCCCGGGCCTCCGCTGAAAACAGGCTCTGTGGAACCTAGTCGGACTTTCCCGGTCAACAAATGATAAATAAATAAAAATAATAAATAAATAAATCTTTAGTCGCTCCCTCTTTATGGAGAAGGATGACTGTAGCAGTGTGCCATTCGGTAGGGACAAAGCCTGAGGTGAGGCTGTGACTGAACAGGGACACAGATGTAGTGCAAGTTCTCTTTGTAGTTCATGTAGAACACAGCCAGGGATATTATCGGGTCCCATGGTTAGCTGTATTCTTGGCCTTGGACAATGCAGCTCAACACCTGAGAGAATTGCTTGGCTACAAACATCTGCATTACAAGCTAAAGCTAAGTGAAACTTGCAGTAGTGAATTGTAGTATTTTGATAAGTACAAAATTGCAGTTTTAAAAGTACTATATTTTTCATTTGTTTGTTTCCTAATTGTGTGTTTCTGAACAGTGTGATGTCTCTCTTGCAGTGTTGGTGGCTCTGGAATTGCTCGCCCCTCCTGTAAGTCTGTATTAGAACACTCCTCCTGGGTCCATCTCATTTGCTCACTTAACTCAGTACAGTGAGATCATATTCTGTGTCTAGTGTTCATACAGAGAGAAGATTTGAGAAGGCCAGCCCACTTAGTTTCTTCCTTCCTCTCTTGTTGCACTTAAACGTTTGCACTTTATTCATTTGTTTTTGCTGTAGTTGTGTTTCCTCCTACTCTATTTTGCACTGTTTATTCTGCTGCATTTATTACTGCTTGGTTGTAGCCTGATTGAATTGTGACTGTTATTCTAAGTCTTTTGGTTTAAGCACTTGGGCTTCATACAGGCTGTTTTACATTAAGAAGGTTTGTGGTCTGCACTGTTGTGGCAGGACAGGTAGCTTACATCCTTCTAAGCTGGGAATTGCTGATTGAAGGCCCAGTGTCTGCTATTCTAATAGTGTATTAGTTCTGGCTTAAGCACTTGGGCTTTAGGCCAGTTATTCTACATTAAGAATGTTTGTGGTCTGCACTCTTGTGGGAGGAGAGGCTGGATTCTGCCCTTCTGAACTGGGAATTTCTGGTCACAGGCTTATTGTGACTGCTTATTTGAACTGTTTCTTTCTGAAATTGGTGCACCTTGTTGCTTTAGCATAAACCAGATTCAGGCCTGCTGAATCTAGCTTTGTTTGTATAACTTGAGGCACGGATCGAGGCCATCTTTTTTTTGGAGAATCTAGCTTTGTTTGTATAACTTGAGGCACTGATCCAGGCCATCTTTTTTTGGAGAAGATTCCCATCCTGGTAAGCAGAGTTGTGCAGTTAGAACTTGTCTGATTGAAGACTGCTGGAACAGGGCTCAGTTTTGAGCTTTTTTCTGGTTAATTGGGTAACTTGTTTAAATCAGTTTTTGTTTTCTATTGTTTTATATTTATATATATATATATATATATATATATATATATATATATATATATATATATATGTATGTATAATTCATCTGCTTTTACTGTATTTGTGTTTCTTCCTACTTTATTACTGGGGCATTGACTACAACTCTGATCTGTGCTGTATAACAATAATTATCCTTTCTGTGCTTATATATGAATTCAGGGCTGTGTTACAAATATCTGTATTTGAACAGTAAAAAACAAAGCAGGAGGTAGCAGCCACGGCTATATAGAATAACAGCTTTATTAGTAAAAGAGGTGAGCGCTTCCGTGGCACCAGCCACTTCATCAGACGTTGATGAAGTGGCTGGTGCCTCTTGAGAACTACTCAAGTACTAACTTCCTTGACCAACTTTACCTAGAATTTATAAACTCAAACGCCCTGGTTCAACTGGTCAACACTCCCACTAGAGGGGACAACATATTGGACCTGGTCATCACCAACATGGGCGACCGGTGTTCCATACCAGAGCTCAACCCCTCGCTGGTTAGATCTGACCATAAACAAATCACTTTGGATATCCATATTCCGCCCCCTCCCCCGGACAAGAAAGCCACCAAGAAGAACTTTTCAAAAGCAAACTTCACGTTACTTAAGACCGAGGTGGAAAGTTTCAAAGCCCCCATGCTGAAGGATAACACTGTCCAAGCTGCAAAATCCTTTACTTATGCATTATACGGGCAGCTACAAGAATGCATGGATCGTGCCATCCCAAGCAAAACCAATACTCACTCCTCCAAGAAAAGGAAACCAGTCTGGTGGACTCCTGCCATAAACAAGCTGTACAATAGAAGGAGGAAACAAGTACAGAAAAGAGTAAAATTCCAAGAAGGGAAGACATCCCTGATAAGTATCAGCAAGAAACTACGATCCCTCATAAAATCATCGAAGGCGAGCTTTGAAAGAAAAATTGCCAAGGACTCCAAAGATAACCACAAGGCATTCTTTAACTATGTCAAGAATTTGTGGCAATGCCCAGATCTGCTCGAAGTTAGTGCAGAATGGCACAAAATATACTGAACCGACTGATATCGCCAACATCCTGGCAGACAGGTTCAGTGCAAACTTCACCCCCATCTCACCTCCTAAAGGACCCATAACCATACCAGAAGAATGTAGAGTTCCTGAAATCACAGACACTCAGGTTAAAACAGCCCTCTCCAAAGCCAAAAACTCAGCACCAATGGGACCGGACTGTGTCCATGGCTGCATCCTACATGAGCTCAAAGATGAACTAACCCCTCACCTAAACACACTGTTCAACCTCAGCCTCTCCACAGGCTACATACCCATAGAGTGGCGCACAGCAACGGTTATCACCGCTACACAAAGGTGGAGCCACAACAGACCCTGGGAACTATTGCCCTATAAGCCTGACTAACTTGGTCTGCAAGGCTATGGAGCGCATCATCATGGATCTCATTAACAGAGACATTGGAAACCTCCAAACACTGGACCCTACCCTGTTTGGCTTTAAGGGCAGATTATGCCTCCTAAACCTGGTGGACTTCTTTGAGACAGTTACCAAGGCTATAGACGAGGGAAAGGTGGTACACACAGCCTACCTAGATCTCTCTAAGGCCTTCGCCGCCATTCTCCATTCTGGTATTATGGACAAGCTCACCAGCCTGAACATAAACTCCTATGTCACAAGATGGGTTGCCAACTGGCTCATGGACAGAACCCACATGGTGACAGTTGTGGGAGCTAGGTCCGTCTCTAAACTGGTTACAAGTGGTGTTCCCCAGGGCTCAGTCCTAGGACCCCTCCTGTTCGGCATATACTTCTCAGAGGTACAGACAAGCACAGGAGGACTATGGCTGACCAAGTTTCAGACGACTGTAAACTAGGGGCTATAATTGACTCTCCGGCTGACACTGACATCCTCCAAAAGGGTCTCACTGAGACAGATACCTGGTGTCAAAGTCATGACCTCAAGCTAAATGCCAAAAAGTGCATAGTCATCCCCTTTGGAAAAAACAAAGTACCCACAAACTACCACATAGGTGGCAGTCCCCTAAATACGGAAGACGTAATAAGGTGATCTGGGGACCCAAGTAGATAGTAATCTCACCTTTGATAATCACATTGCCAAAGTGGTTAGAAAATCCTTCTACATGGCCCACCTAATCACAAAAGGGTTTGCATCCAGATCAAAAGAGGTCATTGTGCCCCTCTACTCATCACTCATCAGACCCATCTTGGAGTACAATGCCCCATTTGGGATGTACCTTAGAAGACACCTGCAACAGCTGGAAAGACCACAGAAGTACCTCACCAAGAGGATCAATGGCCTCAAACAGATGCCCTATGCAGCTCAACTGAAGAAACTCCAGTTGTACTCGGTTGCATACCGCCTACTCGTATGTCAGGCAGAGATCACCTCTAAGGCCATTTCCAACCCAGAATTGATGGACATGCTCCACCTAAAGAAAACCTTATCCCCTCGAGCTACACGCTCTAGGGATCTAAACCTTACCACAACAATAAATAGGATGTGCTGGAGGGATAGATTCCTGTCACAGAGACTTCCCATGCTTTGGAACAAGATCCCAATCTACATTAAGTAGAGCTCCTCGCTAACGCTCTTCAAAAGAAACCTTGACGAGTGGATGGAAAACAGAAAGTTTACCTCGGGGATCACTTCAGTGGCTCTGCTGGACAGAGGCACAGGGAACTAATCTAAGGGAACGGCGAAAGCCAATGCATTCTGGCTAGGCTTATAAATGCCTTCGGGCAGATAGCCTAGTACCCACCTATGAACCTATAATGCTGGGTGCCTGGCATTGTTCCTGTATTGTAATTGGTTCTTTGGAGGGGAAAGAGGGGTAAAGTTGGCACTGAATCTGTCGGTATGTTGGCAATATCTGTTGGCTCGGTATAGGAGTTACCATTGTGCAGTAACTCACAGCAAATCTGGATATTGCCATGGAGGTCCTTGATAATAACTATAGAAGGCTTTGTGATTGTTTTTAGTGTCTGACTCGTTTCTGTCTTCATAGCTGGCTTTAGAGGATTTGATGAGGGTCTCAACTTTTTGTTGAGGCTAATAAGGAGTTTTTCCAGTCTTGGGACTTCACCTTTTTCGGCAACAGTTTCCTCCTTCTTTTGTAGAGTGTATTAATGGCTGGGGACAACCAGACTGGCTTCCTTTTTTTGGAAGAGAGCATCTTGGTTCTGTTGGGTATGGCTAGTTCCATGCATTTATGTACATGTTCGTACAGTGCATTGGTGTATGATTCGGCAGTCATGCAGCTACTTTCCATTGGCATGGGTGCCGTGAAGTTAGCCACCTCTGTTTTTAGGAGTCCAAAGTCAGCTTTGGAGAAGTTTTCATGGTGGTTACCTTTGCGGGGGGTGTGGGTGTGATGTGGATTTCCATGGCAATTCGTTTATGGTTGGATCTATCCGGGGGGGGATTGGTGGTGCAGTGGTCGCCCATGTTAGTAAGAATCAGGTCAGGGATGTAGCTTCCTCTAGTGGGGATCAGAATAAGCTGGTCCAGGGCACTGGAACTGATGTATCAGTGTATTGGGATATTACCCCAGTCAGACTTTTCCAGTAAAAAAAAAAAAAAAAAAAAAAAAGCCAAATAAAAATAAGCTCAGGAGGGGATCAAGTTTTGGAGGGTGGCCTAATGGTTAAGGTGTTTGCGTTACAAACACAAGGTGCAGGGTTTGAGTCGTACAAGGGATAATTGGCTAGGCTTAAAATGGCTCACAAGGGCAGTTAGCTTAATACTAATCTATGAACCTATGATCCCCCAAAAAATTAAAACAAGACAACTCTTTTTATACTTTAAAAAACATTGTGTAGTATGAAGCACGTATGGTATGATACAATTTAACACATCAGCCTCTTATAACTGGTCATGTTGCTATGTGAGCATGTCATTGTTTTCTTACTAAATGCACAGTGCTGCATCTGGTCACCTCTTGAGCTCTGTTTACAATCTTACAGTGACCTTTTATACTCAAAAAAAACTTCATTAGGATAAGTTGTGGAGTAGGCCCCTCTGACATCTTTGTTTTCCTAGTATTATAGTTCATATAAATATTTTCTCCCTCAGTTTGAATTGGTAACGCATCTGTAGAATTTGCCTTTAGAAAAACAGGAAACTTATGCCAGGTGCTTTATTGTCTGTTAGAATAACAGACAAAGAACATAATATTCCATCTATGGCCACAGTTAAGAATGTCTGACACCTATCTCTAAGCATTGAGAATTAGAGTAAAGAAAAAAAAAAAAAACTTTGGTTCATTATAGGTTCATAGGTTAGTACTAAGCTAACTGCCCTTGCGAGCCATTTTAAGCCTAGCCAATTGTCCCTTGTGAGACTCAAACTCTGTACCTTGTGTTTGTAAGGCAAACACCTTAACTATTAGGCCACCCATAATGAGTCTTTTTCTATTCCCATTATAATCTGAATACTTCTACCTGAAGGTAGAAAGCCCTCTATACTTGGCTTTGCTTCTGTCCCCCTCCTGTACCCACAGTTTTCACCTATCCTGGCTTACTGTATGGTTATACTTCCTGCATACACATTTCACTTGTGACTCCTATTCTCTAAGCCTCCCCAAACAACCTTACTGCTATCATACCAACACTTAAGTTTCTTTTCACCTAATTTCCAATGTCCATTTCATCTTTTAGCACCGTTCCCAACTGCCTTTTTCACTCCCATACTGCTTTGCATTTTATCCATTCATACTTACACCCTTCCCTAATAGTATCTGTCTGTTCTACAGTGTATCGTCTACTTTTCCCAGTTAAAGCCTTACTACTACCTATTTTACTCCTTCCTAGTACTCTGTCCTTTTAAACCCATCTATTCCTTACATTTCCAAGATGATGGGGCAACCTAACTTTCTTCCTTTACAAAAAATACTCCTGCCTTCACCCTACCAACTTTGATTCTGCCACCATTACATAACCTTCTGCGCTGGACTTCATGATTGCATAGTTCCCCACTACCTGCCACCAGTAAATTGCAGATCTCTTTACTTAGTCATGCTGCTTACCCAGTTTATCTTCTAGTCTTGACCTCTTCCTGGGCCGTTTCTCATCCTACCATAACTGTATAGTAGTGCTCAACATCTTTCCTACTCTGTCCCAACCACCTTTTCTTACTTCCTCCATGCACTCTCCACACATCTCACCAAACTTAATGGCGCCGTTCACCTTTACTCCAAATATAGACCGATTTAACTCCATTTTATTTCAATCCAAAAAAAATAGGTGGAAAAATGTTCTGTGAAAAAGACGTATCTGTAGTCCACCAGTATACTAAAATCCTTCTATCAGTTCACATTCACCATAATAATGGCCTCACCTGTCACAAAGAATATGAACAAAATTCTCTTCCACACAGTACTCTAACCTCACAGTTGTCAACCCTCAACCCTGGTAATCTAACTTTCACTAAAAGAATCACAGGCCTAAAGCAGATGCCCTACACTGACCGCCTTAAAAAACTCCAGCTATACTCTGTCACATATCGTCTACTCAGAGGCAGTCTCTGCTTAACATACAAGGCCATGTCAAACCCAGAGCTGTTGGACATGCTAGACTTAAAGAAATCCCAATTCCCTCAGAGCCACACGCTCCAGGGATCTAAACCTTGTCATCACAATAAACAAAATATGCTGGAGGGATAGGTTCCTGACCCAGAGACTCCCCAGACTCTGGAATAGATTGCCCATACATGTCAGAGTGCCTCTTTGGCCCTCTTCAAAAGGAACCTTGACGATTGGATGGGAGAAAAGAAATTCACCCCGGGATCACATCAAGTCTCTCTGCTAGACAGGGGTCAAGGGAAGTAAATAGTGTGGGAAGAAATAGCCAGGGAATTGTTATGGCTAGGCTTGTGTAGGCCCTAGGGCTGATAGCCTAGTACCAACCTATGAACTGTCCTAAATGCTAAAAGCATAAGAAATAAAACTGCTGAACTACATGCTTGGATTACCCAGTTTAAACCTGATAGTCTCACTGTAATTGAAACTTGGAATAAATCCAGCATATCCGAAGTTGCACCACCTGGCTATATCATTATCCGTAATGACCGTATGAGGAAACATAGTGGTATTGCTTTAATATTTCCCAACAACTACCACATTTCCCCTTACAATAAAGCAATACCAAAATTAAACTGTGCAGAACTTTTTCCTGAAAATGAACAGTTATAAACAAATGGGTATTGCTGTCCTTTGCATCCCTCCTGGCAATAATACAGCTATACCCAAAGATATCCTACATTGGATATCCATAACAATTCCACAAGAAAAAATACTACTAGGTGATGTGAATGTGAATTGGTTGGACATAAACTCTAACTTCCCCTACATCAAGTCATGAACCTGTATGGTTTCACACAACTAATTAATAGCCCTGCACATTATAGGACATCTAATTCCCTATTAGACTGGATCCCAATATCAGATCCAAGCAAATACGCCCCCCACAGGTAAAATGTCAGACTGTCTCATTGATCATCTTCCAATCTGTATGAATGGACATATCACACGTCCAGTTAATCAGTATGTTTATAAAACAACACACAACCTTTCCAAGTTTAACCCAGATGACAGTGTAGTAATGGACCTTCCTATTAGCTGCAACTTTCTAAAAATCCTCCCCTTAGGAGATGCAGTAAATGAATTCAGTGCAAGTTTTCTGAATATCTTAAAATAGCCTTGCATCTCCTAGATGGAAGAGATTCGAAGCAAATAATGCGGTTTGGCTGTCCAAAAGAGTATAATCCTAATGCAGGATAGAGAAAAAGCATGGAACTTCAGAATGCCTTGCAGTCCTACTAAAAAGCAAATAAATGAAGACAAAAACTATACTATAATACATTTCAGAATAAAAGTAAATGGAGCCCTAAAAAATTCTGCATTGCCATTAAAGAAATCTTGCATCCCAGCCAACAATTCAACCCTAACTGCTTTCCCAATATCATCAGTTGTTGCTCTCATCAGTTTATTTCTTGTGAAGGTAAGAGGGAAGAACAACCTATGTTAAAGAAGACTGTCCAAGTGGATGTCTCATACTTTTACTTTTTGTTATACCACCACAAGAAGGCAATTCCAGGCAGGATCAAAGCTTCTTCTTTGGTGACATTTGCTTCATCTGTGGCTTTTTGGAAAGACTTGGATTCTAGAAGTACTTGATCACCATAAACTAGATTCCTTCTCCAGGTGTAGGATAGGCTTTGCTAGGGCTTTTCTACATGGATTCTGCACCCTCAGCCTTCCTTCTTCCAGTTGGTCTAAGCTAGGTTAATCTGTTTGTGTAGCTAGAGCTACTATATCAGTGATCATAACAATGAAGATCATAGTTATGTTAATAAACTTGCTAGATAACAGTAGATGTTACAATGATTACTGTTGCAGTAGTGGATGTTCTTCATCTCACATTGCTGCAGTCCTTACATATGGGTAGTCCGCTGTCCTCGGTCGGCCCGAATACCAAAGTATTAGGCTGACGTCGGTCATGGGCGCTCAGATCTGACATCAGAGCGTCAGGGTATAAAAGCGCATGACCAACGTCATATCCTCAGTCTTTTTTGCCGCATGGTCCGATGCAGAAGCAGCGTTGCAAGTGCCGTTCGGCGTTCTGAAATTTTCGTATTCTGAGTTTCAGACCGAAACCAAGTTGGGCTAAGTATCCCGTTGGGGAATATTTTTGTTTTTTCTTGCCTCAGTTAATTCCGGTTGTCAGAAAAAGTGAATAATTGTATTTCTTGTGGGAAACAGATACCGCATAGGGATTATCACTCTCTTTGCATTCTTTGTTTGGGACCGGACCACGACGTAGTCGGGTGTCTGTTTTGTGCTAGGTTTAATAAGCGCACTATAAAAAGAAGGTTAGATTGTGCTAGGTTAGTCTTTGGCAAGCGGTGTAATTATAATATGCCGTCGGATCCTCCGACGCCCGCTTCCACGAAGAAGCGCAAAGACAAATCCTTGAAACCTAGACAGGTTGATTCGTCCGTTTCGGACGCCGGTCCTGCAGAAACTACAGTGGAGCAGGTGGATCCGGCTGAAGTTTCTGTTGTGTCTCAGGGGGAAACTTTGATTTTGCAGGATGTGGCCTCACAGGAGTCAGGTCAAGCTGAAGGGGCCTCTCAGGTTACTGTTCTCCCTTCTATGCCTAAGGTGGTTAGGCCTTCTGCTACTATTTCTAAGGCTTCTTCTAAGGGCAGGTCTGTTTTGCCTTCCTCTGGTGTCCCTCCAGGTACTTCAGGGTCTGTGCCTAAAAAGCACATGCTTAAAATGGCAGAAGATTTGATTACTTTAATTAGAGGTTCTATGCCCCCTCCTGATAAGAGGCCCAGGGTGGAGCCAGAGTTGGAAAGTTTGGATCAGGCCTCAGATGACTCAGACTTCTGCTGAAGATATTCAAGATTTTCCCCCTTATTCGGATTCTGATGCAGAGGATTCCACTCCTTCTGCTTCTCCTCCAGAGGATTTTTCATTTTCAGAAACTCTGCATTCCATGAGGGAGCTATACAGCCAGTTCCTCTGTCAGAAGTGGGACTAGGATTTTATTCTCGCCTGTTTCTAGTACCAAAGAAAGGGAACACGTGGAGACCAATTTTGGATTTATCTATCCTCAACACTTATCTGGACATTCCAAAGTTCAAAATGCTGACGTTACAACAGCTTTTACCTCTGTTGGGAAAAGATCACTGGATGGTAACTCTGGATCTCAAAGAGGCTTATCTTCATGTTCCTATCAGGCCCAGTTGCAGGAGGTACCTGCGTTTTCGGGCTGGAAATTTACATTATCAGTTCTCTGCATTGCCCTTTGGCTTATCTACTGCGCCCAGAGTGTTCACAAAGGTTCTGGCTCCAGTGATAGCCTTTTCAGGTTAAGAGGAATACAGATTTATCCTTATTTGGACGATTGCCTGATTATTGCACAACACAAAGACGAACTTCTGCATCATCTACAGTATGTGATGGTAGTGTTAAGATGCCTAGGGTATTCTGTGAGCGCAACAAAGTCCAGTCTAGTACCCTCTCAGGCCATGTGCTTTCTGGGTGTGAGACTGCATACAGCTTCCCAGATGGCCTTTTTGACCCCGGACAAACAAAGAAGCCTTTCTCTTTATTTCCATCAAATGTCTCTACAGTCCAGGCTGACTGCAAGGACAGTCCTTCAAGCCTTGGGGTTCATGGCATCTTGTATTCTGGTGCTTCCCAATGCCAAACTGCATATGAGGAAGCTTCAATGGTATCTCAAAAATGTATGGACACAACACTGCCAAGATCTAGACACTGTCATTCAGATAATACCTTGCATTCAGAAAGAATTTTTGTGGTGGGCACAGGAATGTCACCTAAACAAGGGACTCTCTGTGACCCGACCAGAGGCGAGTCAGATTCTAACGACAGATGCCTCGGACAAGGCTTGGGGAGCACACCTCAATGGAAAATGGGTGGCCTGTCAGACTTCAACATTTGCATATCAACTTGAAGGAGATGTTAGCAGTCCAATTTGCATTGATGGCTTTCAAGGATTTACTTCACCCAGGACAGGTGTTGATTCAAACAGACAACACTACTGTCATGTGGTACATCAACAAGCAAGGGGGAACCCATTCGTACCCTCTTTGCAGGCAAGCGATGATTTTGTGGGAGACTGCTGTCAGTTTACACCTCAATCTTCAGGCAAGGTTTCTACCAGGAGCACAGAACTCGTTAGCGGATGTGTTGAGCAGACAAATTGTGGATCCTCACGAGTGGAAACTGGATCCTCATGTGTTTCAAAAGTTGACAGTCTTATGGGGGACTCCAGACATAGATCTGTTCGCTTCTCCACTAAATTACCAGTTGCCAAAGTTTTGCACAAAAATGTTTCATCCCACAGCTTGGAAGGTGGATGCTCTATCATTCAGTTGGAGCAATCTTCATGTCTATGCCTTTCCACCTCTGCCTCTCATTCCCAAGGTACTCCTGAAGGCCAGAATAGACAAGCCATCCATGATTCTGATAGCGCCGGATTGGCCTCGACAGCACTGGTACCCACTACTGAGGAGTTTGGCAGGGAGCCTCCATGGCCTCTGCCTTTGATTCCGCATCTTTTGTCTCAGGAGGGCAATCACTTCCTCAATGTCAAGACTCAGTCTCTGCATCTCACAGCCTGGCATATTCTGTTTTAGACCCTGGAGGGTCTCAGCTTCCGCAACAAGTTTTGAATGTTATTTTGGAGGCCAGAAGGGCTAGTACAAGGAAAGTTTACGCTGATAAATGGAGGAGATTTTTTCTTTGGAGCAAAGCGAAGGACTTTGATGTTTCCAAGCCTGATTTAAGTGTTTCTCTTCAATATCTTACTGAGTTATTGGACAAGGGTTTGTCTTTCTCCTCGATAAAGGTTCATGCTGCAGCCATTTCTGCTCACTATGACTGTGACCCTCCTTTATTTTCCCATCCTTTGTTTAAGCAATTTCTTAGAGGGGCAAAGAACATAAGACCCCACGCCGAGCTCCTACTCCTGCTTGGGATCTCAATTTTGTGTTGGAAAAGCTTACTCTACAACCTTTTGAGCCTGCAGCTACTGCCGAGTTAAAGTATTTATCATGGAAGACTGCTTTTTTTTGGTCATTACCTCTGCAAGAAGGGTTTCTGAATTACAGGCCCTTATGGCAGTGGAACCTTTCCTGATTTTTCATAAGGATAGGGTATCTTTAGCATTAATCCTTCCTTTATGCCTAAAGTGGTTTCTAGTGTGGCCTTGAACCAAACTATTCATTTGCCTACTTTTTATGCAAACCCCCAAAATAAAGGGGAGAAGATTTTGCATACTTTGGATATTCACAGGCAATTACGTTATTATTTGAGCAGAACCAAGGGGTTCAGGCAGTCTCAGCAGTTGTTTGTTTCTTTTGCTTTGGGTTCTCAGGGAAAACCTGTTTCAAAACAAACTATTTCTAAATGGATTGGGTTTTGTATTTCTTTCTGTTATTCCCATCATGGTAAGGAGATTCCGGCTGGAATCAGACCTCATTCCACTAGAGCTACTGCCACTTCTACTGCCTTTCTAAGGGGGGTAGCTACAAAAGATATTTTGGAAGCAGCCACTTGGAGTTCAGTACATACTTTTTCCAAGCATTTCCACCTTCCTCTTTATTCTAAGTCTAGGGCTGGATTTGCCACTGCAATATTACAGGGCATTTTAGAAGCCCCTAATGCTTTATGATTTTGCCATCCTCCCTTTACCTCTGCTTTGGGATTCTACCCATATGTAAGGACTGCAGCAATGTGAGATGAAGAACATAGTACAGTTTTGTACCTACCATAAATGTAGATGTTCGAAGATCCACATTGCTGCAGTCCAATTTACCCTCCCTCCTTCCCCTCTGTAGTTTGGCATGGTTATATGGTTTGGGTGATGGTTGTTGTTGGGCATGTTTTTGGGAGGTATCCTGTTTTTGGGCTGTGGCCTTTCTTTTTAGGGCCTTCTGACATCTGGGGCAAGAAAAGACTGAGGATATGACGTTGGTCATGCGCTTTTATACCCTGACGCTCTGATGTCAGATCTGAGCGCCCATGACCGACGTCAGCCTAATACTTTGGTATTCGGGCCGACCGAGGACAGCGGACTACCCATATGTAAGGACTGCAGCAATGTGGATCTTCGAACATCTACATTTATGGTAGGTACAAAACTGTACTTTCCTTCCCTCCACTCCCATACATTTTTGTATGGTGAGGACCTTTGTGTTCATTTTCCTAGCTTTGACGTTTTCAAGACATTCTGAATGTTGTCATGGAATCTCTGAAGGGCTTGGCACCCATGGAAACTCTGAAGGGCTTGACACCCAATCCATTCTTTTTCTTCTGCTCAGCTCAAGCTAACAGTTTGGGAATGTGGAAACTTTAGCTTTGGAAGCTGATCGGTGGTTATAGATGTAGCAAGATATAATCCATAAAGCTAAGGCCACTGCAGCAGTGAGTAGTCAAACATCTACTCTTATGGGAAGTTTTCTTCGACAAGTTGTAACTTCTTTCTTTTTCTAAACTGTATCACACAGTTAACATCTCAGTCTGTTGCCACACTCCTACATACCAAACAGCTTTTGTTCCAGCAGCCCCTTGGAGTTAAGACGCTGTGAGGGGAGTAATCTCCTAAGTGAGTGTAGTGGGTTTCATCTGTCTTTATGCATTAGGCAGAAAGCATTTGCATTGGAGCTGAATGGAGGAGGGGCACTTGACCACAACTCTAATCTGTGATGTATAACACTAAGGATCCTGATGTTCATTGTGTTACCCTGCTGCAGTCATCACACTTGGGTTATCCTGTCGTCAGGCGGTCCCACAGTCGGCCCGAATTCCAAAGTCTTGGTCCGGCGTCGGTTGCTGTCGCTTCTTCCCTGACGTCAGTGCGCCAGGGGTATACAAGAGGCATCCGATGCCATTTTCTTCAGTCTTTCTTGCCACGCGGTGCCCAAAGCAGAAGCAGTTCGCAAGTGCCGGTCGGCCGATACCTGAGATTTTCGAATCGAATTTCAGTCCGAAGTCTTCAAAGCTAAGTACCCCGTTGGGGAACCTTTTCTTGCCTCAGTCCGATGTCAGAAAAAGTTAACAATTGTATTTCTTGTGGGAAGCAAATACCTCATAAGGACTTTCATTCTTATTGTATACCTTGTCTAGGCCCAGACCACGACGTCACTGGTTGTCAGTTTTGTGCTAGGTTCAATAAGTGAACTATAAAGCGACGCTTTGATTTCGCACGACACTACTTCGGTAGAAAATTCAATTACACTATGCCGTCGGAGCAACCGACTACCGGCGTGCATAAAAAATGCAAAGATAAAGACAGGCAGCCTAGATCCAAGCCAGACTCCGAGGCCTCGGCTGGGCCTGTCACCGGTTCTCCGGTTTTCAGTGAGGCACCTACGCAGCCCCTGGCGACCGCAGAATTGGAACCCCAGACAGCTTTGGATTCTCAAGCAGAGAGTTCTAGGCCGACGCAGCCATTTTCTTTAGGCCCTACTGACATTGCAGCAGGAGAAGCCGGTGCTGTGGAAACACCTTCGGTTTCAGAAGGTGTCTTCAGACCGACTACTCTCACCATAAAATCTTATGCTAAGCTTAAGACTCCTCTCAAACCAAAAAAGACTGCACTTCAGTCTCCACTTCAAGGCCCCATGCCTAAGAAACAGATGCTTAAAATGGCTGAAGATTTGATTTCTTTAATCAGGGGTTCCCAACCCCCCAGACAAAAGGCCTAGACAGGAGGAGGATTATGCCTCCACTGATCAAGTGTCTATTTCCTCAGGCTCCTCTGAGGAACAGGATTACTCCTTTTCCCCTTATGAAGATTCTGATGCTGAAGATTCCATTCCCTCAGCTTCTCCCCCTGAAGACTATTCCTTTGGGGAAACCTTACATACCATGAGGGAACATTTCCACTGGGAAGGTCAGGATTACTCTGACTCAAAGAAAAGGCTTCGAGAGTTTATTTTACTCCCCCAGCACAGACCACTTGCTATCCCTCCAGTTTTAGACATTGTGGATGATGTTTACTTAGAATCTAGTCTAAATCCAGATTCTCTGCCTCCTGCTCCAGCCAAACCAGATAGATATTATAGAGTGCCTGACTCACACAAATTCCTTTACAAAAGCCCTGTTGCTGACCCAGAGACAATCTCCCAGGGGCCCAAAGAGGCTAAGGCTTCTATGGCTAAAAATCCTGTACCCTCTGAAAGGGACTCCAGGGCACTAGATAGGTGGGGGAAGAAGGTTTACACCTCAGCTACTCTAGCTATGAGAGCACTAAATTGTCAATTTCACATGCTGAAATACCAGCAATTCCTAATGTCTCAAATAAAACAAAAGATAAGCACGCATCCTCAGCAGTCTGAATTCAAGGAAATGCAGGATCTGTTGCATGCAGCCAAAACAGGTGGGCAAACATACTTTACAATGTGGTTTTGATTCCTTGGAAGCTTCTTGTAGAGCAGCTGTTACTGGGTCTGTTATACGTAGGCATGCTTGGTTAAAGGTACAAACTCTGTCTGATCATGTCAAAGCAAAGTTACTAGATGCACTCTTACAGCAGGATGTCTTATTTGGGGTTAAAGCAGAAGAGGTTTTAAAGAAAATGGAGGATAAGGCAAAATCTATGCAGACTGTCAAAGATTTCTGACAGGTACAAACCCCACGCTTCAGCAGAAATTGTCCAACAAAAAATTGGTCCTTTCCAGCTTCTGACAGACCACAGAGGGGTAAATACAGATGCCCAAGGGGCAGAGGACAAGCACAAATCCCTTACAAACCTCTCCAATGGGGCACTGCAACACAAAAGGGAGGAGAAGACAGGTCCCAAACTACTAGAAGACAAACACAATGACTTACACCTCAAATTGCCAAGCAAAACTCTCTTGGCAGCTCCCTTGGGAGGAAAATTAGCACTTTTTTCAGACAACTGGCGCATTGTCACAAAGGACAAATGGGTCCTAGACATTATCTCACAAGGATACAGATTCCATTTCCACACCTTGCCAAGGATAACAGGAATGCCAAACCTGCCACAAAATCAATGGGCAGAGGCTCAAAAACAAATTACAGCTCTCATGGACATGAGAGCCATTCAACTGGTACCTACACAGGAGCAAGGCCAAGGACTTTACTCAAGGCTCATTCTAGTCCCCAGAAAGGACAATGCTTGGAGACCCATTCTGGACCTTTCAATCCTAAACACCTTCTTGCAAGTACCCAAATTCAAGATGCTAACACTACAGCAGCTTCTTCCCATGCTGGGCAAGAAAGCTTGGCTAGTAACGTTAGACCTCAAGGAGGCATACCTGCATGTCCCTATCAGACAAAATTGCAGAAGATACCTCCGTTTCATTGCAGGTTCAACCCATTACCAATTCTCTGCACTGCCCTTTGGCTTATGTGCTGCATCCAGGGTCTTCACAAAATGCCTGGCACCAGTAAGTGCATACTGCAGACAGAGAGGAATTCAAATATACCCATACCTGGACGACTGCCTCATCCAAGCAGAAAGCAAGGACATTCTCTTACAACATCTGACCTTTGTAAAACACCTTCTAAGTTGCCTAGGGTACACGGTAAACAAAAATAAATCAAAACTAGTGCCCTCACAAAATATGACATTCCTGGGTGCCAGCTTGAATACAACGGCCCAGATGGCTTATTTGACGCCAGACAAACAACTACAACTGACTCAGTACTTCAAAATAATGGCAACAAAGACCCAACTCCCTGCAAGAAAAATTCTGCAGGCCTTGGGCTTCATGGCATCTTGCATACTACTAATACCATTTGCAAAACTGCATATGAGGAAATTACAATGGTACCTGAAAAGCGTATGGACTCGCACAGCCACAGCTTGGAAACAATGATACCTCTCATTCCCTGCCTTCAACAGGAGTTTCTATGGTGTTCACAAGCATGTCATCTCAACAAGGATCAGCCTTTCACCTTACCCCCAGCCAGGCAAACTATGACAACAGATGCATCGGGCTATGCCTGGGGGGCACACATGGCAGGACGGTGCGTTCAAGGCATATGGACTGCAGATCAAAGGAATCTGCACATCAATCAAAAAGAAATGCTAGCTGTACAGAATGCTCTGCCAGCCTTCAAGGACCTCTTACATCCAGGACAGCTTATAATAAGGACAGACAACACCACAGTAATGTGGTACATAAACAAGGGGGTACACACTCCTACCCTCTATGCAGGCAAGCAATGACCTTGTGGAACACAGCACTGACCAACCACATTCAATTACAAGCTCAATTCCTGCCAGGAAAATAGAGCACATTGGCAGACGACCTAAGCAGAAACATCATGGATCCCCACGAGTGGAAACTGGATCCACAAGTATTTGCAATGATAACTCAAAAATGGGGCCGCCCAGACATAGACCTGTTTGCCACCCCCCAAAAACTATCAGCTATCAAAATTTTGCACAAGGACATTTCACCATCAAGCTTGGAAAGTGGACGCACTCTCATTCAGTTGGAAAATGCTGACAGTATATGCCTTTCCTCCATTGCCCATTCTCACAAAGTTGCTGCTGAAAGTCAGGATGGAGAGACCCCCGAATGATACTCATTATCCCAGACTGGCCACGCCAGCACTGGTACCCACTACTAAGGAACATGGCCCAGGGCCCACCATGGATTTTACCACAAATTCCTCATCTGCTCACACAGCAAGGCAGTCAGATTCTACACAGCCAGCTCAAAACCTTAAATTTGGCTGCATGGCAAATCACCTAAGCAACCAGCCAGTTCCTCTTTCACAAGCTGGTATGGATGTCATACTGGAGGCCAGGAGGCCCAGCACCAGGAAAGCCTGTTCAGACAAATGGAAAAGATTTTGCGCCTGGAACCAAGCTAAAGGACAAAATACCCTTCAGCCAGACATACCTCAGATTCTGCGATATTTAACTGAGATGTTACATAAAAGACTTTCTTTTTCATCTATTAAAATCCACGCCTCAGCTATTTCAGCTCACTACAACACGGATCCTCCCTTATTTTCACATCCACTTCTAAGGAAATATCTCAGAGGGGCCAAAAACATTAGGCCTCCCAGGAGAGTGCCAACACCAACTTGGGACCTTAACTTTGTTCTGGAAAAACTTACACTGTCACCTTTTGAGCCAGCTTTCTCAGCTGACTTGAAGTTTATATCATGGAAGACTGCCCTGCGCTAGCAATTATTTCAGCCAGAAGAGTCTCAGAGCTACAGGCACTAATGGCAGTAGAGCCTTTCCTCATTTTTCATCAAGACAGAGTTTCTCTACGAACTAACCCCTCCTTCATGCCAAAGGTGGTATCCAGTGTGGCTCTAAATCAAACCATCCATTTACCCACCTTCTTTCCAAATCCACAGACCAAAGGAGAAAGACTTCTGCATTCCTTGGACATTCACAGGCAACTACGTTACTACTTGGATAAAACTAAGGTTTTCAGAAAATCTGACCAACTTTTTGTATCTTATGCTACAGCATCACAAGGAAGGCCTATCTCAAAACAGACCATTTCAAAATGGATAGGACATTGCATACGTTTTTGCTACACCTATCATGGAAAACCAGTTCCTGCTAGCATAAGGCCCCATTCCACCAGGGCAGCAGCTACATCTGCAGCCTTCCTCAGGGGGGTGTCAACCAAGGATATTCTGGAAGCTGCAACTTGGAGTTCAGTACACACCTTCACCAAGCACCATCACTTACCAATTTAAGACTAGAGTTGGCTTCGCCACTGCAGTTTTGCAGGGCCTTCTAGCCTCCTCTAATCCTGTTTGACTCCACCTCCCATCCTTAGCTTTGGGATTCTACCCAAGTGTGATGACTGCAGCAGGGTAACACGATGAACATAGTACAGTTTTGTACCTACCATAAATGTAGATGTTCTAGTGTCTACCCTGCTGGCAGTCCAGGTTACCCACCCTCCATCCCCTCTGAACTAGCTGAGCTTACCTCTACCACTTTATCCTATACTACCTCTGTGGTGTATTTGCCTGTACCTAAGGGTTTTGTTTTATTTTTTATAGCCATATGTTTTATATATATATATATATATATATATATATATATATATATATATATATATATCTATATAATATAATGGCGTCTGATGCCTCTTGTATACCCCTGGCGCACTGACGTCAGGGAAGAAGCAACAGCAACCGACGCTGGACCAAGACTTTGGAATTCGGGCCGACTGCGGGACCGCCTGACGGCAGGATAACCCAAGTGTGATGACTGCAGCAGGATATACACTCTAACATCTACATTTATGGTAGGTACAAAACTGTACTTTTTCTTGCTCATTTTTACTAGTTATTGCTTATTCCTACCATTTATTGCACTTGTTGTCTGCTGCCTACTGTAGTTTATTGCTGTAAAGTAATCTGCATTGTTGTATTGCAGTTGTCTGCCTTACTGGGCCTGTTAAATCACCTTTGTTATTGCTTCACTGTTTGTAAAGCTTTTTAGCTAGTTTCACTATGTGAATGGTATTAATTGGAAATTTTCTCCATTTGTTCATCTGATTTTCCTCCCAAGGAGTGTATCATATAACGAGTTTGTTTGCAGTTAAAAGCATTCTCTCGAGTCTCCTCGCTCCTTTTTCTGTTTAAAACTTTCCTTTAGTATCTCACTGTTGTTTTTCTGCTGTGATAAACATTTCTGTAGTGTTTTCTGCCTAAAATAGTGTAGCTTGTTGCTGTAGCATAGAAGTTCTTTGTGTTTCACTGTTGCAGTCATCACATTTGGGTTATCTGCTTGCAGTAGCCCACAGTCTGCCTGATTATCAAAGTCTTGGGTCCTGCGTTGGTTGCTGTCTCATCTTCCACGACGTCATGTAGTCAGGGGTATAAAGCATGCAGCCGACGCCATTACATTAGTCTTTCTTGCAGTGCGGTGCCCAAAGCAGAAGTAGTTCGCAAGTGCCGGTCAGACGACTCCTGAAATTTTTGTTTTCGAGTTTCAGATCTGAAGTCTTCAACTAAGCTAAGTACCCCATTGGGGAACCTTTTTCTTGCTCTAAACTGATGTCAGTAAAAGTCAAGAATTGTATTTTTTGTGGAAAGCAAATACCTCATAAAGATTTTCATTCGTACTGCATTTCTTGCTTAGGCCCAAACCACAACGTACCTTGCTGTCGGTCTTGTGCCTTTTAAACCTCGTACTATTCGTCGTTGGTTCATTTATGCATCTAAATATTTTGGTGCTTGGTTCATTTATCCAGAAATGGCTTTGGTAAGCCACCCGACTATCGACATTCCGAAGAAGCGCAAAGATAAAGACAGACCGCATAGGTCCAAAGCTGCTGACAACGCTTCTCCTAAGCTAGTTGCCAGTTCACCGGTACTCAGTGAGGCGCTTTCGCAGCCTCTGATAACTGCTGCTTCAGATTCGCAGGCCTCTACTGAGACCCATACGGAGTCCAGTATGCGGCGAGATGCTTCTTTGACTGTGGAACCTGCGGATGTCTCTACCTGGGATGGGTCCGGAGCCGCTGCGCAGGCACCAGCTTCTGAGGGTGTATTCAGGCCTACTGACTTGCATATTAAACCGACGCCTTCTTCTTCTTCAAGGCCTAAAACTTGATCCATGCCTAGAAAACTGACTCCCAGACCGCATCGTCAGGCCCCTATGCCTAAAAAACAAATAAGAATGGCTGAAGACCTTATTACTCTGACTGATTTTCCTTCTGATTCTTCTGATCAGGATTCTGAAATTTCTTTTTTTCTCTGATGACCAGGATTTGCCCTTCTTTACCTATGAGGATTCTGATACAGAGGACTCCAGTCCCTCTGCTTCCCCTCCAGAGGATTTCTGTTTTGGTGAAACCTTGCATACTCTTAGGGAGCATTTTCGCTGGGAAGCCAGGATTACTCAGACTCCAAAAAGAGGCTTAGGGAATTCTTACTCCTGCCTCAACAGAGGCCTTTAGCTATCCCTCCTGTACTGGACATTGTAGATGATGCCTTCTCAGAATCTAGCCTGGCCCGTGACTCTTTACCTCCTGCTCCCAGAAAACCTGATAGGTATTGCAGGGTACCTGACTCGAGCAAGTTACTTTTTAAAAATCCTACTGCAGATCCTGAGACCATTTCACAGGGACCCAAGGGCATTAAGGCTACTACTGCCAAAAATCCTACCCCCTCTGATAGATTCCAGGGCGCTGGATAGATGGGGTAAGAAGGTATACACTTCTGCAAACTTGGCCATTAGGGCCTTAAACTGCCAGTTTTGTATGTTAAAGTATCATCAGCATATTATTGGATTGCTTAAACAGAAAATGATGTTGATTCCTGACTGTGCTGAAAATAAGGATTTACAGGATTTAATGCATTCTGCTGAACAAGTTGGAAAACATACTTTGCAATATGGTTTTGATTCATTAGAGGCATCTTGCAGGGCTGCTGTCACTGGGTCTGTACTTAGAAGGCATGCTTGGCTTAAGGAGCAATCTTTACCAGATCATGTTAAAGCTAAATTACTGGATGCTCCCTTAAACCAAGACCGCCTGTTTGGCAACAAAGCAGTAGTAGTACTTAAAGATGGAGAAAAAAGCTAAATCTATGTAAACTGTTAATGATTTCCTACAAGTACAGCCTCCCAGATTTAGTAGGCATTGGCCCTCTAAGAACTGGTCCTTTCCTGCCTCTTCCAGGCCTTCTCAGTCCAAACCCAGAACCAGCAGAACACCCAGGCTTCAGTCCCAAGATATTCACAGGCCTAAGCAGTGGGGGGCTCCCACTTCCAAAACAGGGAGTAGTAAGACTCCCCCCTATGGTAAACTGTCTCAATAACTTAACTTTAAACCTTCCAAGCCCTGCTTAACTGACTGTTCCTTTAGGGAGAAGGATTGCCCTGCATGCAAAAAATTGGGAACTCATTACCCAGGACAAATGGGTTTTAAATATAGTTTCCCAAGGACACAGATTCCACTTCCACTCCTTATCAACCCCAGACGGTTGGCCAGACCTTCCTCCAAATCAGTGGGCAGAGGCTCAAAAGCAAGTCCTCTCTCTCTTTTTTTAAGCATCAGGGCTATTCAACCTGTCCCAGAAGAAGAATGGGGGCAAGGTTTCTACTCGAGACTTTTCCTGGTACCCAGAAAAAAACATTCCTGGCGTCCTATCCTGGACCTGTCTATCCTAAACACATTTTTGGTAATCCCAAAATTCAAGATGCTAACTCTTCATCAGCTGCTTCCCATGCTAGGCAAAGATACCTGGTTGGCAACACTGGGTTTAAAGGAAGCCTACCCGCACATCCCAATAAGGGAATCTTGCAGAAGATACCTACGCTTCAGAGCAGGCTACATGCACTATCAGTTCTCTGCACTGACCTTTGGCTTATCTACTGCGGCCAGGGTATTCACAAAGTGCCTAGCTCCACTGATTGCATTTTGCAGGCAAGTAAATATTGAAATATACCCATACCTGGACGATTGTCTAATTCAGGCAGAAAACCAGGACATACTATTAAATCATCTGGCATTTGTAAAGAAATTGCCAACGTCTCTGGGGAACACCATAAACGAAAAGAAATCATATCTTGTACCCTGCCAACAAATTGTATTCCTGGGAGCAAGCTTGAATACAACTTCCCAGATGGCCTACCTCACACCAGTGAAACAAATTCAATTGACAGTCTACTTCAAACTACTGGCCACAAAGACCCGGCTATCTGCAAGGAAAATACTGCAAGCCCTGGGTTTCATGGCCTCTTGCATTCTACTAATTCCATATGCAAGACTGCATATGAGGAAACTACAGTGGTATCTAAAAAGCTTATGGTGTCAACATTCTCAGGATCTAGAATCAATTATTCCTATCATACCTTGTCTACAGATAGAGTTCCTTTGGTGGGTAGAGGCCTGCCACCAAAAAAAGGGACTGCCATTCACTCTACCCTCTGCCACCCAAACCCTAACAGACTCATCAGACTATGCATGGGTGGGCTCACTTGGCAGGGCAGTGCATTCAAGGCAAATGGAACCCAAATCAAATGCACTTGGATATCAAGCAAAAAGAAATGTTAGCTGTACAGAATGCTCTGACAGCCTTCAAGGACCACATTCTTCCAGGACAATTTTTGGTAAAGACTGACAACACCACTGTTATGTGGTACATAAACAAGCAGGGGGGAACCCACTCGTACCCTCTCTGCAGACTAGCCATGGTTCTGTGGAACACAGCCTTGAGCTACCAAGTACACCTACAGGCTCAATTCCTGCCAGGAAAGTTAAATACATTGGCAGACGACCTAAGCAGAAATCTCATGGACTCACACGAGTGGAAACTGGAACCACATGTTGAGAAACAAATGGGGCGAGCCCAGAGATAGACCTGTTTGCCTCCCCCCAGAATTACCAATTGGACAAATTCTGCACAAGGACTCCCCACAAACAAGCTTGGAAAGTGGATGCCCTGTCCTTTACTTTACTTTATGCCTTTCCCCCTTTGCCTCTCCTCTCCACGGTACTACTAAAGATCAAACAGGACAAACCAAGGACAATACTGATGGCACCAGACTGTCCACGCCAACACTGGTACCCCCTCTTGCGCAGTGTATCACTGTTGGCTCCATGGCACCTGCCTCAGACACCTGCCCTGCTGTCCCAGCAGGAGGGACAGATTCTGCACCCACAACTTTAAACCCTGAACCTGGCAGCTTGGCTTAATTACCTGATCTCTCCTTTACCACTCCTCAGTTAGCAAGTGATGGATGTCATTCTGGAGGCGAGGAGGCCTAGTACTAGAAAATCCTATGCTGAATAATGGAAGATATTTTGTTCCTGGAGCCAAACTCAGGGGATGGGCACCGCAGCACCCAATTTACCCCATATTCTTCAAAACTTAACTGACATGTTTCACAAGGGCCTTTCCTTTTCCTCCATCAAAATGCATTGCCTCAGCCATTTCAGCTCATTACAACACAGAACCCATCCCTCTTCTCTAATCCACTGCTGAAGCAATTCCTCAGAGGGGCCAAAAACTTAAGACCACCCAGGAGAGCCCCTACTCCAGCAAACCATTTCTAAGTGCATAGGCCACTGCATTCATTTCTGCTATAAGCATCATGGAAAACCTACACCACAGGGGATAAGACCACATTCAGCCAGGGCTGTATCTACCTCTACAGCCTTTTTCAGAGGTGTCCCTACAGGGACATCCTAGAAGCTGCTACATGGAGTTCTGTACACCAAGCATTACCACTTGCCAATTTTTTTCTAAATCCAGAGCTGGATTTGCCACTGCTGTCTTGCAAGTCCTTATAGCTGGTCCTAATGCTATCTAATTACCTCCTCCCATCCTTAGCTTTGGGAATCTACCCAAATGTGATGACTGCAGCAGTGGAACACGAAGAACATAGTACAGTTGCGTACACTTACCATAAATGTAGATGTTCGAGTGTATTCACTGTTGTGGTCCTGGATACCCTCCCTCCAGCCCCCTGATTTCTATTGTCTATAGCTCTATTCTTGTTTACTATGCTTAAAGCTTTTTGGTGTATTTGCTTTTTTGTTGGAGGTGTAACCTTCTATATAATTGCTTCCCATTATGGGGGCACTTGACATCTGGGGCAAGAAAAACTGATGTAATGGTGTCTGCTGCTTGCTTTATACCCCTGACTACATGACGTCATGGAAGATGAAACAGCAACAAACGCAGGACCCAAGACTTTGATAATCAGGCCGACTGAGGGCTACTGCAAGCAGATAACCCAAATGTGATGATTGCAACAGTGAATACACTCGAACATCTGCATTTATGGTAAGTATACACAACTGTATTATTTTCACCCTCCCTCCCTATTATCTTGTTCTTAAACATTGTGGTTTTGCAGTTGACTGCCCCTACTGTAAATTTGATCTGGGACACTCCTCCCAGTCCAGTCTCATTAGCTCATTCTACCTAATACAGAAAGAACATTTGGGAAGGCCAACCCCCTTAGATTCTTAACCTTGAATTATCTTCTGTTCCTCCTTTCTCCCTTTCCACCCAATCAAGTTTCTCAACAGGTGCTGTTATGACTCTGTCATCGTCCATGTTAGGGTGAATGACTTGAGACATACCTCCCTGGATTATGAAGAGAAACATGATTGAGCTTGTGGAATGTGTCCTAGGCAGGTATGTCCCTTGCCTTAAGTAGCATTCTACCGTTGCCCAGAATGATACCTCAGTACAAGCAGAAAATGATGGACTTTAACATTTAGCTTAGTTTCTGGTGTCATTCCAGGGGGATCCAGTACCTGACAGCCTGGGAAGATATGATCAACAGACTACAATGCTTTGCTAGAGATGGCCTGCATCTGTCTCACTTGGGCTTCAGGCTTCTGGCAAAGGCTCTTGCCTCCTCCGTAGTGCCTTTTTTTAGTAAAAGTCATAAGGTTGATACGTAAACATTTCAACAAAATGCAAATTAAAGGTCATGCTTCTAAATGCTAGGAGTCTAAACATGAAACTGCACTCATTGCAAGCATTCTTAACCCTGGAAGATGCTGACATTTGTGCACTCACAGAAACCTTGTTCAAAGTTGCGGAGAGCACCCCCAGCCTTACCTGGTTACTCATCCTATGATATATTCAGACCCCAAACTGTGGGCAGCAAAGCCAAAGGAGGCAGAGTTTCATTATATATTAATAGCACACACCTCCACAATAGTCAAACAATATGATGCATAGGAGACACTCTCTAGGTGCAATTAACCACTGACCCCTATTCCAATTATAGCTGCCTCCAAATTTGACTCTGTGCCCACTCCACCTATCTGGACCTCTTCAAATCTATAAAGATTCAACCCTTTATCTTGATCTGGATGACTTTGACTACCCAACTGTAGACTGGAAAAACTACTCATGCCAGAACACAAATGCCCAGAGATTCCTCAATTTTATCAGTGCAAATGCCTTGGAACAGCTAGTCGATACCCCCACAAGAGGTGATAATATCTTGGACTTGGTATTATCCAGCATGAGTAATCACTGCAGCACCCCTACAGTATTATGCTGCCTGGTAGGATCCGGCCATAAAGTGGTCAGTTTCAAAGCCAGCATCTCCCCTGACCCCTGCTCTATCTAGGGTCAAGCAAAAAACTTCTCCAAAGCTGATTACAACCTCCTGAGGGATGGTATAAGCAGCTTCACAGTCCCCTACCCCTCTGTAGGAACTGTCACCAGTGTCCATATATACACCAAAGTACAATATGAGCACTTGTACAGATGCATGGAATCAGGAATAACTGACAGGACAAAATCATCTTCCTCAAGGAAGAGTAAACCCATTTGGTGGACATCTGCAATAAATAAGCTATATAACAAAAGGAAAAAAATGCAGTCCAGGACTAAGAAGGAGCAGGTGCCCAATTGGAAGCAATCTGTTCTTAGCCTGAACAAGCAAATGAGTACTAGTGAAATCATCTAAAGCCAAGTTAGAGTCCAATTTGGCCACATCTGCTAGAGACGATCATAAGGCCTTCTTCACATATGTCCGCAGTCTCAAAGGAAGCACCCAGATATGTTCAGAACTGGTGGTCAAGCACACCACATACACAAATGATGTAGATATAGCCAACCTACTGGCTGACAGATTCAGCGAAAACCTCACCTGTCTGTCCCCCCATCAAGTCAGGACATCCCCAGTACCTATCCCCCTCCCCTTATCTTTAGGGAACCAGGTCATCACTGTCCTCTCAAAGGCAAAAAATGCAGCCTCCATGGGACCCGATAACATCCCAGGCTGCATCCTATATGAACTCTGACATGAACTTGCAACACCATTAGGCACCCTATTCAACCAAAGCGTGAGTACTGGCTTTGTCCCAGCTGAGTGGAGGACCGCCACTGTCATCCCTTTACACAAAGGTGAAGCATCCACCGATCTGGGAAATTATAGACCCATCAGCCTAACTAGCCTGATTTGCAAGACCGTGGAACGGATTATCATGGGCCTTATTAACAGGGATATTGGCAACCTCCAAACACTCAACCCCACACAGTTTGGCTTTGTCAAGGGGAGGTCATGTCTATTAAATCTGATAGACTTCTTTGAGACGGTCACCAAAGCCATGGATGAGGGAAACACTGTGCACACCGCCTACCTTGACCTGGCTAAAGCCTTCGACACTATTCCACACTTGGGCATAATAAACTCTCTCAACTAGGCATCAATCCACATGTTACCAGATGGGTAGCAAACTGGCTCAATGATAGAAATCACTTAATTAAAATAGGGAAAGACACCGCAAGCATTAGACCCGTAACGAGTGTCATACCTCAGAGGTCAGTCTTGGGGCCTTTCTTATTCAGAATATACTTCTCTGAGGTGCAGGCCAAAACCAGTGGGCTATGGCTGAGTTTGCAGATGACTGCAAGGTGGGCTATGTCATCAATTCCCCAAGTGATGTGGACGTCCTCCAAGAGGATCTCACCCAAACAAATGACTCGTATAAGAAACATGGCCTCAAGCTGAATGTCAAAAAATGCATCCTCATCCCCTTTGGGGAGAGTGATTTCCTCACATATTAAAACATTAATAATGTCCTAAGCACGCAATCAGTCGTGAGGGATTTGGGCACCCAGGTTTATAGCAACCTGACTTTTGACCACAGTGTTGCTTCCATTGTACAGAAAGCTTTCTACATGGCCCACCTCATAAGTAAGGGTAACTCATCCAGGGACAAAAGAGGTCATAACATCCCTGTATTCTTCCCTTATAAGGCCAGTTATTGAATACAGCTCCCCCTTTGGAATGTACCTCGCAAAGCACATGCAGCAGCTGGAGAGAGCACAGAGGTTACTCACCAGGGGAATCCAGGGCCTCAAACATCTACCCTATACAGGCGAAAAATCCTGTCCCCTCTACTCAGTTTCATACAGACTCCTCAGAGGTGACCTCTGTCTGGCATACAAAGCAATCTCAGACCCCGACTTGATGGGACTGCTGCATATCTGCAAGTCAAGCTCCACTCGAGTTAAACCTGCATATGCAACCTCAACCTGGTCTGTGAAATCAGTAGGAGGAGTTGGATGGACAGATTTGTGTCCCAGAGACTCCCCCATCTGTGGAATAGACTTCCTCCACATCAAGCAGAGTACTTCATTATCCCTTTTTAAGCACAACATGGATAACTGGATGGAGAACAGAAAATACATCCCTGGGATTCCACCTGTGTCCCTGCTGGACAGGGACTTTGGGTGCTGACTTGTCTAAACATGGGCTAAACTCTTGGCTAGGCTTATAAGGGCCTCGGGTCCAATAGCCTAGTAACTTCCTATTATCCTATTCCTGAAGAAGGTCTTCATATTTTAGTTGTCGTGAATGAGTTAATATGTTTAATTGCCATTTCAGATTGCGTTCCGAGTTTGTTGGTCACAGTAATATACTTTTAGTTGTGTGTTCATTCTGATTTAAATATTTACTCCTTAGTGTGGCTAGCATTGGTAAGTTCTCGAGCCTGATCCAGGACTTTAACAATTTTAATCAGCTACAATTTCTAGAAATCTCTTTGGCAGAAAGTGAATTGCATTATTTAGCTTGTTATATATTGCTTGTCCAACACCAAACACATTCACCAGTCATGCAGGCATAAAAACTGATGCCATCTTCTTTCTGTAGTTTGATTAGTTGGTAGTTTTGTTTTGGTATTTCTTAGAGAGAATAATATATGCTGATGTAATGTTGGATATTCACAAAACAGAGTGAAGGTAGCACAAATTAAATGTTTTATTTTTTCCCCAGATAACCTCTCATTGCGCCTGGTAAATGGTAGCACAGTTTGCAGTGGAAGACTAGAAGTTTATAACGGACTCAGCTGGCTAACTGTTTGTGGAAGTAACTGGACCATGAACCAGGCAAAGGCAGTTTGTGCACAACTAGGCTGTGGATTTCCAGTTCAAGTATATAGTGATGCTCATTATGGACAAGGATATGGAGATATCTTTCCAATGGATGTTTTATGTTCTGGAAGTGAGCCCTCTCTTATGGACTGTGATTTCACTCGGCCACATCCTTCAGGCTGCACACATGACCAGGATGTCAGTATCATCTGTTCAGGTATGATTCATCGATCTGAAAGTGGATATTTTAAGTGAAAAATGTTTACAGTAAGCATTTACTTGAAATGACATTTTTTTTATTGAGCAACTAGGTGGACTGAACTGTAGCCACAACAAAGTTACTGTGAGGTAAATCAAGCACAGATCATGCAGTTGTAGTAAAACATTGTGTGAAATAACCTTACATTGCAGTAATCATAAATAAACCCTGGCTCTGCAAAGTAGAACCTTTACCAGATAAACCAGAGTGGTAACTGGCACGGTATTCACTGCCATGAATGCTGTGGGCACACTATCAAACTGAATAAAGTATTCTAGTGTACCAGGATGGAGGAAACCTGTATGGATATGTAGTAAATGAATGAGTAATTGTGTCTGTCTGTGATGACAACTTATGAACCTATGATCTATGGAGGATTTAGTGGTCAGTTTAAATTACAGCCAAACTAAAGCAAGAGAATGTGCTTAATGTAAGACCTCCACCATAATGCCATTGATGTGCAAGGTACCCTGTCCAGAAACCAGAAAGTATTTAAGAAATGTGTAGTTTTAGTAAAATGTAGAAGAACCTTAAGAAATGTGTAGTTTTAGTAAAATGTAGAAGAACCTTTTCTTACACTGCTATGTAGCTACTATGCTAAATATTGCTTGCTTAGAATATGGTTATCTTAAGAAAGAGATGTCAGAAATTGGGGGGAATCTCTCAAGGTGGAATAATGTAGTATTACAGGAAGAAAAGAGCGAAGGCTGGGAAAAAGGGAATGTCGACTGCACCCTGCAGAGCTGAGGACTGATAAATAATGGACTAAAGGCTGATGGTTAGATTGTCACGTTTTTTTTATTTAAAAATGGGTTTAGCATATTCGTTTAACTGTCAGAGCATGAAAATTGATGTGCCAGGCATGACCGTAGTCAATTGAAATTGTAATCGTAACAAAGGGGTAGGCAGTCTGTCTTCTTGCATGACAAACCAGGCCAAAAAAAACTGAAGAAATACAGGTGAAACACAACCGGAAGGCCCAAGGAAACAAACTGCTTTAGATAAAATTCACAAGAACTTTAATCCAGAAGCCTTTTAAAACAAAAACTTGTGAAAGATGAGCACTTTCGTTCAAAGAATACATGAACTTTTTCAGATAACCGTACTGGAATGACACTAATTTGTTATCTGATGAAGTTCGTGTATTTTAGTTTGCGCATATTCTGTGATGAGTGCAAACAAGGCAGTTCATAGTCTAGTCTTGGAATCGGCACATTTTTGGCAGTAGACTTAAGGTCACTGGGGGTAGTAAGTGGGAGATTTAGAAGCAAGGTTTGACTTGAGACACGTTTGTGGTAATGGTATCTGTGTGAAGAGAAAGACTGTGAGGGATCAACTGTCAAAACCTTGGTAATTTTGTTCTTTTATGTTAGGAATGCAGTTACCATTAATATCTTGATGGTTAGTAGGAAGCACATAGTAAGTTTTTGGAAGGTAGCAAAGATCCTTCCATTGCTTTTCTTTGAGTTTAACAAACTTTTGTTGCTAAATAAGCAAGTGGACAAGGTAGACAAAACTGCTTGCAGCCTCATTTGCACTGGCTTCTGTTGTGAGGATATCATTGGGATACCTAACCATTTTGAGCTGATGGAGATCTAAGGTAACATCATGAGTAAAGAATGGTCCTAGGACAGCCCTGTGGTATACACCTATGTTAAGAGTTTTATTTATGTAGTATGCATAATATGCATTTATTTGGAATGGTTTATTCTTGAGGTAAGTTTGGACTCAGTTTTTGTTATTTATTTGACATTTGTTTTCTGGAAAGTCCAACTGGGATAATATCCCACTTCCAGCCGAGGTCCAAGCTGAAAAGCTCCACATGGACATACTATGGTTCTAGTTAAAGTTATTAGGGAGCCTAAAACAGAAGAACGACATCTTAACTAAGCAAAACTGCAGCTTCAGTTCATACAGTATGAACCTATACATACATAGTAAAAGTATTCGGCAAGGTGTAACAAGTTGAAAAAAAAACTATTATCAATAGATAAAGTATTGACACGTTGCAGTTCCTAGAGATGACGTTAAACACACAGAGTACACTCTTTGGAACAAAGATGTCTAGACAATACAGCCTAGGCAAAATATATTTCATCTTTGTCTAAGAAAAAGAGTTTACTAAATTCTTCTCTATGAACCTAGTCAAAGTATGCTGGTGCTGGAAGGCGAGTGGAACTAGTTCAGCCTGGGATAGTGCAGGAGCAGAGCCAGGTTTAATTTGGGTAGTCTTTTAGTAGTAGATTGAAGTTGCAGAGGTTATAGATAGATGTGATTTGAAGAAGGATAGAATACTCATTGGCCAGAGGATTTGTGTGGGGTTTGTATATGCTGAGAAGATGTTGTATTGAAGTAGTCTGTTATGGTGGTGGAGAATAGGAGTGAAAGCAGGGCAGTCATTGACTGAGAGTACTGCAGCGTGTGGAGCTAAGCAGTGTGTGTCTAAGTGGTGAATGCAGTTCAAGCCAGTTCAAAGCCTTAAGGGTAATAGAGTGGTGGCTGCAATATTGTATGTTGATGGCAAATTTTACAACCTTATTATAGCATGCCTCCAGCTTATTTTTAACTGTAGCCTGAAGGTTGGTTAAAATGGGTGCACTGCATAAGATTAGATCATTCTTGATTTTTGGTGAGATTTTGTTATTTTAAACATGCAGGTCAGATTTAAGGTCATCTGTAATAGATTCAAAAAGTTTTATATGGGAGACTACTACAATTTCGATTTTGTTAAGTGAAAAGACTTTGAAATTCGCTTCATCAGGCATGTGATGATGGTGCAGTGGTTAGCTTTGTCACTTCACAGCAAGAAATTCTCTGGATCAATTCTTGGCTGGGGTACCTTCTGTGTGGAATCTGCATGTTCCCCCTGCATTCATGGGGATTTCCTCCCATATTCCAAAGACGTGCATTTGGAGTGTTTCTCCCCAGGCCTCCACTGTAAATTGGCTCTGTCCAAGTCTGACTTTCCAGGTAAACAAATGTTAAATAAATAAAAATGGTGTGATTTGGGGAAAAATAGCAGTAGCTTTGTTTTTTAGGGTTGAGTAGTAGCTGGGCATTATGGAGCCATTTCTCAACTGAGGAAAAAGCTTCCTGTATGATATGAGGAGTTGAGGCAAGTTATTAGACACACATGTAGGTGTCGACTCATCAGCATATTGTATAAGAGAGGCTGAACCTATGGAGGTGTGGAAGTCATTTATACAGATATTAAAAAGGACGGGACCAAGAATAGAGCCTTGGAGTGTGCCAGTGGAGACTTGCAGGTATGGAGAGAGAGAGTATTTTGCCTTTTCACAGACTGAAGCCTGTCAATTAAATAGCTGTTGAATCATGGTAATGAAGAAGGGGATAGACCAAGTTGAGACAGTTTATATAGAAGATTAGGGTGAGAACCTGTATCAAATGCTTTTGACAGGTCAAGGAATAAGGAGGAAACAAGTTTGCTGGAGTCCCTGTAGTTGGTTTTGGTGTCAGTGAATTGTAGTAGGGTAGTAGTTGTGCTGTGTTGGGCAGAAGCCATGTTAGGTAGATGTTAAGAGCCATTCTTGCAGAAGATGGCAGGAAAACTGCTTATAAATATACCTTCCAAGAATATTTGAGATAAGTGATAGTATTGCAGTGGGCTGAAAGTTAGAGATATCATCCAAGATGCCACCTTTATGAAAAAGGGTAATGTAGGATTTTTGCTATAGTGAGGGTACATAGGATTCGGCTGTTGATCTGTTGATAAGGATAGAGGCTAGTTAGGCTATGGCATTGACAGGTATCGTTAGGTATTCAGGTGGGAGGTTGTCAGCTGCAGGTTTGAGTTTAAGTAGAAGTTTTTTTATCATTGTTGTGCTGGCAGGTCCTAAGTGAAAGTTGTTAGCAATGGATGTGGAGGGTAAATTGGGCTTAGTTAGGGATGCTGGGGGGAGTGTAAAGGAAGTGGTATTGTGTATTGTATATGACAAGTATCGGTTTTGGTATAAAGTGTTTGCCGAGTACTAGGATCGGGTGATGCTGAGTGGAGGTAGAAACACTGGATGGGTGTGAAAAGATTTTAGTTAGGGAGGTAATACTTTCTATGAAGTAGGTATTGAATAAGGTTGCAATTTCAGTGAAGCACTATTATGAGAAATGTTGGGTTCATTGCTTGAGCCCAGATGTACCACGTAGCAGGATACATATCTCTGTCCAGATTTTTTGGAGGTCATTTTTGTGTTGTACTTGTACATGGTTGTTATATTGCTTTTATCTAGGTTAACTTGTATTTTATTCACATTACACAATTGTATATAAAGTTGCAGGTTATAAGAAGTTTTATGTTTAAGCCATTATTTCCAGTTAGCTGTGTTAGTTGAATTTGTATACCTTTTGAAGCAGGGGGGCCCGGTTTACTGTCTTGAAGGCCCTATAAGGCTTTTTCTCATGTTGCTATATAAATTGATTAAGGCTGAGATTAATGCTGTTGTAGTACTAAAGGAATTTAAAAAGACATGCTGATCATGGAGTTGTCCATATTTATTTATTTGTGTGTGTTTGTTTGCAATGGGCATAAATTGGATATGGGTCTGAAATCTTTGTCCTTTTTAGTTCCTTAGGAGGGAGTAGCAATAGTTTTTAAAAACTGAGGGAACTTTGCATGTGTAGTGAGAGATGTTTGCAGATTTATCAGCTGACAGTTTAAGGAGGGTGGGGGACATAGGGAGAGGAATATGAAACCAGTAGAATTTAGATTTAATAGACACTCTGGTTTGATTTACTGAAGTGAAAGGCTGTAGTGTATTCTGCAAGAAGGTATAACGGGAGGGGGGATTAGGACAGAAAAACGGTTTATTATTTATGGTAGTAAGCAGTAATATATGACCATGACATGTTATAACACTAGTATGGGTTGATAAGACCTTGTATCTGCTAGATATTTTTTTTTCCTTTTGGAAAAACTGTTATTGCTGCCAGTCTCCTATTTTTTTTTAAGTAAAACCCTCCAGACTTTCAGTACATTTATGCCCCCTGTCTTCTATACTTCATTTGGGAAGCCATCCTTCTTAAGGGTTTTTCCAATGGCTTGCCTTTTATCCTGACACTTAATTTCCAGCTCTTAGGACTTTTACTTCTTGCTTTGATAAATCTGTATCATCCATAAAAAGCATTCATTTGATTTGTCCAGTTCTCTTTTCTTTGTAGATTCATAGGTGTTTACTAGGCTAACGACCACAAGGACCTTTTTAAGCCTAGCCATTCATTCCAAGTCTCTGACAAGTTCTCGTACCCTTGATAAGGGTAAACAGGAGTTTTAGGAGATGAAACTTAAAAGCAGGGGCCTGGGAAATGAACTATTTACAGGCTGGTTGTGTCCATTAGAGAAATGGTATACACAAGGTACAAGGCTCAATCCTGACCTCACTGATCCCTGTGTGGAGTTTGCATGTACTCCATGTTTCTTTGTGGGGATCGTCCCACATCCCCAAAACATGCTGGCTGTTTCCACCTCAAACTCTCCCAACAATGGAGTTGTGGGCAATAGTACAAAATCTAGAACACTGCCAATCAGGGGAAGAGTTGTACAGGCCAACTACTGATCTACACCAGAGCCACCTCCTAATTGTGGGATGGGTCAGTGTGCCCCTGCTATGAAGCCCAGCAGCTTTGGTTTAATAACCTATTCACCAGCCGGTGTCCATTTTCTCAGCTTGGGTTACCTGGGATAGTTCTGTTGAGCAAAAGCTGGAAGTAAAACCAATCCACCTGCCAAACATTAACCAAGGCTTCCTAAACTTGATGTGGGTTCCAAGATGTAAGGGCAGTGCAGCAAAGCCACTTGGCTTGGGATCTGAAATCTACTACTCAGGAGGAGGGCAGGCTAGAAATGGTGTGGGAATTGTGATAAAGGAGAGGCTTCAGAAGACAGGGATGTCATCAGAATAGTGACAGTAATGGCAATCAGACTCCAGTGTAGACAGGGCAATATTCATGATCTCAGCCTATGACCCACATCAGGGTTGTGATAGTGAGGAAGAGTGCATTCAGGCAGCAGTTGCAGGACGTGATAGATAAAGCAGGACAACATGAGTTGCTGTTTATAATGGGGGACATGAAAGGATAGACAGGATATGTGGACTGTCTAGGTCCACTTGGGTGAGGCAACAGAGAATTCGGTAGGAGAGGCCATTCTAGACTTCGTATGGCATATGGCTTGATAGTAGCCAACACATGGTTCACCAAGAGAGACCGTCACAAAGATCGCATACGAGAGTGACAACATGCAACTCGGGTAGACTTTCACCTAATAAGAAAAATTCATTGGCGTAGAGTCAGCGATTTGTAAAGTCATCCCCAGTGTAACAGTTTAACAGTTTGCCCACAGCATAAAAACTACTTTCTGCTACAGTCAGCTCATGCAGTAGTCAGAGAAGGCTCTAATGTCAACAGAGACTTGGCTGAAGACCTGGAAGGTTGCTTGATTGCCTGAAGTGAAAGCACAAGAGTTCAAGGAATTACTTGGGGCTGTAACAGCCAGAAAAAGAAGAACTTTATGGAGATGAAGAACTGCACCTCAAAACAGTTCTAGAGGACAGGAATTATCAGAGAAACATATATGTCAATCCAACATATGTATGAGGACTATAGAACAGATATGCCGTAGAGCCAGGTATGGAAATAAGGTACACAAGGAAAAGTGATGGTGGAATACTGAAGTCCAGGAAATCATAAAGTATTTGCAGGAAAATGTGGGAGATTGAAAAGATGGACCAGGCTAAGAAGGAATACTAGTTTGCTAACAAAGAGGGCTAAGAGAGGAGTTGCAGTAACAAAGAACAAGGCATCAGAGGCACTCTGTCAGCTTCTGGACAGTGACTCAGTAGATGGCACAAAGAAACTCTATCAGGTTGCAAGGCAATGTCAGAAATATAAGAGATAGTCAGACACTTTTCATAAGGGATGCCAGCAACAACCTGCTCACCAGTCCACAGCAATTATCTACCACCTTCCTATTTGTTAAAATTGTATTTATTCTTGGCTGGTTTGAAGACCATTTGTATTCCATGTCATCAATTTAAGTACCATATTCAACCTACGGGTACTGCTCCACCCCCTGTTCCCCTCCTTCCTTCCTACTTTTTTTAATAATCATAGGACTTGTCCCCTCTAACTGACCATGTTTATAATGCGCGAGTATGTGTCCTGTTGTGTTCCCCTCCCACTCACCTTAACCCTCTATTTTTGTCTCATGAGCTTGCTCCCTAACGCAAATTTGTAAGTGCTTTTTAGCGTCTCCTTTTCAGCAATATGTGCACAAACTGACTTTGAGAATAAATGCAAACAATTATATACAGGTATGATCCCTTCATCTGGAATTGAGTCCTCCCTTTTATTGCATTTTCCATAATCTCTCCACCATTTCAGCATCTGTGCTGCTCAAACTCGCTCTCACCCTCCCCCATGGGTAACTTAATTTACTGTTCTTGTGTCGTGTTATCAATGCCAGGTTTAAACAGTTAACACTAACTTTAGATCAAAAACTGACTGCACTAATTTTCCATTCCTTTGTCTAAAAAAAGTGTAGCATATTTTCTATGCTATTTCAGTTTTATTACATTTTGTAGTATTTTTTCTGCTGTGTGTCCTCAGTCTTCCTTTGCACTGCTAGTACTTTGTCTACTATAATGTAAACTATGCTTTTTTTTTTTTTAAACAGTTCTCCAAGTTTTTCCTCCTTTTAAGTATTTTCCACAAGGGCTTCTTTGAGACATAAACAGCTGCCATGTGGTGCAGACTGCCTAAATTGGTGATTCCCCTCTCTACTGATAGGCTTAGTGACCTGACGGGGATAATCTCGATTTTAACCTACCACACCACAGATTTCAGCTGTAAACCCACTCCCCATAACCCAAAACGTGCCCTCGTTCAGCTACTGCAAAGAAACAATGTATACGACATAACACAAAAGCTGCAAATTTAGAATAAAATGACTTTTTAGCTTATCTAAGCTTAATTTTTATAACCCACATCCATATTCCTAATGTGTTTAACCACAATTTAAGTATAAAAAATTATTTCTTTTCTTGTTCCATTCTTCAGAGTAAGACTGATGTCCAAGACCAGCAAACCTTACCTTTTTAGCGTAGAAGCATTTAACCCATGTTAATTTACAGCTAGCAGAGAGATTATTTTAGAGGTGGGCTATTTGCAACAGTGATGTAATGATGACCAAGTTATATGGGAAGAATCCTGCCAAAGATTGTATATTTCTCCAACTTCCAAAGCTGTAGGACATCCTCCACTCACGTGTACAGCCACTGGCATTCGAGTACAAGCCAGTATGCAGACAGACATATGGGTGCTAAACCTCAGGAATTTCTTACCATTGAAGCAACTAGCAAGTCTGTCTTACACTTTGTAGGTTCATCTGTCTGCTAATTAGTGCAAAGTGGGCAGCCCAAGTACACATTGAAGGCTACCTTTTCATCTTTTGTGAAAGAGGTGTACCTTTTTTCGTCAGAATTTATATCTAGGAGAAAGGAAAGTGGTTATGTGGGTGACAACCTTACAAAGATCATCATACATCTTGTCTTTTCTGTCTAGGGGAAGAGCTCATTTATTCAGGCTTGTATAATTTGTTCATCTTTTATCACGAAGATCCTAAGAAGCAGGTGAGGTTACCTTTTCCTTCATTTAGAGAATCAAAAATTGAAAGCACTTGCCAGTAATATCATGGACCCAGAGTTCCAGCTCCTCAAACATCCCTCTGCTATTCTTGAAAAAAAATGTTAAGCTTTGATTTCTTCTATGGGAAACTGGTTACCTCTTAGGATCATAGGAAGTTACTATGCTAACAACTCTAGGGCCCTTACAAGCCTAGCCAAGTTATACCTTTGTTTCTGCAGTCAACTCCTATTGCACCTGTCCAAGAGCGACACAGGTGGAACCCCTGGGGTGAATTTACAGTTACCCATCCAATCGTCTAGATTATGCTGAGGGCCAAAGAGGTACTCTGCCTGACATGACTTGGGAGTCTGTTCCCCAAGTGCAGTAACCTCTGGGAGACAAATCTGTACCTCCAGGAGGTTCTGTTAATGTCACACACCAGGTTAAGGTCTTTAGAGCGAGTAACCGGTGAGCCATTGGACTTAAGAATATGCAGCATTTTCAGTAAAGCAGAGTCAGAGATCGCCTCTGAGTAATCTGTATGAAACAGAGTAAAGTGAGTGATTTCAGCCAATCCACATAGAACAGATGCTGAAGACCTTGAATTTTCCTTGAACTTTTGTGGCATCTCCAACTGCTGCAAGTATTTGGAAAGGTACATACCAAAATGGCATTGTACTTTTATTACTGACCTGATGAAGGAAGAGTACAGGGAGGTTAGAACTTTGTTTCTGGAGACAATGCCCTTACTTATGAGATGAGCAATATAGATTGCCCTTCTTACCACTGTGGAGACATGGTGAAAAAAGATAAGGTTGGTGTCAGCATGTGTGCCCAGGTCTCTCACCACTGTGTGCATGCTTAGGGTGTTTCTATTGATGTGGTAGTTAGCTGTAACATTGCTCTTACTGAAAGGGATGATACTTTTTTTATGCATTGAGTTTAAGGCCGTGACTTTAGAATTAATTTGTTTGCGCAAGACCCTCTTGTACGATATTGACATCACTTGTGGATTCTATGGTCACTCCCAGTTTGCAGTCGTCTGCAAACTTTGTCATAGACCTTTATGTTTTGCTTGTACTTCATAGAAAGAGATTCCAAGCAGTAAACGTCCCAGAACTGATCCCTGTGTAACACCACTGGTTACAGTTCTGTTGGTGGTGGTGGTGGATTCCCCTATTGTTACTGTATGGGTTCTATCGGTGAGCCAGTTAGCGACCCACCTAATGGTAATAGGGTTGATACCTAGCTGGGGGAACTTGCAAATAATGTCTGAGCATTCTTTGGTTGGCAACTCTGCTGTGGCTGTCACTGCATGCTTAGATTGTCACACATCAGCCCCAGTGTCCCCTTCATTCAAAGGAACTAAAGATGATTAGCTAGTATTTGTCAACTACTTCAAAGCCTTTCAGTCATTACAGTCTAGTGAGAGATTGAATTGTAAGAAAACATTTCTTCAGACTCTCCTGCTGAGGAATTGTCTTTTGCAGACCCATTTAACAGAATGAGGAACCTCTTTAACTGGGAACAGAAAGAAATATGAGAATCCCATCAGGAATTTGTGTTTTATCACAGTAGGATACTCCTAAACCTGGTGACTCTTCTTCCAGTTTTATTTACCAGCTTTAGAATATCTCTTCCTTGCAACCAGTGGTTTACCTGACAACCTCCATATCCACAAAAGTCGAATAAATTATGCAATCTAGATCAGGAAACACAGCAGATCTTTTTATTTATTTTTTTTTATTTTTACATTTGTTGACCGGGCTAATCCAACTGGATACATGTCCATTTTCAGTGGAGGCCCGAGGAGAAAAGCTCCAGTAAAAAAACATATTAAAAACATCCTCAGGGGAAAAAAAAGCACAGAGACATATCGTACAACTATTAGAAAATAACATTAATATAGAATGATGCATCATCAGATTAACAAAAATTTACAATTTACATATTTTGATTTGTAAAAATTTACAAATACCAAACATAATTTAAAGAAAGTACCATTAAAAAGTGAGTTAAAGAATCGAACATGGAAAGTAGTGCTCAGGAATGATAATGTTAGAAATTAAGAGAAAAGATTAGTTTATAGAGAGTTACATAAAGAGGATTATAGTTCAGAATATTCTGTTTTAAATGAAACAGGAAAATTAGTGAATAATAGTTAGTCAGGGTTGGTACAAGAGCATGACCAGTGGTTAGAGAGGAAATGTTTTAGGTTAGTTTTAAATAGTGGGAGAGAGGTTAGGGTTGTAAGGCCTTGTGGTAATTGATTCCATATTTTACCAACTGAGTTAGAAAATATGGAGTCGCCTGCTGAGTTATATGATAAGGAAGTGTAAATCAACATTTTGTTAGCGGAACGTAGATTCCTCAGGTTGTTATATGACCTTATGAAGGTAGAAAGAATTGGGGTGTTGTTGGGTTGGTATAGGGCTTTGTGGGCAATTATAAGTTGGTTGAATTGTAATTGGTGAGGTAATTCAAGCCAGCCTAGTTGTTTTAGGTTCTGGCAATGATGAGTCCTGTAAGAGCAAATCTGGCAATATTGTTGTATGATCTAGCTAGTTTAAGGTTATTTTTAGAAAGATTGGTATATATGGGAGAAGCATATACTAGGGTAGAGATTAGGTGAGTTCTAGATATTGTGGTCCTGGCTTCAGGTGTTAGGAAAGGTTTAATTCTATAGAGGGATCCGAGTTTTCTGTTAACATTCTTTATTGTGGTGTTTATGTGACTGTCAAACTTTAGTTGATTGTCAATTGTAATACCTAGGAGTTTGGTGGTGGGGTCTGGAGAAATAACGGTACCATTACTAGATATGAGTGTGAAATGAAGAGGGGGAGACAAGAGGGTGTAAAGAGCAAAATTTTGGGGTTTTTTTAGGGTTAAGGAGAAGACAATGGTTAGAGAACCATTGTTCTATAGTGGTGAAAGCTTTTTGTGTGAGAGAATGAAGTTCAGTTTGGGATGTGCCAGAACAGATTATGGTAGAGTCATCTGCATATTGAATGCAGGTAGAGAGTGGAGTAGAAAGATGAAGGTCATTTATGAAAATGGAAAACAATAGTGGTCCTAAAATGGAGCCCTGAGGGACACCTAGGTAGGTGGGAAGGAGGTCTGAAAGATGGTTTTGCCAGAGAACCGCTTGTTTTCGGTTTTCCAGGTAAGATGTAAACCAGTTCATAGCAGGATTGTCGAGAGAGGAACTTCAGAAGGTGGAGGAGAAGCTGATGATTGACCATGTCAAAGGCTTTGGATAGGTCTACAAAGAATGCTGAGGAAGGAATATTTTTATTGCAATTTTTGTTGATACTGTTAGTAAAGGATAGCAAGGCTGTGGTGGTACTATGGAATGGCCAAAAACCATGTTGACAGCTAGAAGATTATGGAGGAGTAGGTGGTTTAGTAATTGTTTGTGGATGCATTTCTCCATTATTTTAGCGAGTGGAGAGAGTAGAGCTATGGGTCAATAGTTGGAGAAATCAGTTGAGTCTCCACCTTTGTGAAGAGGAATAATGTGTGAGATTTTCCAGATAGATGGGATAGTGCCTTCTTTTATGGTTTTATTAATCAATATAGAGATGGGATAGGCAATAGCTTTGGCTCCTATTTGAAGGTATTCTGCTGGTAATTTATCAGCTGAGGGGGTAGTCTGTTTTAATTTTTGAAGTAAGGAGGAGATATAGGAGGTGGGTATAGGTTCGAGATGGAAGGGGGGGGGGAATGCAGCTAGGAGTGGGCAATTTGGAAGTATCAGGTTTTTGTTGATTTGCTAGATTTAGTATAGCAGTAGTAAAGAAATTATTAAAGGCATTTGCTGTTTGGGTTGGACAGTCACGGTTGGAGCCTAGTGGATTAGGTGTGGCTACTTTGCCTGGTGATAGTAGTGTGTTAATAGTAGTCCAGAACTTTTGTGGTTGTTGAAGGGATGATTGTTGTAGTTGAATATAAAAGTTCTTTTTATCTTGTAGGATAGCTTTTTTTGTTATATTTCTTTGTTGTCTAAAAGTTTGGTGATCAGTACTATTCCTTGTGGTACGCCATTTTGCCCAAGATTTGTTTCCATTAAGGATTAGTTTCTTAGTATGATTTGAGAGCCATTTGGCTGGTTTAGTTTTCATTCTTATGGAGCGCATTGGGGCATGATGGTCTAATATAGCCAGGAAAGTGGCATTGAAGTAATTAACTGCTTCATTTATAGGGAGAGACTTAAGAGGTGACCAGTTGCATTGCGTAAGTTCAGTTTGAAACAGTTCATGGTCAAAATGTTTTTTGGTACGGACTGTTCTGACTGAAATAGGGATAGCTAAACTTGTTTTATGTCTGATAATATATATTAGAGAGTGGTCACTAATGTCATCTGGGAGGGTTCCTGTTGTATATTTTTGTTGTGGGCTATTTGTTAGTATCCAGTCCAGGATACTTTCTTTATTATTAAGTTTATTTGTTCTAGTTTGAGAGTTTATAGCTTGTGAGAAGCCAAACAGGGTTGATCAGGGTGGCTGGGTTAGTGTGGCTACATAAATTCCAGTCAATATTAAAGTCTCCTAGGAGTATTGTTTCCTGAGGGAGATTTTTAGAAAGCCAGTTTAGTAAGCCTTCTAGTATTGCAATATTTTTACCTGGGGGGAGGTAGGTGCAGATGATACTGATTTATGAGAGTTAAGCTGCAGTTTAGACAATTATTTCTGCATTATTATCTGAGGGTAGGTTATGATTTATTTTGGTAATTTGTAGTCCTGCTTTAAAGAGAATTGCTACCCCTCCACCTTTTTTATTAGTGCGGTCTTGTCTAAAGATATTATAGCCTGGGGGCAAAATTTCGTTATCGTTTATTGTGGGTTTTAGCCACATTTCTGTTAAGCAGAGGATGTCAAACTGCTGAACATCTAGAAGGGCATGAATTTGTGGTATTTTGTTGCAAATACTACGTATATTTAGATGGGCTATTGAGAGTGTTTTGGAAGGTTTGGTTGCTGGTAAAGGGATTGTTTTGGTTGCAGTTAGTGGGGGGTGGGGAAGGGTTTGGACCAGGGTTGGGGTGAATGTCCATCTATTAGGGAGTGGAGTAGTATAAAGTTGTAGTATTGGAGAGGTTTACAGTGGTAGTCAAGTAATTTTCTATTGCTTAGAATTGAGTATTTAATATGAATTAGATGATGATATTTAGCTTGATAGTAACTGGGCTTGTAGAGGGCATTGAGAAAGTTTGTAGATAAAGATGGATAAAGTGTTATTGTTTGTTTGTCAGGGATGGTAAGAGTAGAGAGGAGGGGATATTCGTAGGAGGTAAGTAGTGGTAAGAGAAGTTAGGAGTAAGAGTGCTAGTAAAGATTGGTGTTGGTCAGGCATGGCAGAGGGGTGTATAGTAGGTATTAGAGGGGAAGGACTGAGAGCAGGGGTTAACTTATGGAAGGTTAGGCTGGTGTTAGTGGGTGGAGATATATTCCTGGGGGGAGGGTGATAGAAATGTAGGGTGTGGCTAGTAGTATTAGTATGATTGGTTGATGGAAAAGGGGGTGTGTTTATGAGGGTATAAGTTGAGACACTGGGGGCGGGTGGGAATTGGGGGCAGGGTAGGGGAGCGGAGTGAGCCCGAAGGGCGAACGGAGCGGGAAGACACAAGCGAGTGGATTACTAAGGAAGACAATCTATAGAGTGGAGGAAAACAGCAGGTAGGTCAGAGAGTGAGAGAAGTATAATGGTATATTAGGTTAATCTAAGGAGATGTACTACGTTGGGGTACAGGAGTGTGGTAGGAGTATTGTACAGCAAGGTCAGGGAGGGAAGGTTGAAAATGAATAGGTCAGTGAAAGAGACTCTGTTTAAAAGACAAAGTAAGTAAGGGCTGAGGGAGGTTAGAAAACAGTGTATGTGGTGTAATTAGGATAGTGGGAAGGCGCCACCTTGTGGCCAGTTGTTTAACTGCAAAGACTGGTTCTTAAGCAAGGGGCTGATAGCAGGAGGGAGAGAGAAAAGATACTATAAGTATAGCAATAGGAATGGTTGCGCAAGATATAAAGTAAGATTCAGCACTAGTAAGGAAGTGGAGATTGGGGGTTATTGGCTGCTGGCTATCCTGGGTAGGAAGCTTACCTAATGTAGGAGAGTCTTTTAATTTAGAACAAACATACAGAAACAGGACATACTTTCACTGTCTTATTGAGTTGGTTTCTCAGGGAGCTGAAGGGAGAGATCTTAGTTGGTGAACTTTCTGGTCTTCGAGGAGGGTGGTAGGCGGGTAGTTAGGTTCTTGAATGTACCAATTAACCAAGCTAGTGAAGGGTAGGAAGAGAGAGAAGATAGTAAGGCTAACAGTGATAATGTTAAAAAAACAAATTCAAATATATCACATACACTTACAAGAATTTGCTAAAAGCATCTACAATGTATTCATGTTAAAATACTTCTAGTCAATAAAATGAAATACACAGATAAATTCAATGAGGTCTAACAACAGTTCTTATGACATGCTGAAAGCTTGAATATAAGAGCAGTGGGAATAGTTTTCCATACTTTAGTTATTAAATGAGGCCATCAGCAAGCCCTACACAAAAAGCGGATGTTAAATCCTAAAGTACTGACTTGAACTGTTATATAATAGGGTAAATATAAGAGATATGTGGTTTTGAAAATCAGGTAGTCGTTTGTATATGGCTAATCGGTTCAAGACTGACCTGTGTTCTATGTTAAAGTGAGATTAGCATAGACCTCGTTTATTCAGTGTGGGTAAAATCAGAACCAACAACTACGAGCTATTGTGGGAGTACAGTACTATATTAGCCTCTAAGATAAAACAACTACTTCCCCAATTGTCGTTTGACTCTCTTTGGTAATGTGTACAGCGAGAGACAGAAACATGTGCAAATCAACAAAGTTACAGTAAGTGATCTCTGCGGTAGCCTAAATTATCAGAAATTAGTAGCGCAAGTTCAGCATTGCCAAGGTATTAACCTTTAGAGAAAGTACAGTAAATCGAACAATTACATACCACTTTTGTTAACTTTTAACCCAAAAAAGAAGGTATGACAAAAGAAAGCAAACCGAATTCATTGCCATATACATGCAGAGGTAAAAGCCTCTGGGGCACGTGCAGAGAATAAATACGACAGCTTTACACAGCTAATAGGAACATAACCAGGGAGAGGTACAGCTACAAATAATACTATCTTGCGACTAGCTAAGAGAGATAAGCCTCAAGCAGCCGTTAATTAGGGCTATAAACAGTAAGCGTTCAGCTGCCAACAATGTGTCCCTAGTTCGAGCGTACGGTTATAAGCTTCCTAGGGACTCTAGCTAGATAAATGTGATAGCAGGAAAGGTTTGCGGCTGAGTATAAAAAGCTTTACACAGCAAGCATTATAAACTTCAGATAGGACTCTACTTATTGAACAAGCAGACTATCTCAATGTCATTCTATGACTCACACAAATTATGTGCCCACGTGTAGACGCTAAACAAGATCGAGTAATTGTCGGCACAATTCTCAGTCCATCAGTGAGAAAAAGCATGCATAAGATGCATAGTATTTGTCGGTTAGACAATAGTGATTAAAAAGCAGATATTCACAAACAGTATTGCTATTACAAGCAGAAAATGCTAATTCTCAATACAAGTCAAGCATCCAAACCAGTTCACTCAGTTTAAGTTAGGACATTTCTGTTTAAGTAGGCAGACATTACAGGCAGTATTTTTAATAAAAGTAGTAAATGCTTACTCTCAGCTTAGGTCAATCATCCGAGACAGAACGCACAGCAGCCAGGTAGAGAGCGGGGAAAGTAAGATGGCGTCCGTGAGTAGTGGGGTATCTTGCAGTAGTCTCTGTGTCAAGGCTTTCTTCCAGATACTTTATGGCAGCTAATCCTATTCCATCTGATAAGGATGACAGAATACTTGGTAAGTTTGGAAACAAGGTATATATACTTCCCTCTTAGAATGGTGAACTGTCAAGCTCCCATTATTGAATTTTGCTGGCTTTGTTTGAAAAAATGAGAATCTTACTAGCTGACCTTCTTCAGTCTAAAGACATCTTTAAGTTCCCCACTTTATTCTGTGTCTCAAGTAACCAAGCAATCACTTAGATGTTCTTGTGACATTGTTGATGTAGTGTCCAGAGCAACTGCCATTGGCTCAATAATGATGTCTGCTTGGCTGCATTCTTAGAACTTGGCAGAAAACATGCTGAGCTGTTGAAAGCCTCCTTGGATAAGGAAGTGATGCTTTGTCACTTTCTCTGCTGAGGTATTTGAAAGATTTGATGAAGAGGGTCTGCCTTTTCAGGTTCCTCTTCCTACTCAAGAGCTGTACACGGAAGCTTCTGAACAAGGCTGGGGAAGCCTCTTTCAACAATCTGAAAGGTCAGGGTCTCTGGCCCCATCAGCAGATCTCGGAGCACATCAATATCAGAGATGAGGGCTATACTATTAGCTGTTCAGGCCTTTCACTCCCTATGATTTCTAGGTCATCTAGGGGTTTTCTCAGACAGTACCATAGTTGTACGTTACATTAACAAGCAGGGGTGCACAAAGTCTTTTCTTTTTTGCAGGCTGCCCTTCAGGCCTGGAATTTTGCAGTTTGTCATCACTTGGTTCTTTAGGTGGTTTACATCTTTTCAAAGCACAATCTAGTGACAGATGATGCATCTTCATGAATAATGCTTCACAGAGAGGTATTTCTGGACAATGTCCATTAGACATAAGTGGGGTACTCTTCAAGGAGGTCTTTTTGTCTCCCCTTTGGACCGAAAGTTTCCTCAGTCTTCATAAAGGTTCCTTGCAAAAATATCAGAGAGTAAACACAATGTCCAATGCTGATCACATCAAAGCCCTGTCTCTTTATTCTGCATCATGCAGACTTCTAAGAGGTGATCTTTGCCCGCCATACAGTGCATCCCTGGACCCTGTTTTGATGAAATTTTCCATATCCACAAAACAAACAGCATCAGAAGTACTAGATTAAAAGACCAACATTTTGCTTATAACATAAATGGGACATGTTGGATTGACAGATATGTTTCTCGGATAATTCCTGTTCTCGAGAACAGGCTCCCCATCCACGTGAAGTAGAGCTTTTCTCTATTCCTTTTAAAGTGCAACTTGGACCAAAGGATGACTAATCAGAAATTCACGTCTGGCTTGTTTGTCGGATGGACAGAGGCAGTCAGTAAATCACTACCTGCATAAACCAAATTCGTGGGTCACATTCGGGTTGCCCAGCTAGGTTTATAAGGGCTTTAGTAGTTGTTAGCCTAGTGTACATCTATGAACCTGTAAGTACTCAGAGATGGACCTCATCAGTTAGTTAAACCAGAAGTGACTTGTTTCTCTCTGATCTTGACTGGCTCCTTTTCTACAATGCTTTCTACCAGTTCTTCATTTTCTACACTGGGAGTATTTTGGGAGGTGAGATGCACAAGCAGATAGAGTTGTGCTGATAACCTCAAAATTTGTTTTGCTTTGTGCTCAACTGTGAAATTCATGAACTGAGATCTGAGCTGCAATGAACTATAATCCAAAAAGAGAGCATCTCAAGAACCACTGTATAACGCAACAAATATTTGCAGAAAACGCTTTCTCAAGAAGAAAGAATAGGCATGTCTGTTCTCAGTGGGATAAGAAGGTAGAGCTGATTGAGCTTTAGGTTGCTTTTCTTTTAGATTTGATGCTGTCTTTTAAAGTTGTGTATGCTTGGTATGGGTCAGCAGATGTACTACAGCAAAGTAAGTGTTCCTAGTTTAAAAAACATCTTCCTTGAGTTGATATAGGCAGTCATAACATTTATATAAATGAAAACAAACCATATTGACAGATGATCTTTGCAAATGAATATGTTCTGCAGAACATAACACAGTTCATTCAGTTCCTGCCTTCCCTTAAACCTCATTCCTCCTCCAGAACATTATCCTGCATGTATTGTTCCCACAATTCAGATTTTATTTTCTATGTAATTTGCTCCTACCCTTTTCTAAATATCCCACTTGTTCTTTTATCTCTGTTGATATATTCACTACCTCTAGTACGGTTGGTTTAAATTTTGATTTCAGTTTTCTAGTAACTGCTTTTTTGGCCACCACCAGAATTAAGCTCAGCAAGGCCTTACTATGCTTAGGTGATTTTGAATTCGGTATCACAGGTCAAAAAAATAATTTCCTTAATTACACTGATTTGATCACCTAGTATTTGATCACCTGTCTGCAGGGAATTTTTAAAGTCTGCCAACTCATTACACATATTCTCAATTATCTTTCTTTCCCATCACACCTCCAACATTTTCCATCTATGTGAGGAAAAATTGTTTGCTCTGGATATAAAAATACATATGCAAACCGTTCCAAGCAAAAATTCTAAATCTTCGGGAGCCATATATATATCCTCCCATTGTATCTTTGCATATTTGGGAGACATACATATATCCTCCCATTGTATCTTTGCATATTTGGGAGCCATATATATATATCCTCCCATTGTATCTTTGCATATTTGGGAGACATACATATATCCTCCCATTGTATCTTTGCATATTTGGAAGACATACATATATCCTCCCATTGTATCTTTGTGAATTGCTTATCCAGTCTCTCTTCCCAATCTTTTCTATCTTCCTGTGATTGACTTGTCTCGTTATCATGTGGTATTTTATATGCCCTACTACTAATCCCGTTTTAAATGCAGCTTCTGTTCTAGATTCTGCTTAAACTCTACCAGTGCTGGCCTTTCAATTAGGATCTCCCTATTCCTCTCTCTCTGCGTATGATTCTGATATCAATTCTTGATGGGGAAGGCAGAGTCTAGCCTGCATTCCGTATGTATTCTTGGCCTCTTCCCATTCTCTGTTTGCTCCCAATACCATGTTTCCTTTGCCAATTTTTCACTAGTAAATTCCACCCCCTCTTGCCTATTCTCTGTACCTCTAATTGCAATCATTCCTGTCAGCAGAATCTCTTTTCTCCATTCCTGTGTTGACGTCTTAGAATACTTCCTTTTTCAGTGCAAGTTCTGTATGGTTATTGTTCTCCTTAAGGATCTGCATCCAAAATCCAAGACTGTCCTTATTAACATTCCCCCCGTTTCATCAAGATCCATTTCCACTTTGAATTATAGTTTTCTGCTTGTGCTATGTATAAGAAGCCTTAATTCTGTAGCTCTGAAATACCCATTCAAGTCAGGTAATCCCAAACCACCTTGTTCTGCTGGGAGGTTCAACTTACCCACTTGACTCTTGTCCTGTTTTCTTCCCAGATAAAATCCTTCAACTCTTCATGAATTGTTATCGCCAACTTCTCCTGTGGTTGATAGAAATATGCCATCCATATCTGTGTATAAAATGAAAGGACCTAAAAACTTTTTCACTGCTTGTATCTTGCTATCCATATCCATAAAACGAGCTTCCAGTTTCTCAGTTTTTATATTATCTTTAACAAGTCTCTTTCCACATATCCTTAGTTGCCATAACAGAATCCTTTTTAACCCATACTCCTAAATGCTTCATTTTATCATGTCCCCATAAGTACACGTATTGCTGAACCTATTTGTGTATGGTACAAATTTTACAGCTGTTGCCTTTGTTTTATGTTCCTTAATTTTGTATCCAGAAAAAACTTGAAACCATCTCAGAATGTTCTACAACACTGAATGTCATTTTCTGGTTTTATTAGGTACAAAACAATACCATCTACAAATAAAGCCAAATTTTCCTGATTACAACAACAACCTTACCAATTATATCATTGAATTTGAGTCCCTTATTTTCTTTGCCAGTGGTTCTAAGTATAACACAAGTAACAAAAGTGAAAGAGGACACCCCTGCCTGGTTCCTCTATTTAAACAGAACTTATGAGAGAGAACCCCCCACTTTAATATTTGCCTCCAATCCCTCGTATATCCTCCTAAGTAACCTTATTGTGTCAAGGAATGAAATGCTTCCATTGCCCTACTCAAAATCTCAGCATTCTCTGTCATGTCCTTCTGTATCAAGACCCACCAACAACAGTGGTGTTTTCTTACTTTTTGCATCCCTCGTGATAATCATTGATGTGAAGTTGTTCAATCTCGCCGTTTGTTCTTACACGTGGGTACGGAGCCGATCCATCGGCTCCGAGTCGGCCGCTTTCCAAGCTCTAGATCTCTGAGAAACTCTAGACACAGTCCCTATCCCATGATACTCTGCTGCCATACCCCAGATGTAGTTTGCCACTGCAACGGATCTCGCGCTCTTCGCAAGAAGCTCGGACCAGTACCTTTTTTTCTTGTGTCTTGACAGAAAATTGTCAATACTTGTGATAGTTTTTGATATATAGTAGTAGTAGTAGTCTAAATATTTCCTGTTTGTGGTTTTTTTTTTGAGATACTTAGCATTTGCTTTGTGTGCTTTCTTAGGAGCAGTTGCTCCTAGGCCTTTGGCCGTTTCTTTAGTTTCATTTTTTTGACAGGGCTCTGTCAGTTATTCTATTTTTTTGCTAATACGTGTTGTTTTTGTGAAATAGAGTTAGTGAATGTTCAGGGATCTGAACGTTTTGCGTGATTGTTAGTGGTCTTAATATCTGTAAAGTTCAGGGATCTGAACCTTTAGCAATTGTGCTGTTTACTCGTTTTTACATATGTCGGAGAAACAGAGATCAGGGTTCAAGCTGTGTGTGGCTGTGGACAGAAGATGTCCATCACCGACCACCACACTTCATGCATTTATTGCTTAGGGCCTTTACACCCGCAAGAAGACTGTTCCATCTGCCACTCTTTTAGTGGCAGAGTTATGCTGGAAAGGCGTAGGAAGCTTATTGATAGAGGCCTCTTAAAGTCAGACTTCCAAGAGTCTTTAGATAAATCTGAACAGACCTCCAAATCTTCAAAGGGGTCGAAGTCTTCCAAGGTGTCATCGGAGCCCATGTCATCGGCTCAGAGCACCTCGGGGAAGATTCGGTCACCGGCTCCTCAGCCCTCGGAGCCGAGCACCGAACCTTTGTCACTGAGCCAAGTCCCGATGTTGGAACCGGTATGGGAGGTTTTAAAGTCTTCGATCCTTCGGTCAGTGGATTCTTCGGCTCCTTTGACCTGTTCTTCCAGGACCCTCTCGGATATCTATGTGGACCGTGTGGTGCAGAGACTGTTGGAGAACCCGGTCTTGGCCAAATTGCTTTCAGCTTCATCTCACCTGGCATTGAAGCCCAACACCCACCCGTCACGATTTCTGCTCCTCCTCCAAGACTACTCAAGCCTTCGGAGCCGGAAGGTGAGGACCTGATAGTTGTGGAACCCTCTGAGCCAAGGCCTATTCTGGTGTCTTCGGCCCAGTCAACCTTGACCTCTTCGATTCCGATCGAAGGGTCTCTGAGCTGACTCTCTCTCACTGGCTCCTGGGGAGAGATTCGAACCGAGGCTTCGGTTCTCACTCTTCCTGTCGGGGCCTCAGCGCAGTTGAGCTCGGCTCTGTCCTCTGGCTCTGAGCCCGTGGTCTCGGCCCCGAGGAGACTGCCATCTTCTTTGGAACCGGTGGACGTCTTGTGCCGAGACACCGGAGCCTTCAATGCCATGATGAAGGTCATGTCTGCCAAGACTTTTACCTCTTCAGATCCTTTCTCTTCCTCCCCTAAAGAGCCTTGTTCTATCTCTACATCACAGGTTCCTACCAAGCATCGAGACCCAGAGCCTCAGGTAACCCTGTCAGGCGACCCCTGCTCTACGGAGACTTCACCAAACGCCCCCACTGATGAAGTCCCTAGGAAGAGACTGTGCAAGAGGAGGCACTTGGATTCCCCTCAGGAATCCTTGACATCAGACACCAACTTAGAGGAATCAGAAGGGTCCCCACAGTCCCCCTCAGAGGATGTCTCATTTGCAGACATCCTAGAAATACTTAAGCAGAGGGGTGACTGGCAGTCCCTTACCCCTACTGAGGATCAGTCAGTGCTCCTGAGGGCCTTTGGGTATCAACCTTCCACCTCCTGGGTTACTCCGCCTTTTGACAAATTAATGGACTCCTGATTCCATGGAACCAGTCCCTCAGAGGCCCAACAAATTTATCACCTCCCCTCAGCATACGTCCTTTCTTAAAGGGAGTCCCCGTTGATGCCATGGTGGTGGCGGCGGCCACCAAGAAAGAGATGTCAGAGATCTCTTCTTCTGTCCATCCTCCTAATAAAGATTCCAGGACGATGGACAGATACGGGAAACGCATCTTTTAGTTCTGCGACATTTGCCATGAGATCGCTTAACTATTTAACCCACTTACTCGTCTTCAACGAGATCTCCTCAAAGAGCTTGGAGATGCTCTACAGGGCAACACAGATGATGCTGTCTCCGAGAAAGTGACAGCACAGCTTAACACCCTTAATTCCATTTGTAAACTCGTCCATGCGGCTCATTTCTTATGCAGCCAAGGGATCGAGCTGGGCAGCCGGTTCAGCGATAGCTCTGCAGAGACTATCCTGGATGTGCTTATGCTCCTTTGCGGAAGCTTTCAAGTCTTCCTTTGTTAATACCCCATTTGATGGCTCTTCCTTGTTTGTGCCTAAAGTCAAGGAGACACTCACTAGGTGTGAGCAGGAAGGAAAGACTCTGTCTGCCGTAGGAGTCCGTTTTTCCACTCCCACTAGACCATACCCCAAAGGGCAGAAAGGTGGAAAAATGTGGTTCCGGAAGTCCCAAGGAGCTTTCCAGAACACACGTGCTAAACCCCTTCCAGGGGCAGAGGAGGGGGGTATAATGGTAGATGCCGCACAGGTGGCAGAGGGGGTCCGCAAAACCAGGGTGACAGGGAACAGTTCCTTGGCAAGCCCTATCAGTGCTCCTTTGAGGAGGCCCGACCATCCTGCTCTGGAGGCAGTCGGGGGTCGCTTAGCTTTATACCCAGAGACCTGGCTAGGAATTACATCAGATTCTTGGGTAAAAAGCATAATTACCAGAGGTTACATCATTCCCTTTTTAGAATCCCCTTCCATTCGTGCAAGAATCCCAGATGTTCCACCCAGTCTGCGGAATCTAGCAGCCATAGAAATTCAAAGGCTGCTGGATAAAGTCATCCAGCCAGTCCCGGCGGACCAGATAGGATCCGGAACTTACTCCAGGTTCTTTTTAGTTCCAAAGAAAACAGGGGACTGGAGGGCCCATCTTAGACCTCAGCAAACTAAATACCGTTGTCAAAAAGGAAAAGTTCCAGATGGTCGTGCTTCAGTCGATACTTCCGTTTCTCGAAATGGGCGATTGGATGTGCTCGATAGATCTCAAGGATGCGTACTACCACATCAAAATGACCAGGCCATCCAGAGATCACTTGCATTTCTGGCTGGGGGCCAGTCACTACCAATTCCGAGCTCTGCCCTTTGGTCTCACCACAGCCTCCAGAGTGTTCACCAAATGCATGGCAGTAGTCACGGCTCACCTGAGACGTTTAGGATTCTGGGTGTTTCCATATCTCGATGACTGGCTCCTCACCGCCACCACCAGGCATCAACTGATTCACGCCAGGGATTACACTATCAGCTTGTGCTCCCAGTTGGACATAACCTTAAATTTCGAAAAATCTGCCTTATCGCCATCGCAGCATATTTCCTTTATAGGAGCAGATCTAGACACCACCACCGCCCTGGTCAGATTGCCTCAAGAACGAGTAATCTCTTTACGAAACCAAGTATCCCTTTTGTTGATGGAAAAGAAAGTCCCTGCATTCCAAGCTGTGAAGCTGTTAGGCACCATGGCAGCGACTCTCACAGCGGTTCCTCTGGGGCATATGCACATGAGGATACTCCAATGGTTACTCTTCACACAGTGGTCTTAACAACTTCCAATGTCACACAAGATTCTGCTGACAAATACTTGCAAAAAGGACCTCCTTTGGTGGTTAAACAGCCACCAAGTTATTGTAGGTCATCCGTTTGTACTCCCCCCCCCCCCCCCACAGCCACAGTGACCACTGATGCTTCCCTGATAGGTGGGGGGGGCTGTGTCAGGGAAGAACTGTCCAAGGTACTTGGTCAGAGATGGAATCCAGTTTGCACATCAATGTCTTGGAGTTTAGAGCGGTGTTCCTAGCGTTGCAACACTTTCACGACTCTCTACCTCGAGAGAGTATTGCAATACAGACATACAACATGTCTGTAGTCTGGTACATCAACAAGCAAGGGGGAACCAGATCTTACCCCTTATGCCAAGAGGCCCTGAGAATTTGGCAGTGGGCTGTATCCACCGGGTGCTTCCTGATAGCAATGCACATCCCGGGGTCATCCAGCGTGATAGCGGACAAATTGAGCAGAGCCATTCTGTTGCCTCATGAGTGGTCCCTCAAAGAACGAGTGGCGGAAATGATATTCCGCAAATGGGGCCAGCCTTGCTGCGACCATTTTGCATCCCCGATGAATGCCAAATGCAGAAGCTATTGCCCTGAACCCTCCACAAGGAGACATCCCAAGGGACGCACTCGTACACGATTGGCCCTCAGGTCTCCTATATGCCTTTCCTCCATCCCCGCTGACCCCCAAATTTTTACAGAAAGCCAAAAGCCTGGGAAAGACTGTTATTCTGATAGCCCTGTTTTGGCCTTGGCAGATATGGTTCCCCTTCCTTCAACAATACCAAGTGGAAGAACCTTGGGTTCTGGACCCAATGCCAGATGACCTGACTTATTCATTGGAAGTTCTTGTCTCCCTCAAACTGACAGCTTGGCTGCTCCACTTCCCAACTTAGCCAGGTCTCATGATTTGTCTCCCGCGGTTCAGCATATTCTAGTTTCCTCTTTTAAAGTCTCCACCAGGAAACTGTATAACAGCAAATGGAAACGATTTGGTCATTGGGCTTCTCAACATGGTATTGATCCCTTTATCGCCCCTATTCATAGCATTCTGGAATTTTTGACTTCGCTTTTCCACGATGGTGCGGCAGCCGCTACTGTAAGGGTTCAATTTGCTGCCATATCTAACTTCCATGTGGGATGCGGAGGTTCTAACATTATGTCCCACAGATTATGTAAAGCCTTTTTAAAAGGGACTCATCACCTTCACCCCCCCCCCCGTCAGACATCCGATTACTCCCTGGAATCTAAATTTGGTGCTTTCTCAACTCATGCTTCCCCCTTTTGAGCCTGCATCTTCTTGTCCTTTGAAGTTCCTTTCTTGGAAGACAATTTTCTTAGTGACCATTACTTCGAGGCATAGAGTTTCTGAACTTCAAGCACTCTCTATTAGGCCCCCATATTTGGTCTTTCACCCCGACAGGGTGTCTCTAAGAACAAATCCATCCTTTCTCCCGAAGGTCTGTTCCGAAGCGAACTTGAACCAGTCCATTGAACTTCCCACTTTTTTCAGGCATCATGCCAGTAAATTGGAATACATGTTGCATAAGCTTGATGTTCACAGACAATTGAGATTTTATTTGGACAGAACAAAAGAATTCAGAAAATCAGATCAGCTATTTGTTTCCCATGCAGACAATAAGAAGGGCCTTTCAGTATCCAAAGTTACGTTGTCCAGATGGCTTTCTGATTTGTATAAAGTTTGCATATTCTTCAACCCATCAACCTTTAGAACATGAAGTGAAAGCTCATTCTACCAGGCTGTTTCTACGTCCCTAGCTCACGCAGCTCGTTTACCTTTGGACACCATTTGTGCAGCTACTTGGTCCAAACCTCATACATTTATTACTCATTACAAAGTGGACAGGGCCTCCAGGGACAGGGCTTCCTTTGGTTCCACCATTCTCAGGAATGTACTCCCGTGAGCAGCCCAGGATTAGGGTGCTTGGGACGCTACCCACGTGTAAGAACAAACGGCGAGATTGAACAACTTCACATAAAGAAGTTATGTTCTTACCATAACGTTCCATGTGAGTTGTTCATCTCGCCTTTGTTCTTATACTCCTGCCCACCTTCCCCCTCCATGTTCTGGAAGAACTGGTACGGCTGGTGGTCTGGTTGGTCTTGCTAGTGTCCTCTTAATTGTAAGTAGTTACTTTGTTATATTGGGTTGCTTAGTTGTGTTTCTTGCTGGGTTCAGCAAACTAGATCTGGGGTTTGGCAGCAGAGCATCATGGGATAGGGACTGTGTCTCGAGCTTCTCAGAGATCTAGAGCTTGGAAAGCGGCCGACTTGCAGTCGATCCCACGTGTAAGAATAAAGGCGAGATGAACAACTCACATGGAATGTTATGCTAAGAACATAACTTCTTTTTCTATTAATGCTTTCAAATGTTTGCCTCCCCTCCACAAAACCACATTGATCCATATGGCATCACCTCTACCATTCTTTTAGACATGACGGACATAAATGTGTTAGTCATGATTCATAATCGAAATGGGCCTATATGAAGCTTGATCTGATGCGTCTTTACCATCTTGAAGTGTTACAGCCACCACAATTTTCTTCCTGGATTTTGGTGCTTCTCCTCTTTTTAAAATGCTGTTAAGCGAAACCTTCCAGATCTTTAACACTGTCTTCCTTCCTCTCTTCCAAACTTCCACAGGAATACACTCTATTCTTGGGAGACTTTACTGTAGATAGGTTGTACATCACTATTTCATCAAAGTGAAGTATTGTCGAATTGAGAGGTATACAGTAATAACTTTTCTTTGTAATGGCACCTGGAGAGGCATTTTCAACTGAGGTTTTGTTTTTGATTCACAGACTGTGTGTAAGGCACATTTCTATCAGTGTGATCAAGGCCCACAAGATCGGTCAGCAAGCTGCATCAATTTAAATATTAAAGCAAAGGTGAAGTGTGTTAAAGATGTGAAGTCTTTTTTGTGGGGGGCGGGAGTCATGGAAGAATTATAATTTGTGCAACAATCTATAGGTACATTATATATCAATTACAGTTCAGTATGTATTTCAAAAAGTTTAGGAAAACTTTGTGATGCGTGACTCACACTGTCCTATGTAAAATAATTTGGTTTAGATAGAATGAACATATTTCAGTAGAATGCCAGACAGACTTGTTTTCTTATTAGGATACGCTCACTTTACAATGGGTTTGCTGATTGGAAGTGCATTCAAAGTGTGCGTGTTTTGAATACTAATTAGTCATTATTGTATAATGCGTTTCTGTTTTGAGTTTGACTGATTGGACTTTAATTTGGATCGCTAATTATAATTTGTTTGGAAACAACATGGGTGCTTTGAATTCAAACTGAAAGTGCACCCAATAAGTCATTGATAATCTCATGTTAAATCTGGTCACATTAATAGACATCTGTGTACCACCGGAGATGACTGATTAAATCTGGTCACGTTAATAGACATCAGTGTACCACCGGGGATGACTGATTAAATCTGGTCACGTTAATAGACATCAGTGTACCACCGGGGATGACTGATTAAATCTGGTCACGTTAATAGACATCTGTGTACCACCGGAGATGACTGATTAAATCTGGTCACGTTAATAGACATCAGTGTACCACCGGGGATGACTGATTAAATATGGTCACGTTAATAGACATCAGTGTACCACCGGGGATGACTGATTAAATCTGGTCACGTTAATAGACATCAGTGCACCACCAGGGATGACTGATGGGCTGCTTAAACCAGCAAACTTCTGCATGATTTGTATTCTGTTATCAATGGCAAACCTGTAGAAGTTTTGTTGAATCTGCATACAGCCTCATTCTGCTGCTACTGAATCAGAATCCTGCACTTAACCGTGGTTTGCATATCAACACAAAAACTGGGATATTCACTCCATGATTTTCATGTTAAATGTTAACTGCAAAGAGCTATGAATGATATTAAAGCAGTAGTTCATGGCAATTGGATGGGAGTTTTCTGGTCATTTACTCCCTTCTGGCCAGAGGACTCTGCTCACTCACCCTCAGGATCAAACCTTCCAGTCAGAAGTAAATACACAAGACCGCCTCTGCAGGAGAATAGTGTTGTACTGTTGTATTTCTACTGTTGGGAAAGTTGTCTTCACACTTGCACAATATGGAATCCTCAGACATATTCCTACCAAAATACAGCGAGCTCTTATGTAATGGACAGTAAATGCAGAATTTTCTAAGGAGTAGTGGTGAAGGGTTACAGTATCAGTATAACGTGGTATGTTTTTCATTTTTTTCTTTGAGTTATGTTTTGTACAGCAGCAAGGTCTTTGAATTCTGCTTTGATAAAGTTTTTATATATGAAGCTGCACACATTTCCTGCTTGTATAGAATAGCCTGAATGTAATAGTTTCTTTCAATAATCTGTTTTCCTAAATGGATTTTTTCAGGTTTAAGACTGGTAAATGGCACAAGCCGTTGCAATGGCTTGGTGGAAGTGAACGGTGGCTCTCAGTGGGGCTCAGTCTGCAGTACTGATTGGGACATGGCAAGTGCTAATGTGATCTGCAGACATCTAAGGTGTGGAAGTGCTCTGTCTGTACAAACACGGAACTTGTATGGTGAAAGTCAAGGACCTGTTCTGTTGGATGGAATACATTGCAATGGGTCAGAAAAATCTCTGTCGCAGTGCTCTGCAAGCCAGTTTGGAAACTACATCTGTGACAAATCACAGGTGGCAGCAGTGGAGTGTTCAGGTACAAACTAATGTCAAAAAGTAATTTTTGGAAATTTTTACTACATTTTAGAGCCAGATAATAGTTATTGCAAAATTAATGCAGTGTCAGTGGCTGCATAGATAACACTACGAGTGGATGCTTGAATATTAGAAGATTGGGGGAGTCTCTTCTCACTCTCTGAGCTTGTATTAATTTGTCACTGTAGTGCAGAGTGAGGGATAATGCACCCCTGAAGTGTCATGCATCACATGAGATGTTAAACTGAGGTATCAGAGAAGGTGATATCTCGTGTGTAGGTAATGGAGCTCATGGCATTTATGAAAAAAATGTAGGGGCACTTTCATTGTAGATTATTTGTGTCTACCCATACTTACAAGCAACATTATAAGTACTTGAATGAAATTCGAATCATTTTAATTCTTCCATTCTTACCCACTTCATCACTTTTGCATATTTTGTCAAAAAGGAATTGCATCTGTCCTACCACAAGAGCCAAATACAGCCTGTTAATACACTGTTATTTTCAAATACACATTTTCAAATACACATCCATTTTGTACTACCCATAAAAATACACGTTGTAATCCATTTTGTACTCCCCATACAATTACACGTAATCCATTTCGTACTCCCCATACCAATACACATTGCAATCCATTTTGTACACTCCATACAAATACACATTGTAATCCATTTCGTACTCCCCATACAAATAAGTTGTAATCCATTTCGTACTCCCCATACAAATACACGTTGTAATCCATTTCATACCCCACATACAAATACAAGTTGTAATCCATTTTATACTCCCCATACAAATACACGTACTCCATTTCGTACTCCCCATACAAATACACATTGTAATTCATTTCGTCCTCCCCATACAAGTAATCCATTTCGTACTCCCCATACAGAATTATATTTGACTAATTTTTTAAGCACATTTTCAAGATGCAGCATCTTTGTAAAAGACTATTGTATTAACAATACAAAAAAAATTCCGTTATCTCTTAAAGCCTGTTTTCTTTAAAGTTCCTGATGCATACATAACTAACGAAGGAAAATATGTAGTAACTTTGCTTTTAAGACAAAACTTTTGGTAATACATTCCACAAGAAATCGTACAATATCCTTTGTATGTTTTGTCTTCTTTCACATTTCTTACCCTTCCTTTTGAATTTTCCCATCCACCACATAATGCCATTTATTGTGGGATATGTGATTAATACAGTGCTCTCTACATTATGCAACTAGGTAAGTAGGAGGTTCAAGGCCCATAACTGGAAATTTGTGTGTGCGTGTAAAACATTTGGAAATGTATCCACTTCTCCTGAGAAGAATACATTTTACTCTTCAGGGGATCCCTGATAGTCTAGTGATTAGGATTTGGTGCTCTCCTTGCCACAGCCTGGGTTCAGTTCCCATTCAGGAAATTTCAGTGAATTATTCAGTCGCCAGTGGCCTAATAGATAAGGCATTGATCCCTTAGGCAATGGATTGTGGGTTTGAGTCCCATCTGGGGTGATAGCACTATAGGTACTGTTAGTAATTTCAGTCCTAGCTGTTGTGTTTGTGGATTCTGTTCCCACTGCAGTCTTTTAACTGTGTATTTATCAAGATATGGTTTAAAGTGGCAGAGTGCTCCTGCCAAGCAATCTGCAGTTACTGACATGGTTTAAAGTGGCAGAGAGTACCCTGACAAAGCAAGGTTTCAGTGCCTTCTACACTTTTAAACCAGTAGCTGCACAGACAAGGGCTAAAGGTGGAGATGTCTTAGTATTCATCAGTAACAAGCATACCTCTAGGGTGGTCAGAAAGGATGACTTACTGGAGTTCAGGTGCTGTTCACTATAGACAAAATCCTGTACCATATCCTAGCAGCTACAGGGAACCATTCATGTCCCAAAAAGCTTGCAGTGCATACTGTGAGCTTTAATTCTCCCTCTATAGACTTGGAATCCAACACAGCCTCAAATGTATAGGCACAGAGATTTCTGGACTTCGTAAATACAAACACCCTTGACCAAATAGTGAATATGCCCACTAGAGGCTCCGACATACTGGACCTCATGCTTACAAATTTGGGAAAATGCTGCCCCCCCATGTCTCATCCTCCCTGGTTAGGTCCAACCGTACAGCTGTCTCTCTTGAAATCATAATCAACTCTGTAATCCTATTAAAATCAGTAACAATTAGGATCTATTCCAAGGCAAATTACCTTTAATTAAGTGATGTTTTGGCAAAATTCAATGCCGGCCAAGCCAAGAGAACACAGAAGCCTATGCTGAATTGCTATGAAATACTCTGTACATCTGTGTTCGTGGCTGCTAAGAGGCTGCTGTACCTACCAGAAGTAAGCATAGAACTAGCCCCAGTCCTGGTGGAATCCCAACTTAAACAGGATGTACAACATAAAAAGACACTGGCAAAAATCAGGAAGGGTAATTCCCATAAAGATAAAAACTCTTATCAAAGTAAATAGACAACTAAGAAGGCTTATTAGGTTAACGAAAGCCAACTTTGAGGTTAAGATATCCTCTCAGTTGAAAGATAATGTTTTGTTTGTCTTTTTGGCTTTTCCCGGTTAGGGGTCGCCACAGCGGAACTCCAGTCTGCTACTGATTGGCAGTAGATGTTTATGGGGCGAAGTTGCCAGGCCGATGCCTGACCTTCAGCAGTGGCACGCCCATTCTCGCGTGTCTTTTGGAGGCCACTCTGCTGCGGGGAGGACATGCAGGCTCCAGACAGAAGGCATTCCAGCTGAGAATCGAACAGGAGAACCTCTTGCTGTGAGGCAACAACGCTACTGCTGTACCACCGCGGCTTACAATTGAAAGATAATGATAAGGCTTTCTACATCTGTGTCAGAAACCACTAGGGTAGCACACAGCAATATGCTGAACTAGTGGTTAATGATGCTACATTCACTGAGCCTGGTGAAATAGCAAACCTGTTTGTAGACAAATTAAGTTCTAACTTAACCCCCCCTCTCAGCCCCAAATATTCAGCCAAACAATACGCTCAAACATACCCTCACAGCTGGGGATCCTGCACTGGCTGCACTCACTAAAGCCAAGAATGCGACCTCTGTGGTCCCTAGTAACATCCCAGGATGCCTCCTGAATAATCTACAATACTAGCTATAAAGACCACTGGAGTCATTATTTAACTATAGTCTTAAAACAAGCTTTGTGCTACGTGAATGTAGGACTATGACAGTCATCCCCCTTCATAAGGGAGGACCTTCAACAGATCCTGGAAACTACAGACCCATTAGTCTGACTACAAACAAAAACAACCAGACAGTGAATCCACCAATATTTTATTAAAATAATAAATAAGCTCAGCTCTAACATCTCGGCTGTCCACACAAGCCTTCAAGGAGTAAAAATATATCAAAAAATTTACCTCATATAGTGTATTCAGTTAAACAATTAAACAATTGGATCAAATATTTCGGTACTTGCGTATTATCGCAACCAGATTTAAACGGGGGCGAAACTCGCATACCTGCACACAAACAACTGCCTGAAGCACTTTAAACTGATGATCACAGTCTTTACTAATGAGCAAAAAGTTAATATTACTTTCAGAAATGGCATACATTAAAATATTACATGACGTACCAGCCTGGTAACAGCTGTTGGCCTCTTCATACACAGGGATGTGTTGGGGACATATTCTGCTGTTTTACAAGTAAGCAGTGAGATTCAGGGTTTTACACTTGTATTTGTATCGTGTCATATTTAAATGTATGGCATTTCTGAAAGTAATGTTAACTTTTTGGCCATTAGTAATGACTGTGATCAACAGTTTGAACTGTTTCAGGCATTCATTTGTCTGCAGGTATGCGCTTTTCACTTGAGAAAGTGCTGGTAAAGGTGTGGAGTGGGGTCCGCCTATTAGAAAAATGGAAAAGTTATATTTCTGCTCAACGGCCATTTCTCGAAGTGTTGGGAAGTGCAATGGGAATTTTAAGTTTAACAGAAAGGGTAAGAAGGAGTGTAACTTTCCAGATCCTCTTTCAAACATATAAAGGATCGCAGTTCCCCTGCTTTCTGTCTTTTATAACAACGCGATGGATGACAAATGTTGTTCCTTCCGCGGTTGGTTGACAAACTCCTGTTTCTGTTTCTTCCTCCTGGTCCTGTTGCACAAGCAGTGGTAAAAAGGTAATTAGGAGTTTATATACCCAGTTTTACTTAAACATGCAGTCCTTTCATGAAAACATTAGGAATTACGCAATGTTAGAAATCTGGTTGCGATAATACGCGAGTACCAATATTTCCAATTAAGCTCTTCATTAAGACCATATGGATACAAAGTGTTGAATTTAAGAATATATAAAGACTCTTTAGTCAGAAGCCGTTTTTTTTAAAAACATTCATCAAATACTGACACTTTAGTTTTCTCTAATACAGTACCCTGTAAGCCTTCACTGTTACTAGTAGCTATAGAATTCTTGTTTCTTATTATTAATATCTCTTATGCTCAAGCATTCTAACCTTAAAGGCCCTTTTAGTTTCTCCAATATAAAACAAATTGCACGGGCATTTAAGTGCATATATAACTCCTGTATTGCATGTAAAACTGCACCATGTATCAAATGGAATATGATTAATATAATTAAATTTATTTATTACATATTTACAAGCCCTACATTTTGTACAAGAAGTGCCCAATGGAAGTATGTTTAATTTTAATTCTAACATCTGGGGGGCAGAACTTTCCTTTGATAATAAAATGATGTACATTTCTACCCCTTCTATAGGAAATGCCCAATTTAGCATTTAACCAAGAAGAAACATTTTTCAAGGAACACAAATAGTTCCAAAAATATTGTATTACTTGGGAAATTTCAAAACTAAAACACCCAAACGTAGAAACAAAATAAATGGATTCAGAAGGTTCTATTTGAGCCATTTTATGTGAAGCCCTGATATGTGAATTATGATATGTATAATTTGTAACAAAGCCAGAGCACAGCCTCTTCCAGCTTCTTTCTATTATGTTCTTATTATAGCCCCTCTTCTCAAACATTTCCATTGTTACTTGTAATTCTCTTTTTAAATCTCTAATATTATTGCATAATCTAGACACCCTCAGTATCTCACCATAGGGAAGTGCTTCTAAACTATGTGTAGGATGAGAACTATTCCTATGTACAAACTGTGTACCCTGATCAAACTTTCTATGGACAGTAGTATGTAAAACTGTCCCATCTACAATAATTAATTGTGCATCCAAAAACAGAATGCATTTTCCTACTAATAATCCATCAAACTGTAAATAAAATCTATTAAGATGTAGAGATTGGACAAATTGTTCAACCATATCCCCACCCTGAACAATAAAAATCAAATCATCAATATAACGGAAATATTTAACAACATACTGACAAAAAAATGTGCTTTTATAAATATATTCTAATTCAAAAAGACCCATACTAAGATTAGCATACATGGGGGCAAAAGCGGCCCCAATGGCTGTACCGTTTCTCTCTGAACAGAGTATTATTAAACTCAAATTATTAGTAAGACAGAAATGGATAAGGTCTACAATATATTCTGTAACTGGAGAAGTTCCTAGAAAAAAATCAGACTGCCTCTAAACCAAAGGCATGACTTATCCTAGTATATAGGCTCTTAACATCTATTGTAAAAAAAATACATATCAGTATTCCATTGTATGTCATTTTTTGTATGAGATCAGTTACATCTCTAATATAAGAAGGAAGTTTATATACTGCAGGACTCAAATAAATAATGATGTAAAAAAAACACCTAAGGCATGTGTGAAATAATCACAACCAGCCACTATAGGCCTTCCTGGTGGTTTATTTAAATCTTTATGCACCTTAGGAAGGCAATAAAAATGTGCCATTTTACTATCTCTTATATTAAAATTATTCTTAATATCTGAATCTGTAAAATATCCAAGTCTATTACCTTTAGATAAAAGTTCATGATATTCTTTCAGAGCTTGATTATACACTGATATATCAATAATTTCATAAGTTTGATTGTCATTCAAATGTTCCATACACATAGAGAAATACTGAGCGCAATGCATTATAACTAATGTATTTCCTTTATCTGAGGGTTTGAATGTAACTTTATCCATTTTACTTAGTGCTTTCCATTCCATCATAGATAAGTTATATTCAATATACGAAATGTAAGTCAAAGCACGAGATGAGAGACCAAAAGTGCAATGGCGTACTCCAATGTTTAATACCCGCTTTCGTCACAAGACTTCCTCAGAATGCAACAAATTACCCCCTACAAACAGTTTAAATATTAGCACAAATTACAAACAAATTGCTAATTAATTAAAAAATCAAATAATTAACCTAAAACCAATGAAAGCATTATGTGCTTAAACTAACAGTGACAGTGTATCACAATTCTTTTCAACGTGTAATTTCCTATATTTTAAGAAACATTTCACGTTAATAGTGTCATTTAATCCTGGAAATTTATCTGAGTTAAGTTTAATTTGCCACATAGTCTCACGTTGTTCTAAATAGTTTTTAAAATCTCCTGCTCTTAGATCAGAATGCACAATATCCAATACAGAAAATAAAAATTTTTTAAAAGTGTTACACACAGCAGCATGTTTAAAAAGTGCATTATTCTCATCCTTGGTTTTAATACTGTACAAGTGCTCCCTTATCCTGGTTTTAAGACATCTAGTCGTCATGCCAATGTAGAATGCAGAACACCCAGAACATTGGCTGATGTAAACAACCCCTATTGAGTTGCAATCAACATAACCAGGAACCTTGAAAGTTTTGTCAATAGTATCAATTTTAATATAAGGTCCCTCAGAAATAAACCTGCACATGTTGCAACTATGACAACAATGCATACCAATCTTGTTAGTGTGTACATTAGATTGGAAATGAGAATTACCCTCTAAAATTTTCTTTAAGTTGTTGTTGTTCCTAAAAACAAACCGAGGTCGATCACCCACTCTTTTCCTAATGTCATTGTTGCCGTTTATAATCTTCCAGTTATTGGTGATAATTTGCCTAATCTGTCTCCCATCAGAACTAATGTCTAGAGAGCACATGATGTGTGAATTGATTTCATTATTCACATTCAAGTTACTAACAGCGCTGGCTGGCAAAGAAGGAAAATCTAGTAAAGCTCTAAATGAAGTAAGACGTCTGCTTAAAATCTCATCCTTTGACTGTGTGAGTTGAATAATGTTATACCCCCTCTCACTAAATAAAGAAATAATAATATTAAATTCATCAAGGAGGTCACTGTGTTTTGATGTCATCCGACTAGCTCGTATACATTGACCACGGGGGATGTTTTTAATGATGTGCCCAGGGTGATTACTGGAGTGGTGTAGGTATCCGTTGGTCACTTGATTTAGAGAACTGCTATTTTAAACGCTGCATTGAACTGGGTATTATCCCTAAGGGATTAAGATTTTTTAAATGCCCTAACGGCGTGAATAGTGATTCACCTTTTTTCAAGACTTTAGTTAATTTTTTTAACACAGCTGGTATCGATTTTCTTAAGTTACTCATTGACAATAATCTTTGCAAGATGAGCGACTTAGCCCAAACTCCTTGACTTTGTGAATTCAAATGCCCTAGAGCACATTGTTCATAACCCAACAAGAAGAACAAACATTCTAGATCTGGTCCTCAACAACATGTCAAAACAGGTGCTCTGCTGCAACTATTGTACCTTCATTAGTTAAACCTGACCACAAATCAGTCACCTTCACCATCCTCACTTGTCCATTCTTCATCCGACACTGCGGGTTGCAGGGTTTTGATCTGCAGGAGGCCAGGAACTCCACTACCAGGAAATCTTATTTGTCCAAATGGACTAAGTTTTCTGTCTGGTGCCTTGCTCGTAACTATGATCTACTTTCTGTGGAGGTTCCTCTGGTTTTCTCTTATTTGTGTGAATGATTCCATGCTGGGTTGGCATACTGTTCAGTTAAAGCTCACCTTTCAGATATTTTTGCCCGTCGGCCTTTAATTCCTCGTTTGAGGTCAAACAATTTCGTAAAGGCATCCTTCATATTAGGCGTCGCAGAAAGCTTACTCCTCCTTCTTGGGACCTTCATTTTGTTCTTGAAACGTGAAATGTGGCGGATTTTGAGCCTGCAGCTTCAGCTTCCTTGCAGCATTGTACATATAAGACCATTTTTCTTTCAGCTCTTACTTCATCTAGAAGGGTGCCTGAGCTTCAGGCCATTATGGCTATCCGTCCTGTTTGAGTTTTTCATAGGGACAGGTTGTCTTTTCATACTAATTTTTCTTTATGCCCAAGACTGAATTGTCTTTTAGTCAGGCCATTGATTTGCCCACTTTTTTCCCCTTCTCCGCAGTCTGCCATTCATAGGTTCATAGGTAGGTACTAGGCTATCAGCCCAAGGGCCTACGTTAGCCTAGCCAACAAGGTTCCCTGGCTTACGCCACCCAAGAAAGTTATTTTCCTGTGCCACTGTCGAGCAGAGACACAGAAGTGATCCCAGGGTGAATTTCCTATTTCCCATCCACTCATCAAGATTTTTCTTGAAGAGTGGTAATGAAGAACTTTGCTTGACGTAGATGGGTAGCCTGTTCCAGAGTATGAGAATTCTCTGGGACAGGAACCTATCCCACCAGCATGTCCTGTTTATTGTGGTGACAGGGTTTCAATCCCTAGAGCATGTAGCTCAGAGGGATTCGGATTTCTTTAGGTGTAGCATGCCCAGCAACTCTGGGTTTGACATAGCTTTATATGTTATGTTAGGCAGAGATCACCTCGGAGTAGGCAATATGCTCCGGAGTAAAGCTGAAGTTTTTTGAGATGGTCAGTGTAGGGCATTTGTTTGAGGCTAGTAATCCTCTTTGTGAGGTACTTCTGTGGCCTTTACAGCTGCTGCAGATGTCTTGTGAGGTACATTCCAAAAGGGGCGTTGTACTCTATAATGGGTCTAATGAGTGTTTGTAGAGGGGAACAATAACCTCTTTTTTTCCTGTATGAGAACCCTTACGATGAGGTGTGCCACGTAGAAGGACTTCCTGACTACTGTGGTGATGTGACTATCAAAGGAGAGACTACTGTCCACCTGGGTCCCAAGGTCTCATCACACATTCGGTGTTAAGTAGATTGCTTTCTATGTGGTAGTTAATGGGTGCAGAGTTTTTACCAAAGGGGATGGCACTGCACTTTTTGGCAGTGAGCTTGAGGCCATGACTCTGACACCAGGCATCTGTCTCAGCGAGGCCCTTCTGTAGGATGTCCACATCATTTGGAGACTTGACTATGGCTCCTAGTTTGCAGTCATCTGCGAACTTCGTTACTTAAGGAATTAATGCATTCTGCCTGCCAGATGACTAAGCATTCCTTGCACTCCGGTTTTGATGCATTAGAAGCTTCTTGCAGGGCAACCGCCACAGGATCTGTCATTTGTAGACATGCATGGCTCTGGGAACACCCCCTACCTGACCATGTGAAATTTAAACTTTTGGATGCACCCTTGCATGAAGACAACTTACTTGGTAACAAAGCAGAAGAGGTGCTTAAAAAGATGGAAGAAAAAACAAAATCAATGCAAACTGTCAAAGACTTCTTGCAAGTACAACCACCGAGGTTCAGCAGACACTACCCATCTAAGCATTGGGCATTTCCTGTAACCTCCAAGCAAGGCCAATCTAGGTATAGAAACAGTAAAACAACCAGGCCCTTATCCCAGGGCTCACAGAGAACAAAACAGTGGACATCTACCCCAAAAACAGGGAGTTCCAAGCAACCCTCCCTTTGGTAAAAACAATAAATGACCCCCCCCCCCAAAACCCAAACAAAGCTGCCTCATGCATTCCACCCCTAGGAGGAAGGCTTTTAAACTTCTCTCACATCTGGACCACCATTACAGACGACCAGTGGGTCCTAAAAATAGTCTCTCTAGGATACAAATTCTCCTTTCCCACCTACCTATTGCCAAAGGGTACCCGGACCTCCCTCCAAATCAAAGAACAGAGGCACACAAACTTATCAATATCCTCCTTTCTATGAGGGATATAGAACCGTTGCCACAAGAACAGGTGGGCCTAGGTTTCTACTCAAGACTGTTTCTAGTCCCCAGAAAGGAAGGCACCTGGCATCCCATTCTGGATCTGTCCACTCTCAGCACCTTCTTAAACATTCCAAAGTTCAAGATGCTCGCCCTCCATCAGCTCCTTCCCATGTTAACTAGGGATGCCTGGCTGGTGACTCTGGATCTAAAAGAGGCATACCTCATATTCCTATCAGGCCCTCATGCAGAAAATACCTACGTTTTAGAGCAGGGACTCGGCACTTTCAGTTCTCTGCTCTGCCCTTTGGCTTATCTACTGTGCCCAGAGTGTTCACAAAATGCCTTGCACCTGCCATTGCATATTGCAGAAAAATAAATATTCAGATTTACCTATACCTGGATGACTGCCTCATTCAGGCAGATATCCTGGACAAATTGCTGCAAGACCTATCATTTGAAATAAACCTGTTCACCTTCTTGGGGTACACCATCAACAAAAAGTCAAAACTAGTACCCTCAAAGAAGATTGTTTTCCTGGGAGCAAGTCTAAATACAACTTCCCAGATGGCATTTCTCACACCAGAAAAGCAAAGGACTCTTCCAACTTACTTCAGACAACTGGCCACCAGGCCCCAGCTCGCTGCAAGGAAAATCCTGCAAGCCCTGGGGTACATAGCCTCTTGCATACTTCTCATTCCATATGTCAGACTGCATATGAGGAAACTACAATGGTACCTGAAGAGTCTTTGGTGTCAGCATTCACAGGATCTAGAGACAACCCTCCCCTTGATTCCTTCCTTAACAGTAGAGTTCCTCTGGTGGGCCAATGCCTGTGCACAGAACAAGGGCCTGCCCTTCCTACCAGTGGCCGCCTCCCAAAGCCTCACCACAGACACGTCAGACTACACCTAGGGGGCTCACCTGGAGCACAAATGCATGCAGGGGCATTGGAACAAGCAACAAATATCGTTGCACATAAACTTAAAAGAGATGATGGCGGTACAGCAAGCCTTGATGGCATTCGAACCCCTTTTCACTCAAGGAACTCTTCTCATCAAGACCGACAACACTACTGTGATGTGGTATATCAACAAGCAGTGGGGAACTCATTCCTATCCCCTGTGCAGGCAAGCCATGAACCTTCATTCGATAGCCCAGTACCTTCCAGGCTCTCAAAATACCCTGGCAGACCAGTTGACCAGGCAGGCACTGGACCTGCATGAGTGGCAGCTCAGTAGGTCAGCCTTTTCTCAGATCATTCAGAAATGGGAAACCCCAGAGATAGACCTCTCTGCGTCGTCCACCAGCCACCTTCTCAGCAAATACTGCGCAAGGGAATATCACCACAGGGCTTTGAAAGTGGATGCCCTGTCCTTCTCATGGACACTCCTCTCAGCTTATGCATTCCCACCCCTACCTCTCCTCCTGAGAGTGCTACTAAAAATAAGGGAAGAAAAGCCAAGGAACATTCTGATAGCACCAGACTGGCCCAGACAGCATTGGTACCCCCTCCTGCTCAGTCTGTCACAGTCCCCTCCTTGGGACCTACAGAGGACCCCAGACCTGCTGACCCAAGGAGAAGGGATATACCTGCACGCAGACTTACAAACCTTGAACTTGGCAGCTTGGCTCATTGCTTAAACCCACAGCAATGTACAATCCTTAGCACTCAGGTCCTGGAAGTCCTCAGAGAGGCCAGACGCCCGAGCACTAGGCAATCCTAGGCAGGTAAATGGAAGAGGTTCAGTGTCTGGCTCCAAGCTAAGGGGATTTCTATGTCCCAGCTGACTCTCCCACTTGTCCTGGACTACCTGGCAGACCTACTCAACATAGGCCTCTCCTCCTCCTCCATAAAGATTCATGCCTCTGCCATATCTGCACATTGCAATTCAGAACAACCTGTTTTCTCTCACCCCCTGATCAGTTTCTTAGGGGAGCTAACAATCTGAGGCCTCCCAGAAGAGCTCCCACCCCCGCATGGTATCTTAACTTCACCCTGGAGAAACTTACACTACCTCCTTTTGAGCCAGCAGCCTCAGCAGATTTAAAGTTCCTTTCTTGGAAAACTGCATTCCTCCTGGCCATTACCTCAGCCAGAAGGGTCTCAGAACTTCATGCTGTCATAGCAATCGAGCCATTCATTATATTCCATGCAGACAGGGTCACCCTCAGAACCAACCCCTCCTTTATGCCCAAGGTGGTTTCTAGTGTGGCCCTAAACCAGTCCATTCACTTATCCACCTTCTTTGCCAACCCGCAGAACAAAGGTGAGAGGATTCTGCATTCTCTAGACATTCACAGGCAACTAAGATGCTATCTGGACAGGACTAAGCCTTTCAGAAAATCTGACCAACTGCTAGTCAGCTTTGCCCCAGGGACACAGGGTAAACCAATTTCCGAATGGATAGCGCACTGCATCCATTTCTGCTACAAGCACCATGGTAAGCCTCCACTTAAGGGGATCAGAAGTCACTCTACTAGAGCAGCCTCCACCTCAGCAGCCTTCCTCAGAGGAGTACCTGTGAGGGATATTCTGGAGGCTGCCACTTGGACATCTGTGCACACCTTCACCAAGCATTACCGTCTGCCTGTGTTTTCTAAATCTAGGGCAGGGTTTGCCACTGCAGTCCTGCAGGGCATGATAGCTAGCCCTTAGCACCTCAGGCTACGTCCACCCTTTTTTCAGTAAGCTTTGGGAATCCACCCAAATGTGATGACTGCAACAGTGAAACATGAAGAACATGGTGCAGTTGTGTACACTTACCACAAATGTAGATGTTCAAGTGTATTCAGTGTTGCAGTCCTGGTTTACCACCCTCCGGCCCCCAGCATTTCGGTTATTCTCTCTGTTCCCTTATTCTCTTTTTCTAAGGCAGAGACATGCTGTGTTTATGGGTTACTACTATAGTGGGGATCAGACCTCTGACCTATGCCTCCTTTTGGGGACTCCTGACACTTAGGGCAAGAAAAACTGATGTAATGGCGTCTGCTTCCTCCCTTCATACCCCTGATGACCTGACGTCAGTCTGCAGGCGACAGCAACCGACGCCTGAATATGAAGCCTCTGGTATTCTGGCCGGCTGAGGGCTATCCAGGCAGGGATAACCCTTATGTGATGACTGCAACAGTGAATACACTCTAACATCTAAGTTTATGGTAAGTGTACACAACTGTACTTTCTGAGGTATGGACAGCTGTACATCACTTTTATGCCCTATGCCATGAGCAGGGAGCATGTGTGTGATGTACAACATCCTTAAACAAAAAATTAACTTAAGGCCTTGGTGTACTGCACAGACATTGGGCTATCCTTGGCAGGGGATCCCTTTAGTAAAGAATACTGTGACAGTAAAGGGAAAGGACATCTACTGTTATAGTAAAATTAACTGTACTTTGCCAGTAGAGGCCTTAGATCATCTAATGAGACACACAAGTTTGACTAGTCTTATATGCAAAGTAATAGAAACATATTATTGTGGACTTGAGCAAAGACACAGAAAACCTTTAAACACTTGACCCATCACAGTTCAGTTCTGTCAAGGGCAGGTCATGACTAGTAAACTTGATGGATGACTTTGAGAAAGTCACTAGAGCTATGGACAAGGGCAAAATGGTACATACTGCCTACCATGAGCTGGCAAAGGCATTTGATACAGTATCTCACTTCGGTATTATAGACAAGCTCACATAGTTGGGCATAAATCACTGTGTCACTCAATGGATAGTCAAATGGCTCACAGAGAAGACACATGAAGTTAGGGTGGGGGAATCTACCTCCACCAAGAGGCCAAGAGGCCTATTACTAGTGTTGTCCCACAATGCATGGTACTTGGGCCTCTCCTGTTTGGAATACACTTTTCTGAAGTCAAGGAAAATGTAGAGGGCTTTTGGCTGACAAGATTTGCTGATGACTGCAAGCTGGGTGCAGTCATTGAATCCCCCAAAGATTTAGGTATCCTCCAGGAAGGTGCAACACTGATAACTGGTGGCAAAACCAAGGCCTAAAATTCAAAATCAAAAATGCATAATTTTACCCTTTGTGAAGATGACCACCCCTACAGATTACAACAGTAACACTTCCCTAAGAGTAGACCTAGTGATAAGGAACTTGAGAACAACTCAGGTTGACAGTAACCTGAACTGTAATCATCATGTGTCCATAGTGAGAAAATCCATGATGTGGTGTAACTTATAAGTAAGGGCACAACATCCAGATTTAAGGAGATCATAGTTCCACTATACTCGGCCCTCATTAGACCAGTAATCATGTACAGTGTACCCTTTGGTATATACCTGTCCAGGTATTTGCAACAACTGGAGCAGCCATAGGGGTTCCTCACTAAAAGAATACAGGGTGTAAACAACATGTCCTGTGTGTGTGGACTGCCTCAAAGCTCTGTGCCCTGTACTTGGTCTAGAGACTATTGAGAGGCAAGCTATGCTTTATCTACAAGACGTTCTCTGATCCAGCCCTGCAGATTTGTACACATTCGAAAAACAAACGGCACTAGATTTACTCGGTCTAAGGATCTAAACTTCATCTGTGACATAAATAATCCATCTTGGAGGGATAATTATGCATCTATGAGATTACTCCTTCTCTGGAGCAGCCTCCCATTCTTGTGAAACAGCTGTTTCCTAAGCCTTTTCAAACACTGTTTGGACCAATGGATGGAAAACCACAACTTCATCCTTGACTTTGGTTTCCTGTGGCCCTTATGGACAGGGGCAGTCTGTAGATGTCCTAAGTCACAGGCATGTACCAAAGCCATTCTAGCCCATGGACATTGATTGGGAAATTTTGGGGCGTGAATGTCTAGGCTGAAAAAGACTTCAGGACCGTTGTCCTAGTAACCTCCATGATCCTATGAAAATAGAATAGCTACATCACAGGGATGAAAGATAAAACAGGTTCAAGGCTGTGTAGTGAGGTAAACACTCACGATTTTCCTTTGTGTAATCTTAAATGTGGGGTGATGCTCTTTTTTTTACTCCATAAAGCTTTTGTGAATTGCAGGTAGACTTGATGCAGTTTACTTGATTTTTTTTTTCAAGACAGATGCAAATGCTTTTATTTTAAAATTGCCGGAAAGTAATAAGGAGCAAACCTGTTTGGGCTCCCTGCAGTATTACAGGCTGTTTCCAACTCCCTTGATTTTCTCAGTACATCATCATGAACCTTATAGTTAAGAAACTTGATAGTAAAATGTCCTGGTAGCTATAAGTTTTTTTTTTTTTTTTTGCAGTGTTTTCTTTTGACAGTCCCAGGTTCCTGAATCACATTCTCTTCCACTCCTCAGTAAATTCTGCCATCATAGATCCCTCTCTTTGATTGGAACATCCTATTAAATGCAAGTAATTCCATGAAGATTGATTTTCTGTACCCTCCTCCCTCTGTTTATATTACAACTGCACTTCTTCAGTTTGGATAGGAATAATCGGTAGTCTTTGGTGGTTTTTTACTCCAGTAAAGTGGCTTGTTAGTTTTCTTACACATAGAGCAATGTTAGCAAGTTATTGGCAGCTTCTGTGACATTGAGGCAAGCTTAGAATCTGCCAAACTTCTTTTCGGAGTACTAATAGAGACTGCACAAATGTGTAGGCACTCCTCCTGTCTTCATGTCTTCACCTCTTCCGTCATGTAGTGTAGCTGTTCTGGACACTTGCATGGATACCGGCTTAGCATCCAAGTGCTCCAGATTATGCGTAACATTCCACATTTAATGACGAGCGAAGCCACTGTTCCGCTTTTCCGCACTGAACAGCAGTGGATCCGCTACACACATTCTGATTGGTTTGTGTACCGCAATTACTTCCAATCAGCATTGCAACACACAAACCAATGCATAGGCCAATCAAAGCCTGTCTTTCTTCATGACTGTATCCTGTACCCTGTAGGAGTCGCTGAGTGATTCCTGTCACTTTCTAACTGAGGAAGATAATGAAATCACTCTTTCGCACTCTCTACGTTTCTGTCTGAGTAAATGAAGAGCTGTGTATCTTATCAAGTGAGGCATAGTTCCAAGATGATGGTGTTGGCTACTTGTTGTTTTAAACACGTTCCAAAACATACAGCCTTTAGGTTCAACATTTTACAGACACGTCCATCTGTACAGGGTTAATGGGCAGGGTATCCAGCAATTGTGAAATTTAGGATGGCATTACTGTTGACTTAAAAACTGTGTACATTGGATTTATGAGCATAGTTTTAATAAAAGCCTACGACATACCCAACTCATCAAATTATAACTTTCTAGCAAAACACAATTGTATGTGCAGTGCAAGCTTTCGAGTGTGTCTGTGTCTCGACCTATTAATTTTATAGAGTTTTATGAAAAAAAAAAATTTTGATGCAAGTTTTTAAAGTTTTAACGGTTAAATATTATAGCATGATATTTTGCCACAAAGGTAATAACTAGTTCCTGAGCTACGTAATGTGATGGTATGTTTTAAACTATCTGTCTCATTTTAAAGAGCTGTATTCAAATTCTTGCCTGTACCTTACTTTCCAATTTCAAGGGAATGTTTGTCAGTCATTTTCCTAATGCTCTCAACCTTCCATCTCCAAAATGAGGAACACTAGTCCTCATAATGTGGAGCAAATGGGCAAAATGTGGAACACATACGAACAACTTCAACAAGGAAGGTCATAGGATGGTTAAAATATGCTGGTTTTGCTTATGCAAAAGATATATTTTAATGAATAAATACGATTCTTTTGTAGTTATAGGTATCAGTTAAAAAAACATTCCTAATACAGAATGTGAGACGGACCCTTTCAAGGTGAAATTTCCTGCTTTTAAGTACCCTTTTAGGCACCTTTGTCAGGTCCAGACCTGGCAGTACGACAGGGGTAGAACACATCTAAAGTGGTGAATGTGAAATGCAAGTCTCTACCATGATCCATGGCAAAAAAAAAAAAAAAAAAAATGCAAGCATATTAAGGTTGGAACTCATTTTTCCATTAATGGTAAAGAATACAAGGTTAACAATCATTTTAATTGTGAAACTAAATTTGTGGTTTATGCAGCTCTGTGTAATCACTGCAAAGCTTTCCATATTGGAAAAACTGAGCGTAAGATTAAAACTAGGATATATGAACATATGTATGCTGTCAGCAAAAAGGACGAAAACAATGCCCTAGCTAAACATAGTTTGGAATATAGTGGGCATTCTTTCAGTTTTGTCATTTTACAGCAAAGAACACCAGATATATGGGGGGGCCCATGGCAAGTCCGTCTAGAAATAGATGAACTTATGTGGCAAATCCGCACTAGAGCCCATTTACTACCAGGTATCAACGAGTCCCTTTCTATTAAATGTGTCCTCAAATGGTTAGCTTATAATAGATAAATTAAAATTCACTTTTATTCTTACAAGGTCAATCTACATTTCAATCTGACAATTAACTATAAGCTTAACACATGCTAGTTTGTTATAGATTTTATTTTTTCAAAAATAATTTTTTGCACAATGTACTACTTTTCTCGTACATAACGAAAAAAGTGTTATTTTGTATATTTATGGTAAAGATTTAATGCAGCTAGATACATGCACGCTGCCTAAGTCTGAGTACTTTTGTCTAATAAGCTTTAGAACAACTGTGGCTTTATTTAAATTAGTATCCATCTATCTGCACAAGTAAGCGTGACAACTAATAAACGCTGCTTTACATCAAGGTATATTGGTGCACTGTCAGTGATTTATTCAAGGTATCAGGCAACATAGTGTTACTTTCTAAAATCATTTTCATATATATATATACGATGTATTAAATATGTTATAAATTGTGATTTTATCGTATCTCATTGAAATTAAGGAAGCACTTTGATGTCAACGTATGCTTGCAGCATTTACCATGCTTCTATTATGTTTCATTTTGGTGTATTCAATGCCTTTTTGCAATTCAACTAATACTTGAAAAACATGCAAAATCATAAGATCTGAGCTTGATTAAGCTTTTCTAGTATTTGACAACAAGACTTGTGTTTTAACTGGTTTATTAAGTTTCTTTAAGGTCTCCATGGCAATATGTAATTGAATAATGCACTTAATACTCATTGGTTCAACAGTATGTATACTTTATAAATCTTGCTTTTTTGGCATTCTGCTTTTTTGTCTGAAGAAGGTGGTACATTTGTCCCGCCGAAAGCGCTAACTATATTTGAAGTTTATTAAATTATATTTTTTATTCAGCCATCTCTTATTGTGTTCCAGTCCGCTTTGTGTTTTTTACAACGTTTCGCGCTGTGCAAAAATAGGGTGTTCCACATTTTGACCATTTGTCACACATTAAGGTCTGTGTTCCACATTGGCCTCTTAAGAGGTTGAGACCTATGGATTGCCCTCTAGATGCAGTACCAATCTCCTTACTTTCTGACTGGAACCAACAATACTCCCAGCCTAGAACACACTAAGCATTATTTGCATTAAAGTAATGCTTGCAATATTAAGTCTTCATGCATATCAGCAATACTTTTTGCAAAAGTTCTGCTGCAATTGTGACTGCACAGCTTTATGCCATTTAGCATGTTTTTATTTAATAAAACTCATATCTCCCACAGTAATTGCCAGATTTCATCCACCTTCTCTTTACAATGTGTATAATCTGCAAAGCAAATGGCATTCATATTCATTTTATTTGCACTGAGCTCTATTTTTTTTGTTTCTTGCAAAAATTGTTATTCTCACACACTTTGTTAAAAAGATTGCACTTGTTAATTTTGTGTGCACTTTCTACAACAATCACAGTAATTAAAAATACTTCCAGAAGTCTCTAGCAGGGAAGGTCATACATGTCCCTTATGTTGTCAAAGCTTCATAACAGGGAGATCCATTGGTATTATCTATGAGCCAGTCTCTACTGTGTAAGCCATTCACATCCAGAGGTCCACATAATATAGCTTTATCATCCAATTCTACAAGGAGATTCCCCCATATAGGTACCTTAGCATGTCAGATGTCTAATAAAGGATAAAAGTGATGTAACTTCTTCAGGGCTTTATCTACCATGTTTAATGAATCCATCCACTTAAGTGAGCTGATGTGACTGATCAGTAGAATAAAAAGACCTTGTGTGTTGAACTGAGTGAATTTGCTTCTGATTCTAAATACAAATGTGGGTAAAGTGTAGTTATATTTAGATATGGGGTTGACATTGCCTCCTTGGCCATTCAACAAACTTCTGGTACCCTGGCACATTCATACTTCCTTGGAAGAAATAAAGCAGTGCATGATATCTGTGCCTCTTGCCCTTCTATACAAACTGAATTGTTAGATTTTTTTTTTTTATTTTGCTGAGTCACTTACTTAAGGAAGGTACAGAGAGGTGCCTTATAAGACGTAGCATAGTTTGAGGTATCAAACCCCCCAGGAGAGATGGAGCTTCCCCTACACATGGACCAACAGAAATAAGTCATTCCACAGGCATTTCAAGTTTAATCATTTCAAGATAGTCACTAATCACTGTGATTCCCAAATGTTTGTGGGAAACTGACACCACACTGTGCTTACACAGCACCATAGCCACCCTTTCGGCTGGAAAAAGCATGAGTTTGTTTAGGTTAACTTTTTAGCCCTGAGATTCTATGTAATCTCAATAACTCTGAAAAGCAGGGTATACCTAGTTGGAGAAAAATAACAATCTAGTTCTTTCCTTAAGATTTTGGTTCAGATCAGTGGATGAGACAAATAATAAACCTCTATTAGGTGAACGATGCCCCATTAATGTACCTCACAACATCTGCATGGCTTCTGGGGCCCTTGTACAAATCGGGGACAAAATCAAAAATAATGCTGAGACAAAGGGCCAAAAATAGCGACAAATTTTAAAACTCTCTCTTATAAACTTAGAAATTTGCTAGAATAATAAGTTTGCATTCGCATGCATTTTCTCAAGGATTTGAAGTCTGAAACTCAAATGTATGTCATTTAATGGCTGCAGTTGTCAGTGATTTGCCAGAAAACTACACATTTTTTGCAGGACATTCCAAACATAATTACACAAAAATCTGTACCTTATGTGAAATTCTGTATAGCTGAGTCTGTAGCAAATTCCAGATCCCCAACTTAATTAGGTAATTTCCTCGACATTTATTGCAGTGCACTCATGGTCAGTCAGGATGTGTTGAAACGATGCAGGAAAAAGTTGAAAAATAAGATTTAATTGCTTTCCTTAATCAGGGTTGTGGCTCATTGTCTATTATCATGAGATTGACGGGTGAAAATGTCGAATCTCACTTGTTCGACACCAAAATGTCGAACTCCCAAGTTTCCCGAATGGCCAAAACACCGGTTGGCCGATTTGTGACACCTGCCCCTTTCCCTGACTGTAGTGCGGTCTCGGAGTTGGAATATTTAGTTGGGGGGGCCGAAGCCCCCCACTTAAATGTTTTAGTGCGGCATTGCTGTTTGGCTGACCGATTTCTTTCTGTTGGAAAGAAATCGTGTTTTAGTCATTCAGGAAACTTTGAGTTCGACATTTTGGTGTCGAACAAGTGAGATTTGACATATCTACCACAAGAGGAGTGGTTCCTGGCCCAGAAATTGTAGCTACTGGCCTTTTGGGCAGTTTTTTCCCCATCTCTTTCAATTTTCTGGTTTAAAAGCCACACTTGCCCTTGTTTCCCATCTTTCCTGTTACTAGCCTAGTCCAGATACAGAGTTGCTGTATCCAGGACTGTTGGTAAGCTTCTGAGCCCCGCAAGCCGTTCTGTGTTGGAGGGAAGCTACCTAGCTTATCAGTGGGAGTGGTAAGCACTAGGTAGCCTATCTAGCACAAAAGGAGTGGTTCTGGCCCAGAAATTGTATAGTTTATTGGCTGTTTGGGCAGTTTTTTTTTTCCATCTCTCAACTTTCTGGTTTTAAAGCCTGTGTTTGCGCTTGATCCCCACCTTTCTCGTAAACTAGTCTAGTCCAAGTGCAGATTTGCTGTATCCAGTACTGTTTGTAAGCTTCTGAGCTCCGCAAGCCTTTGTGTTGGAGTGCAGCCTTCTAGCTTATCAGTGGGAGTGGTAAGTACTAGGTAGCCTGTCTATCACAAGAGGAGTGGTTCTTGGCCCAGGAATTGTAGTTTATTGATCATTCGGGAAGTTGTCCATCTCTTTCAACTTTCTGGTTTAAAAGGACACATCTTCGCTTGTTTCCCATCTTTCCTGTAACTAACCTACTGGAAAGCACTAGAAAGCCTTAAACTGATATAAGCATTCTAGCTTAAAAGAGAGATTTTTGTGTGATTGAGTATCAGTTTTCTGTATTTTCTTGCTGTACTTAACTGTTTTCCGACTAAACGCTGATATTCCATCACTTGTTATGAGTTTTTTTCACATACTGCACTTATTTGACTGCCTGCACTTTTAAAGAGTTGTTTTTTTGTTTAAATTGTTTAACTGTTGTAGGCTACACACTAAAGTGTGATAGCCTTTTCTGATCGCTTGTAGTCGTTTAAAGCTGTTTTAAGTGTACTTTTTACTGTTTTTGCCTTATCTTTTCAAAAAGACAAAACAAATGTCTTGTTTCCCGCCTTTCTAAGCTAGTATGGTCCAGTTTTCAGGCTAGTGCTGAATTCAGGGCTGTGTTACAAGTTTCTGAGTTGCTCATACCTTACTTGGATAGAGGGAAGTTTCTCTGCTCACCTGTGAGAGAGGGGAACTTTGAGCAGCCATCTGTCCCTGGAGGAGTGGTTCCAGCCCAGAAGTTAGTTGTTTAAAAACCACGTTTGCACAGTTTTGTGCACTGGGCAGCACCGGTTAGCTAGGGTTAAATTATTCCTGGCTCCACTAAGTCTCTTCTTCAGCTTTTCACTTGAAACTAGTCTAACTCTCAACCTAAGCACTCAAAAGCATCCTACAGCCCAGCACTTGCTCAGACCTAACAGCAAGCACTAATATACCCCTACACTTGACTGCCCAGCAGAGCAAGGCTCTTTATCCACCCCTCACTAACCAAGCAGCTCACCCTACTATTCAGGCATGACCAAAGGCCAACTTCAGGTGTACTCTCCAGTCCAGCTGGTGAATCTGGGTATCCTGAGGCAGTGTTACAACTGCCTCATGTATACAGACAACCCTCTCCTCCTACCACAAAACACTAACATATGCGAGAGATGCAGTTATGCAGCCAAACTGGATGCTAAAGTCTCTCCACCCAAGACTGGAACAGACAGTCATGAGGAGAAGGTTAACACTTGCACCACACCTCCAGCCTCACAGACCTACTAAACCGGCACTGGCAAAAAATACACATAAATACACAAAATCATACTCTGAGGCTCTAAATAAAAACCTACAAAAGCATCAGAGAGCTCCAAAGCAGACACCCACAAAACCTGCACCTCCCGTCACAAACCAGACAACACATAAAACACAAAATTAGTGTGCCGCACAATCACAGCCCTTAAGGCGAAATAACACACTAGTAATAGATGACTCAATAGTCAGGCACACTGATGCCCCACTCACTAGGCTGGACAAGGAGAAGGTTACTGTTAGCTGCCTGTCTGAAGCCAGAATCCGCCACATAACACAAGCACTCAGGTCACTCCCGAACAAGTACAAATATGACTTAGGTCATTCAGAGACGTACCTCCCTGGACTACATGAAAAGAGACCTGGAAGAGCTCTCTGATCATGTAACCCAGGCGGGTATGACCCTGACCCTGAGTAGCATCCTGCCCTCACCAAGAATGATACCTCAGTATAAAGGAAAAAATATCAATTTCAACAATTGGCTAAGCTTCTGGTGTCATTCAAAGGGGATCCAGTGTCTGTCAGCCTGTGATGACATGCTCAACAAGCCACGTTGCTTCGCAAGCGACGACTTGCACCTGTCACCCCTTGGCTTTCAAATACTGGCCAAGGCTCTTGCTGCCCCCATAGTGCCTTTTTTTAGGCAAGGCGCAAAATTCAAACCCACCTTCGTAAACAGCACAAGTAAAAAAAAAAAGTGAGGGTTATGCTACTCAATGTCAGGAGTTTAAATCTCAAAATGCATGTGCTCGAAGCACTCCTAAGTATGGAGAAAGTCGACATCTGTGCAGTAACTGAAACCTGGTTCAAGGCTCCAGAGAGCACTCCAGCACTACTGGGCTACAACTCATACCGCACATTTCGGCCACAGAACACAGACCAAAACACAAAAGGAGGGGGTGTATCCATATTCATCAAGGATACCCACACCTCCAGATTAGTGGCGCAGCATGATACCTCTGAGATCATCCATGTGCAGCTAACATCGGGCAAATCTGCAGTGCAAATTGTGGCCTTCTACAGATCACCCTCCATGACCCAGGACCACCACTCCACCTTTATGGAGACACTGGAAGCCATGAAGGTCCTACCGAACACCCTGATATTGGGAGATTTCAATTACCCTACCATTAACTGGGAAAACTACTTGAGTACAAACTCCATGGCGCAGCGCTTCCTGGAATTTATCAACTCAAATGCCCTGGATCAGCTGGTAAACTCCCCTACCAGAGGCCACAACATATTGGACCTGGTCATCACCAACATGGGCGACAGGTGCTCTGTACCAGAGGCCAACCCATCACTGGTTATATCAGACCATAAACTAATCACCCTGGATGTCCACACCCCACCACCACCCCCAACCAAGGAAACCACAGTGAAAAACTTTTCTAAAGCAAACTTCACCTTACTTAAGGCAAGGTAAGTTTGAGCCCCCACGTTAAAGGATAACACTGTCCAAGATGCAGAATCCTTTACAATTGCACTCTATGAGCACCTACAAGGATGCATGGATCGTGCCATCCCTAGCAAAACCAAGACTCACTCCCCTAAGAGAAGGAAACCAGTCTGGTGGACCCCTGCCATAAACAGGTTATACAACAAAAGGAGGAAACTAGTTCAGAAAAAAAAGAAAATCCCAAGAAAGAAAGACATCCCTGATCAGTTGTTGCTGTGTCTTTTGGCTTTTCCCGGTTAGGGGTTGCCACAGTGGAACTCCGGTCCGCTAATGATTGGCAGTAGATTTTTACGTGCTGAATTGCTAGCCCTGACGCACAACCTTCAACGAAGGTATGCCCATTCACGCATGTCTCCACACTGAAGATGCTCTAGCTGAAAATCGAACAAGACAACGTCTTACTGTGAGGCGACAATGTTACCGCAGCACCACCACCGCAGTATAAAGACATCCCTGATCAGTATCAGTAAAAAACTAAGGTCCCTCATTTATTCATCCAAGGCAAACTTTGAAAGAAAAATAGCTAAGGATTCGACAGATGACCACAAAGCCTTCTTTAGCTATGTCAAGAATCTAAGTGGCAACATGCAGATATGCTCTGAGATGGTGCAAAATAGCACAAAATATACTGAACCTACTGATATTGCCAACATACTGGCAGATAGATTCAGTGCAAACTTCACATCCCTCTCACCTTCAAAAGGGCCCACAACAATTTCAGAAAAGTGTAGTGTCCCAGGAATCACAGAACTAATCCCCCACCTAAACACGCTGTTCAACCTCAGCCTCTCCACAGGCTACATGCCCATAGAATGGCGCACTGCAACAGTTATTCCGCTCCACAAAGGAGGGGCCACAACTGACCCTGGTAACTATCGCCCCATAAGGTTGACTAGCCTAGTCTGCAAGGATATGGAGCGCATCATCATGGAATTCATTAACAAAGACATTGGTGACTTCCAAACACTTGACCCGACCCAGTTCGACTTTAAGGGCAGATTATGCCTACTAAACCTGCTTGACTTCTGCAAGACAGTCACCAAGGCCATACACTAAGGAAATGTGGTTCACACAGCCTACCTTGATCTCGCCAAGGCGTTCAACACCATTCCTCACTCGGGTGTTATAGAAAAACTCACCAGCCTGAACATAAACTTCTACGGCACAAGATGGGTTGCCAACTGGCTTACAGACAGAACTCACACGGTAAGAATAGTGGGCTCCAGGTCCAACTCTAAACCAGTCAGAAGTGGTGTCCCGCAAGGCTTGGATCTGGGACCCCTACTGTTCGGCATATATTTCTCAGAAGTACAGGCAAACACAGGAGGATTATGGCTAACCAAGTTTGCTGATGACTGCAAACTGGGAGCCATAATTGACTATTTGGCTGACACGGACATCCTTCAAAAAGGCCTTACTGAGACAGACACTTGGTGTCAAAGTCATGGCTTCAAGCTAAATGCCAAAAAATGCATAGACATACCGTTTGGGAAAAGCAAAACGCCCACGAATTACCACATAAGCGGCAGCCCCCTTAATACAGAAAAGGTAATAAGAGATCTGGGGACCCAGGTAGATAGAAATGTCTCCTTTGACAATCATATTGCCAAAGTAGTTAGGAAATCCTTCTATGTGGCCCGTCTAATTACTAAGGGATTCGCATCTAAATAAAGAGGTTATAGTGCCCCTCAACTCGTCACTCATCAGACCCATCAATAGAGTACAATGCCCCATTTGGGATGTACCTCACAAGACACTTCCAACAGCTGGAAAGACCACAAAAGCACCTCACCAAGAGGATTACTGGCCTCAAACATATGTCCCATGCTGCCCGACTGAAAAAACTCTGGCTGTACTCAGTGGCATATCGCTTACTCAGAGGTGATCTCTGCCTGACTTACAAAGCCATGTCCAACTCGGAACTAATGGACATGCTCCACCTAAAGAAATCCAAGTCATTGCGAGCCACGTGCTCTAGTGAGCAAAACCTCACCACAGCAATAAATAGAACACGCTGGAGGGATAGATTCCTGTCACAGAGACTCCCCATACTTTGGAACAAAATTCCTAACTACATTAGGCAGAGCCCCTGACTAACACTCTTCAAGAGAAGCGTTGATGAGTGGAAGGGTAACAGAAAATACACCCCTGGGATCACTTCATTGGCTCTGCTTGAGAGGCTCAGTTAATTAATCAATGGGGCGGCGAAAGCCGACACACTCTGGCTAGGCTTATAAATGCCTTCGGGCAGATAGCCTAGTACCGATCTATGAACCTGTAACTCAGGGTCATCTTCCCTGGTCATTTGCTTCAGTGAGGATAACATGTTTTGTGTTGACGTTGCTTCGGCAATTTGATTGTACTTTTTCTTCCGTGGCTGCAGTTTGCAGCAACTTTTTTATGGTGGTCATTTTGGCTCAAGAGATTTTCAGGGCAGACAAAGTGTAGGTGCATTCCAGTAGTCAAAATTCACAGGGCAAGACTGGCCAATTAACACCATTGGTGACTACAGGAATGTTTTCTTTCAATCTGTGGTGAATCAGCTCAAACAATATAGTGCTGGTAGCAAAAACAAAAAGAAATCAGGACATTCGCTCTGTGTTGTGGGAAAAGACAATGTCTTATTGCAGAACCAAGACTTGAAAGCAGTAATGCAGTCACTGTCTGGAAAAAGTGCATTAAATCCCTTCTGCTTCAGCAATAGAAAGGAATTACAGTGACATCATTCACGGGTGGAATTTTTTTCTTCAGCTTCACTGGATTGCCTTTTCAGGTCACTGCATAAATATTCTTTGTTTTTATTGCAGGTACACTGCCCAGAATCCTTAATGTTGGTAAATAATCCATCTTTATAAGTGTCTAACCTCTCTGAATCTGTAGTCTTGGAACTCCTCCTTTTGTGCATAACAAATCAGATGTCATTAATATTAATCGACTGAACTAACCAGCTATGCTGACTGCACCATTTTTTTAACACAGCTTTTATAACTCCTTTTGGCAAGGACCGCAACATTGTTACAGTCCGCATAGTCAAAGCTGTAGTTTTTCCAGTAATGACATATATCTGTGAGTGTTTAAGTAAGACTTTTTATTGGAAAATCAATGGTTTTGAACTGTGAACTGAGACCAAAATCATTCCACAGTTCGACTGTTCATTGGGAGGAGTGTTATTAAAACTAAAGTTCAGGCATCTAATGTGAATATAGACTTCACTAGAGAAGACACTGATGCAGGGATGGAGCAAAGGCAAAAGATGAAAGGGGTGCAGAGGAAAAGATAGTGATAATGAGCATGAATTTACAACAACGTAAAGAAATAAGCCTGGTATGCTGCAGTACTTCAGGTCACAAAAAGTCTGACTTACAACAAATAAATGTTTGTAGTGTTTAGGAAAGTTCTACTTTCTCTATAAAAAGGGAGATGCCACATACAGAATGTGTAGTGTTCCTCTCAGTAATAGGTCTGCAGTGTGAGTCATGTGAGTAGGGATGGTGTAAAAGCTTGAAGTGCAAGTGGCTCACTGCATCTCTTGTGTGGTGTATCTCCATATGGTATCCTGAGCTGATGCTTACCCTCCTGGACTTTTCTGCAGATCTGACAAATGGGTACCTGTGCTTGTACTCTAGATGATGGCATTCTTATTTTATACAGTGAGGCTTTTCGTTTGCAAACTTTGTAATGGTGGTAAACAGTCTAAGTTAAAGTTTGGAGCTGTGTAATGTTTTATTCCCATTATTAACGAGTTAGGGTAATCAGCTGAACTAACCAGCTATGCTGACTGTACCATTTTTTTAGTTAGTTAAAGATGAATCAAATAACTTTTAATATGATCTTGTATGTAGTACAACTAGAGTTTTACTTAATATTGTCAAAGGCAACAGCCATGACACTGTCAGCTATCATTTATTCATCCATTCTATTACTTTTTTTTAGGCTCGCATCATTAATTCTCATTCAGGTCCTGGATGCTGGTTTTGTTTTATAAGCAGCTGCAAGATGAACATTCCATAGTGCTCTAAGTTGGTCATTCATGCGTTACATAACGCATTTGCAGGTTCATCAGTGTATGAAGGTCCTTTACACATTCATGCATATTTAATTCATTTATAGGTTCATAGATATAAAAGCTGATGTGAAGTTGTTCAATCGCGCTGTTCATTCTTAACTGATGGGTTCGAAGCTGATCCCTCGGCTCCGATACGGCCACATGCAAAGCTTGAAGTCTTTCAGAAGCTCAAGACCAAGTCCCCATCCCATGATGCACTGTGAATGACCTCAGATCTAGTTTGCCGCAGCATCTGATCAGAGGTTCCAGTGAAAGCTCGGGCCAGTAAACTAAAAATTTCTATTTCTTAGCTCTATTTCATAGAAGTAGTAGATTTTTGACATAGGTAGTTAGCTCTTAAAGCTTCCTTGCAGTTCCCCTTCACGTGTGTCTTTGATATATATATATATATATATATATATATATATATATATATATATATATATATGTATGTGTATATATATATGTATGTATATATATATATGTATGTATATATATGTATGTGTATATATATATGTATGTATATATATGTATGTATATATATATATGTATGTATATATATATATGTATGTATATATATATATATGTATGTATATATATATATATATACTTTACATATTTGGCCTCATTGTTTTGGCCTAGTTAACTTGTTGGATATCATACTCTAGAGTAGTTATAATTCTAGTTAGAGAATTTAAAGGCTTTCAGCGACTGTAATTATATTTGGAGTTTTTCACTATATTTATCTCAGGTGTGTGTGTGTCTGTCTGTGTTATTTTTGCATTACTTTCCTGATCTTGGACGCGTTTAGTGTAGTATCATGGCGGATGATGAGGAGAAACATCCCAAGTCCAGTTTTAAAAAATGCCCCGACTGTAACAAAAATGTGTCAGTCACAGATGGACATGTTATCTGTGTATATTGTTTGGGGGCTGTCCACTTGCAAAAATCTTGTGCTATCTGCCATTCCTTTTCGTCCAGGGTACTGTTAGAGAGAAAAAGGAAACTAGTGGACAAGGGTTTGTTAAAACACCCTTTTCAAGAGGCACTGCGTGACCAGGATGTTTCAAGCAAATCTGCTAAGTCCTCCAAAACGTCTGTTGAATGTAAGGACTCTAAACATTCAGAAAAATCTAAAAAAATCTGATGAGTCTGTGACATCAGCTCCACAGGTTTCAGAGCCGACTGTCTTTTCTTTTCGGAACCAGCCCACTGCCTTGGAGCCGGTATCTGAAGTGCCTCAGTCTCCATTTCTCCAGTCAGCACCATCTATTCATTCATCTAGGTAGTCTGTCAGCCTTTCAGATTTGGATGCGGACCGATTTTTGCAAAAGCTCCTACAGGCACCAGGCCTTGCTTAATTGTTGGCTCTGACCCAGGTGGCTTCAGAGCCAAAGACCATTACTACAGCTTTGTCCACTCCTCCTCCAAGCCATACCGGTCCTTCGTAGCCAGAGGAATCAGACCTGTTGATGGTGGAGCCTTCAGGGCCAAAGCGTGTTCCAGTGCCCTCTGCTCAGTCTACTCTGACATCCTCGGCGCTGATCGGGGACTCTAGGGGCCTACACTCTCCAGTCTGATCCGGGGCGGATAGTCGAACCGACTTGGTGCCAACTGTCCCTCTCGGGGCCTTGGCTCGGATGAGCTCAGAGCCTACTGCCTCAGTGCGGGAGGTTGTGACTGTTTCCTTGGAACCATCAGCTCCTTCCCATTGGGGCGGTGGTGCCTTCAGTGAGTTTGTCTCCCAAGACATCCTCATCTTCAGGCCTTGCTTCCTCCTCCCCCAAAGTGCCGGTGTCTGCTTCTGCTTTGATGATCCAGGCTAAGCGCAGAAACTCAGAACCTCAGGTAGCCCCTGCTCTTCCGAGACCTCATCCAAAAATCCCCACGGATGAGGCTCCTAGGAAGAGATTGTGCAAGAGGAAAACTGTGTGGCACTGACTTGGATGAGTCAGAAGGGTCCCCATGATCCCCCTCTGAAGATATCTCCTCCTTTGCTGAGATACTTGAGATCCATTGGCAAAGGGGCGATAGGCAGTCCAAAAACCCTACTGAAGATGAGTCATTTCTCCTGAAGGCTTTTGGTTCTCAACCATCCACCTCTTGGGTGTCTCCGCCCTTCGATGAGCTCATGCAGCTGGTCTAACAAAGGGTATGGGAGTCACCAGATTCTGTGGAGCCTGTCCCTAGGAGGCCTAATAAGTTTATATCAACCACACCAGACAAAGCATTCTTGACCGAAGGTGTTCCCATTGATGCCATTGTGGTGGTGGCGGCCACTAAAAAGGAAATGCCTGAGAATTCCTTGTCTATCCATCCCCCTAATAGAGAGTCCAGGATTATGGATAGATATGGGAAATGCATGTTCAGTTCAGTGACCTTTGCTCTCCTTTCGCTGAACTACTTACCCCATTTTACTAGGTTACAGAGATCTCCTTAAGGCATTGGAAATGCTCTTCAGGGTACAGTAGTGGCAGGAGCCTCAGATAAAGTTACTGCCCAGCTTTCTACCCTAAATTCTATTGTCAAGTCGTCCATGCATCTCATTTCTTAAGCAGCTTGATGGCACGAGCAGCGGGTACAGGAATCGCTCTAAGAAGACATTCTTGGATGCGCTTGTGTTCCTTTGCGGACCCCTTCAAGTCATCTTTTGTGAAAACTCCCTTTGACAGCTCATCCCTTTTTGGGCCTAAAGTGAAGGAAACCTTAACCAGGTCTGAATAGGAGGGAAAGACTCTGTCTGCCGTCGGAGTCCGTTTTTCCATCCCTACCCAACCTTACCCCAAAGGTCAACGGGGAGGAAAAATTTGGTTCCGTAAAGCCCAAGGAGCCTTTCAGGACACGTGGCGAACCTCCCTCCAGGGGCAGAGAAGTGAGTAATAATGGAAGATGCCACCCTCACGGCAGAGGGAATCCGCAACACCAGGGTGACAGAGACCACTTTTCTGGGTAGCCCTACTAGCGCTCCTGAAAGGAGGTCCGACTGTCCTGCTCTGGAGGCAGTTGGGGGTCGCTTATCTTTGTACCCAGACGCCTGGCTAAAAATAAGACAGCTGGGTACAAAGCATCATTTCCAGAGGGTACTTCATACCATTCATCACACCCCCGCCGAACATGAGGAGAATCCTGGACGTTCCACCCAGTTACAGGGAACAAGCAACTATAGAGGTCTGAACATTGCTAGAAAGAGTCATACAGCCAGTCCCAGCAGACCAAACAGGGTCCGGAACTTACTCAAGATTATTTTTAGTTCCAAAGAAAACGGGGGACTGGAGACTCGTATTGGACCTCAGCAGACTCCACCAGTATGTAAAGAAAGAGAAGTTCCAGATGGTCACACTTCAGTCTATACTTCCCTTTTTAGGGAAAGACAACTGGATGTGCTCAATAGATCTCACGGATGCATACTACCACATAAAGATGGCCAGGCCATTCAGAGATCACTTGAGTTTCCGGCTGGGAGCCAATCACCATCAGTTTCGAGCCCTGCCCTTTGGTCTCACTACAGCCCCCAGAGTGTTCACCAAATGCATGGCAATGGTGACTGCTCACCAGAGACATTTGGGATTCCAGGTGTTTCCATATCTAGACTATTGGCTCCTTACTGCCACCACCAGGCATCAACTGATTCAGGCAAGGGAGTATACTCTGTCACTCTGCAATCATCTGGGCATTACAGTCAACTCAGAAAAGTCTGTCTTATCGCCATCGTAGCATATCGTTTTTATCGAGGCAGAGTTAGACACTTCAACCACCAGTCTAAGGCTACCAGTAGAAAGAGTCTTTCTTCTACCTCAGCAGGTCAGCATTTTGGAATCAAAGACAGAGCAACAGCTTCTGAAGTTCTGAAAGTATTGGGCATGATGGCAGCAGCAATTCTAGCCATACCATTAGCAAGGATGCATATGCAGATTCTTCAATGGCGGCTGTTCACTCAATGGTCTTACCAAGAACTACCCATGAATCATGCCGTATTGATCACAAATTCTTGCAAGAAAGACCTTCAGTGGTGGTTGACTTTTCTTCATGTCACCATAGGGCATCCCTTTGTATTACCCCCTCCAGTAGCCATTGTGACCACGGACGGCATTTTCAGGGAAAGACTGCCCAAGGCACATGGACTGATGAAGAGTCACAGTTGCACATCAATATCCTGGAGATGAGAGCAGTACTTTTGGCATTGCAGTACTTCCAGGACTCTTCCTCTTGGAACAGTTGCAATTCAGACAGACAACATGTCAGTAGTCTGGTATTTGAGCAAACGAGGGGGAACCGGATCTTACCCCCTTTGCCGAGAAGCCCTCCGAGTTTGGCAGTGGGCTGTTTCCACCCAGTTGCTTTCTGTTGGCAACGCACATCCCTGAGAGATCCAACGTGATAGTAGACAAACTAAGCAGGTCAATCTTGTTGCCACATGAGTGGTCCCTCAAGAAAGAAGTTGCAGACAGGATTTTCCACAGATGGGGCCAGCCTTGCTGCAACCTTTTTGCCAGTCACATCAACGCAAAATGCAGAAGCTACTTTGCCCCGATTCCTCCTCTGGGAGAAGCCCTGAGGGATGCACATGTACATGATTGGCCCGCAGGTCTCCTCTATGCATTTCCACCAATACCATTGATACCCAAGGTTCTACAGAAAGCAAAATCCCTGGGAAGGACCATCATTTTTATAGCCCCTCATTGGCCTCCGCAGATTTGGTTCCCATTCCTTCAACCTCATGTCTTGGAGGATCCCTGGATTCTGGACCCAGTTCCAGACCTTCTGACACACCTGTAGGGGGACCGTCGTCCCCCTCTGCAGTCATTGAAGTTGACAGCTTGGCTGCTCCAGTTCCCCTCATAGCCAGGCTTCATAACGTTTCCAATGAGATGTCTTCTCATAAGCCTTCCACTCATAAATTGTGTCTTAGCAAGTGGAAAAGATTTTTCATATGGGCATCTAAAAATCATATTGATCCTTACCAAGCCCCCATGACATCCATACTAGAATTCTTGACTATGATCTTTAACAAAGGAGTGGCAGCAGCAACAGTTCGGGTTCAGTTGGCTGCTATTTCTAATTTTCATTTGGGGTTTGATGGTTTAAATATGTCCCACAAAGTTATCCAAAGCCTTCCTCAAGGGGACATTTCGTATGAGATCACCTGTGAAAACTCCTTATTCTCCATGGAATCTAAATTTTATGCTTTCACGTATAATTCTTCCTCTGTTTGAGCCAGCATCATCTTGTGATCTGAAATATTTGTCATGGAAAACAATTTTTCTGGTAGCTATTACTTCTGCCCGCAGAGTGTCAAAACTTCAGGCTTTATCTATCAAGCCTCCTCATTTGATTTTTCATGCTGACAGAGTACCACTTAGGACAAATCCTTCTTTTTTGCCCAAAGTTTTTTTCAGAAACTAATATCAATCAAGTTATTGAGTTGCCAGTTTTCTTCCCCAATCATTCCAACAAATTAGAGTATATGCTGCACACACGTGATGTTCACAGACAACTCAAATTTTATTTGGATAGAACAAAAGATTTCAGGAAATCGGACCAACATTTTATTTCATTCTCAGAATCCAGGAAAGGTAGACCAGTGGCTAAAACAACTCTGTCTAAATGGTTATCTGATTGTATCACCTTTGCCTATTCAGCTGCTAATATGCCCTTGCAACACAAGATTAAAGCTCACTCAACCAGAGCGGTCTCTACATCATCTGCGTTTTCAGCCAAACTTCCCATCGATAACATTTGTGCAGCAGCCACTTGGTCTAAACCTCATACCTTTATCACGCATTACAAAGTCGATAAGGCCTTCAGGAACAGGGCCTCCTTTGTGTCCATGGTCCTGAAAAATGTACTCCCATGAGCCACCCGAATTTGGTACTTGGGAACGCTACCCATCAGTTAAGAATGAACGACGAGATTGAACAACTTCACATAAAGAAGTTATGTACCCACCGTAACGTTCCATTTGAGTTGCTCATCTTGCCTTCATTCTTACGGGCCTCCCTCCTACCCCCTCCTGGCTGATGACCTAGATGGTGGTTTCATCCTGTTTACTCAAACTCTTCTTCCCTTCTATATGAGGATAATTATTTCATATAGTTTTAGTATACACAGCAAACAAGATCTGAGGTAATTCACAGTGCATCATGGGATGGGGACTCTGTCTCGAGCTACTGGAAGACCTTGAGCTTTGCATGTGGCCATATTGGAGCCAAGGGATTTGCTCCGAACCCATCAGTTAAGAATGAAGGTGAGATGAACAACTCACATGGAACGTTATGGTGAGTACATAACTTCTTTTACTAGAATACAGATGTCAAGGCCCTAAAGTCATAAGCTGTGAAGTCTATCCAGGACACCAGCAGACTTGTAATTGATACTAGTGATGACAATTTCCTGAGAATACTGGCAGATGGTTCCAAAGAAATGGTGTAGATTGAGATGAAAATATCTCATGTATTTTTG